>NW_027524348.1:0-332751 GCF_052094955.1 Ictidomys tridecemlineatus
CTTCCAAAGTAAGCAAAGAAAGGGCCTCACAATAGCTGGACTGGACTTGAGGAAAATCTCTCCAGGCCCTTCTTCTGTTTGGCTCGAGAGTTTGACATGGTTTAGGCAGCAATTTAGCTTCTGAGCCCACTGAAGACAAGAAGAAACAAATGCAAGTGACATGGTGGCCCACCCAGCACCCTGAGAGCTGCCAGCGGGCCCTGGGGAAGAGGGCTGGAGGAGAGGGTGAGGGGCCATCAGAGATGAGCCACCAGCTCCTCCTCTACTTCCACTTTTGTTGCAGCCCATGAAACAGGGACGGAAGGAACACCACCACTGTTGACAGTGGTCAGTGGTGCATAGTACCATCAGGAGCTGGGAAGGGGCCCATCATGTGCCACTTCCCTCTCTTCCTGGTACAAAAATAGTCATTATTTAGAAAGGATATTCCCCTAAAATCTCCCTGCAAGTCCAAGTTGCCCAGTGAGCCAGGGGCAGGGTATGAAGCAATGTGCAGAGTTTCGATTTCACTTTCTAAAGCCAAGCCACTCAGTTTCATGGAAAGGTGCTTATCTGAGGCCAAACCCACATCAAAGCCCTAGTTTACCAGCAGCATGCTTGGGAGGAGCGTCAGGCTGCTCCAAGATGGGGAAGCCCATGAGGGTATCTGTGCCATATCAACAGAGGGGGGAAGAGGCTGCAGTCATACCAGATCCAGTCCTACTAATGGACACTCCCAGTGTGTTCCTACCTGCTGGTGGGTCAGGTGGGTGAGCACCGGCTGGAAAGAATGTGATCATCTCTGTGGGGGCTTCAAAATCACTCCCATGCTTCAGTTGACAGCACTGTGTCCTCCTCTGCACCAGGCAGAACAGATGGGGACAATTAAAGTCCACCAAGGACTCCAAGTGCCTCTCCACAGTAGAGGTGCTGAGTGCCTAGGGTAAGGGGCACCACCTGCTGTGGGAGTCCATGCAGACCCAGATATGGCCACTGAGCTCTGCATGTGCGCACATGAGTGTGCATATCTGTGTAAGAGAACACAGCTCATTTTCAGGAAGAAAGGCATATTTTAATTAGTATTCACCAGTGCTAAATGAACGAGGTCAGGGGGTGGGGTGGAGGGGCTTGTGTGGCACCCAGTTGGGTGAGTGGGTATGGTAGGGCCTGCTCTTGTGGCCATTTTATGGAAAGCCTTCCTTCTACTCACCCTCCTAATGGAAGTGTGGGTTCTTAAGGCAACCCAGAAACAAATTCTGAAACTCTTCTTTGACTTTGCCCTGAACATGTGGCTTTGTGTTTTCATGAAATTTATGGAAAAGTCTATTCCCATCTGAGGGGCTTTCACAAACACTTTCTAGTAAACAGCCAGAAATCAAATGGTTTCCTGCTATTTTTAGTCCTTGAAATATCTTCTTGATCTGGTCTTACTTTACTGGGCTTCTTAATTTTCTGGACACCAAAATAACAACAAGTGTGGCTGGTGAGCAGAGGGAAAGCTTTGCTCCACTTATGTCCCTCTGCTCTGTCATTCTTCAAAGCCTGGCAGTCAAGGGCTTCGTTCCTGTGGCCTGGCTTTAGGTGATGAGATCATCACCCCCACAAGATGGCACTACTGGTCCTCTCAGGGACCTCAAGGCTCGATGTTACCTCCAGGATGACAGGAACCAGGTGTCCCCTGCTGGCAAGCATGTCCTTTCTCTCTAAGAAGTCCCTTAATTGTCAAGTGAGTCTGACTTAAGGAAAAAAGTGAAAACAAGACCTCAGCATAAATGCTTTAAGTACAATTCTAAGCCCAGGAGAAAAGACTCTGGAACCCAATTCCTTCCAGATTTGGTATGTGGAATTTATAGTTTTGTTCAAAAGAGCCCTAGCAAAAGAACTTGCCTGGGGTGGAGCTTGTGAGCTCCTGTTCAGTCTGGTTCAAAGACACTGGATTTCCAATGAGAAGATGGTGCTTCATGACACCAAAATCCCAGTCTTCAAATCCTCCAGTGAAGGGCCCATGACTCAGCAAATCAATTCTGCTTTCTTAGTGATCCACTCCTTCCTACAGAGCGGGGAGACGCTTCCTCCCTCATCAGAGCCGCAAATACACAAAGTCTAACCCTGCTTGTTCCCAGAGTGTCTCCAGGTGAGCAGGGGCTAGTTGCCACTGGGAGGACAATTCTTGCCTGGGTTCTAAAACACTCCTCCCAGGTGCTTGGCTAGCTGTTGATGGATACCTCAAAACCTCACCAGCCCCCTTCTGCAGCTAGAGAAGGCTTGAACCCCCACTCCCGAGTATGGAGTGTTCACAGCTTGCAATGTAGAGAAGTGCAATAAAATAAAATAAAATAAATCAAAAGGGCTGGTGAGGCAATTAAGTGGTATAGAGCCTCTTGGTTCAATTTCCTCCCCAGGGTGAGGAGGAGGTTGCTAGCTGTTTTAACAGGTGCTGGGATCTTCACTGTACCCATGGACATAGTTCCAGAGCTGCTTTCTCTCTTGATAACCAGAGAATTTGACTTGGGATTTTCCCACTCCTTCTTGCCTCTGCTGTCACCTAGTCCCTCCTTCCCTGGATGCAAAGAAGACAAATGATCGCAGTAGGTGTTCTGGTTACTTATCTTGCATCTCACAGATTTAATACACAGTGATGATCCAGGGCCACTGTGGGCCTCTACCTCCATCCCTACACGGAGAAGAGGACATCGTGACAGGTGAGGGTGTAAGGGCTTGTGCCCAGCAGTTCTGCTGCTGCCCCTGCAGAGCGTAGAGCATCTGAAGCACAGAGGAAAGCCCCATGCAGTGGTGTGTTTGAGAGCCTGGACTTTGGAGACAGAGAGCCCTGGGTCCACACAAGAAGCTCGTCTGTGCTCAGTGTCCATCTGTAAAATGGAAACAACACCCATTTCATAGAATATTTGGGAGTTTTAATGAAATAACATTTTAAAATTTGTTAGAATGTACCTCTATTGACAAGCTCATATTTAGTGGCAATAACTGAATTAACTGAGTGTATAAAGTCAGTCTAGAGCAGGGCATGGTGGTACATGCCTGGAATCCTAGCCATTCGGGGGCTGAGGCAGAGGGATTCCAAGTTTTCTAAGGCCAGCCCTGGAAACTTAGCAAGATCCTCTCTCAAAAAATAAAATAAAATAAAATAAAATAAATCAAAAGGGCTGGTGAGGGAATTCAGTGGTTTAGAGCCTCTTGGTTCAATTTCCAATATTGGAAAAAAAAGTCTTGAAGTTGCTAGTTTTTCTTCTAAATTATAATTTGAGAATGATTTTTCTCCTTTCTTTTCTTTTCTTCCTTCTTACTTCCTTTTCTCCCTCCCTTTCTTCCTGGGGTGGCTAAAGAATTTGGGGGTTTCTTAGAGCATCTCTGAGGAACACTAGGTTTCTCACATTGAGTTTTCTCTCTTTTGTTCTAAGCACCATGGGTACCACAGGGTGGGACTGGAGGTGTTACAGTCAGAAAAGATCCTCCAGTGCCACAGAATCTAGATTCCTCTGTCTCCACCCCTATTCTGTGTATCCCAAACAATATATCCCCACTAGCATATGGCAACAGCCTCAGTAAATGTGCCAGAGAGGATCATTTTTAGGGAGCTATTAGGGAGGATAAGATTAAAGGCAAGGCACCTGTTTAAAAATGAAGCCATTTTGTGCATGTGTTTTACAAAGTGTCAGCGCAGAATGAAGAAGGTAGATGCTGGGGGTGGGGTGGGGCGCCCCCTGCTACTCTGCTCCACTGCTAAGCTGCTGGAAAACCCCTTCCAGTGGCCGACAGCCCCAGCCTGCACATGTCTAGTATGGTGGGGAAGGCTCCCAGGCCTGGCTGGGAAGTGCCTGCTCATCACATAGTGAGGAACAAGTTGTGTGGTCGTTGGACAGTGTGTATGACCATGTTACATGTATTAAAACTTTACAAATTACTCGATTTCAGTAAGTACCACACTTAAAGTGATTCCATCTTTTATTCTGAACACATTGATGGTTTAGGCTCCTTCCTTTGAATTTCAATTATGAGGAAGTGCCAGTGAATAAGCCGTGCTTATTAGACAGATGGTGAAAATCAGAGCATTAATTGTTTCATCTTGAAATGGGAGCTTCAGGTTCAAGGGTCAAGTTTTACAATGGTTTTGGGGAGGAGGGTATCCCCAGTTCAGAATGCAAAGTGTGTGGTTGATACAAGACAGCTATTATGGCTTAAAAAGGAGAAGGATTACGTAAGTAGAAAAATTTCACAAGACAACTGCTAATAAAATTCCTATTGGAAGGGACATGATAATCAAATATAGACTCTGAGAATCTCATTCTCTGCATCTCATCCCATCCCCAGAAGTACAGGTGGCTGGCTTTAAATGCGACTGCTGTCACTAGGTTTTTGCACAGAACTCAGAAATAAAAGAAGAGAAAAGTGATTTCCCTGCTCTCGTGTATCTTCAGCTGCTCTCCTGGTGGCAGGAGTGTGCATCTAGCAAGGGTGGAGCTCAGCCAGGGAGGGTGAAGCTCAACTGGGCCAAAGCCCAGAACACTGAGAAATGGAGAGAGCTTTCTGGCTTTCCTGTTGCTGGGTCCATGGGAACTGTACCTTAATCCCCCTTCTATGTGCCTGTGGTAGGGGCTTGGTGACCTGGGAGAGCGGCTCTGCCCAGATGGCAGATGAGCTGCTGACCGCAGTGGTCTCAGGATGTGCAAATCCAACAGCTGTCTGATTGGAAAGGCCAGTTCTGGGGACCACCTCAGACCATACCCAGTGCTCAAGCCTTTTCTGGAATTAGCAGAAGGGGAGCAGAGTCAAATATGAAGGAAATAAAACCCCACCAATTCTGCTTCCTTTCAACAGCAGCTGGTGGGGAGGACTTCTGTTTAATCCAGAAGCCCATGTGCCCTGGATGTTCAGAGCATGCAGTGATGGTGGAGCATGGAGCATAGCAGCATGGAAAGCAGGCAGACTAGCATCAGGCCACTTCAGCTGTGGGGTCTGAGCGCACTCAGAGCACTGAATAAAGTCTCTACCCCCTGATGCTCTGATGCTGAGTCAGCACGGGTCAGTTAGTACTTCTGCACTCTGTACTAAAACACATTTGGTGATCACACACCATACAGGGTTCTGGGCTCGGGGCTGGGGTGAGGACATGGATTGGTCTTGAAAGGCCCTTTGAGAGGCCAGTGGGACAGCTGTGAGGTTTGCCAGAAGCTGGCATGGGAAACAGGTCATCAGGATTTTCTGGGAACAGCATTGTCCCTGTGTCAGTGTGGACAGCATCTGTCACAACCAAGAGGAAACTGTCCTTATGGGTGGGAAGAACTTCCACAAGTCTGAGCCTCTGTTGAGAGTTAATTCCCTCTAGTTCCCTGGGACATCCAGGGAACCACAGCATCTCTTTAAACTTCTCAAATGAGGGTTTTGGGGGAGGAGTGAAGGAGCAGGTTATGGGCAGAGCAGGCATCAAGCCATGCCCAACTTGCATGCTGGGGCCCAGGGCCTCAACCTTCCTGCTTCCCCACGCTCCCTGAGGGGCTACCCTGGGGCCTCTCCATGCTTCCCATGGGACAGTCAACCTGCCTTGTTATCTACAAAGTGAGGAGGCAGATGAGAGCTGGAGGGGCAGTCCCACAGGGGGACATGAGACCAGGGCTAGGAGACAAAAGATGAATGTTCTAACCCAGAGCCAGACTGGAACTCCTGGAACTTCAGCTTCCTTCCTGAATCAAGGAGCCAAGCATCTCCTCAGGAGCTTGCAGGAAGGAGTTTGGGGAAGGTCAAATGGGCTCCCAAACATTATATTTGTAGCACATTCAGTGTGACTCAGGAAGAGACCTGTTAGTAAGTGACATATCAGTGGAAGCAGTTGTAGAGGTGGGATGAGAGTGTGGGGACAGCAGGACAGGATGAAGGCTACAAACATCAGAGTAGACAGGCACTGTCCTTAGGTGTTGAGGATGCTCTCAGTTTGCTCTCAGGCTCTGGGATCACAGGGTGAAACTTCCCATCACTGTGCAGGCAGGATGAGATGAGAAGTGCCCTGCAGGACACTCAAGGAGCTGAGATGCACCCTGCCACAGCACAAAGCGGGGACATGGAGGCTGGACACGACTTGCTTCCAGGGAACGACAGGGCTAAGTATACACTCACAGTTAAGAAGTTGGGGGAGAACTTATATTTATAAATCTCACTTTGAGATTGTGTGCATGTTGAGACCCCAATACTGGAAACTCTCCTGGTCCTCAGGCATGGGACAGAAGACCCACTGTCCCACTCCCAGCCTGGCTATTGTGAGCAGGGGGGAGTTCAAGAACAGTAAGGCTGCTTTTCAGAGAAGTTTGGGAACAACCACTGGCCATCAGCAGCCAAGTCCACAAAGATGACTGACCTAGAATGTAAACTAAGTTTGAGGCCAATAGAGGAGCTGGAAGGAGGCAGGGGGTTGTGTTGGGGAAGGGCATTTTCAGTGACATGCCCTGCCTGGAGCTGTGGAGCCCAGGACACTACAATCAGCATGAGAGGAATCTGTGCCCACCATCACCTATGCTGTTCCTGCCCATCAGATACCATCACCAAGCAGCCCCTGGGCCTGCCATAGAGATAGGTGCTGCAGGCTCAGTGGCTGCCAACACATATGGGCCTGCCCTCCTGGAGCCTAACTAGAGCAGGGTGCTGGGCTCCACAATGGTGTGGATTCAGGGCATCCCTGAACTTCTCTGCCTACTCACCGAGGCCCCCATGTCTGTGGATCACATGCTACTTTTCAGGTAATGCCACTGTCTTGCATTCTGCCATCCAGGACCAGAACACACTGCCTGCCAGCTACCAGTCCTTGTGTAGACAACAGGAGAATAACGCAGAGACTAGCACTGTCCCAGAAAACCTGCTGTGTGGCCCAAGCTCTGGAGAAGTAGGCTGTGCCTGTGCTGCACTGTTCTGAGCATCCAGGGAAGGATCCAGGGAGAGGCAACCCCAGGAGGAAAATCAGGGAGTCTGGCTGGGGCACCTGGGTGCATGGCCAACACCTGAAGTGTCTGTTTTTGATGAAGACTTCTTTTTCCAAGAAAATAAAGGGCATTGTGTCTAAAATGAGCTACCTGGGAAAAGCCCACAGAGAAGCTGTTTATATCTCTGCTGCTTGTTCTGCAGGGAAGGTGAGGAGGCAAAACAAGGCTAGCTTGAACACTGTGTAAAGACAGCGAATTCTGTCATGCATGAAGAGTGCAAGTCAAACCAGCAGTTCTTTTCAAGTTCAAGATTCAATTTGTTGCTTTTCCTGAGCATTTGCTTCAAAAGGTACCAATTTGAATATAAAGAAAACATCAGCATCTTTATGGTTCAATAACAGGGCTTAACGACAGTCCTAAAATTGTTATCAGGGACACAAGTACAAACATTTTCTTCCATTGCAATGGCAGATGGCATTTGTATTTGTCTTCCACCCTTTTCTTAAAAAAAAAAAAGAAAAAGAAAAAGAAAAAAACCGGCAACAAATGACCTGCTGTTTCTCCTCTGACCAGTAGAGGGAGACACTTCACTCAAGGAGACAGATATAGGCCTCAAGTGTTCTGCAGGTTGGTCATAGGATCCCAATTCCCAGAGTAGCTGGGTTCAGGTATCTGTCCTCTGTCCTGGTATAATTACTGATAGTGCCTTCTTTCTCTCTCAAAGGTATTCCAGACTACATATGCTGTTGCAGTCACTCCAGGTTGAGACAATTCCACAATGATCCTCAACTTTACCCGGGCTCTCAAGAGTTTCACTTCTGGTGGGAGAAATGTTGGCATTCCCTCTGCCTGGCACAATCTTAATGTTTGAGGCAGCTGGGGCACCAGCTCCAAAGGCTGGCTTACTTCTTAACTTTCCAGAGTCTCCCCTGACCCTCCCAGGGCAGACCTATCCCAGCTGTGTGGCTGCAGGAACTTCCCACTCCTGCTTGCCTGGCTCTGCTTCAAGGTCAAGGACAGGGTGGAGTTTGCTGTATGCCTAGCATCCTACCTGACAGATGCCCAACAAATACTGTTAGCACCATGAGCATGGCTGGACAGTGAGCCTTAGCTTGGTATAAATTTTTAACAGCAGCCAGGGGGTGAATTCACCAGGATGGCTAACCGGAGCCTTTTGTAGCTCCCTTCTTAGAAATGAAAATCCTTGTGCACAGTGAGCCTGAAAGGGCTGCAAGAGAGTCATCAGATGTATGTGGGTTTATTTCTGATGACTAACAATCTGGTAGAGCTGGATCCACTGGTGATGGGGCACTACCTTGGATTTCCCAAGCAAAAGGGCTCTTCCTGAAGCTTTTGCTGGACCTTGAAGATTTCCAATAGTTTTTCTCCCTCTTAAGAGGGAGCCCAGGCTAAGATGTACTTCTTCAAACAGTCTCAAGTTAAACTTGAGAATTATGATGGTACCAAATTCAGTCTTAACCAATAAGATCGCTTAGCTGGGGGCAGGTAGGGAAAGAGGGTGTGAACCTTATCAAAGACCCCTTCCAAGAGACTGAATGAGTACATTTAATGGGGGAAAAACTCCAACCACTTTCCATGTAGCAGCTCCAGGCAGTGGTGACAGCACAACATTCCTCGGCAGTACTCTTGCCATATTTCCTAAACATCTGGAATGGTTCAGAAGATACAGGGGCAGACTTAAAGGCAGCTCATCCTCTAAAGAGCTCATGTGTTCTCAGTGTGTGATGTCACTCATGACAAACAATCCAACTCAATGCAAAAGGGACCACAGCCCCCCGGGCATTCTCACAGGACTAAGACCTCCTGCCACAAGACTCAACCCTAGGCAGGACCACCTCGGCTTCTTCAGCCTGAAGGGTGCACACCTTAGTTTTGAAAAGTTCTCCTTATCCAGGGCCAGCCAGGTCATCACATGTAACTACTAGGAAACAGGCTATTTCCCTTGACTTCCTTTTCTCCATGAGCACAGCTAACAGGAGCAAGGCACTCAGAGCCTGTGGGAATGACTCTGGAGCTGAAGGCCACTTATGAAAGATGCTCCCCAAGTAGAGGGCACATGTGATGGACACAGTAGGGTTTTCCCAGGTCTCTAAGCTGCTGTAATTCACAGAATACAGGTGGCTATTAATTCTCAGGCTGAGACCTGAGACTGACTGTCTTCTACAGAGCTGTGGCCGCCCAGGGGAGGGCAGGGGCCCTCTGATTCCTGCTAGTAGGTTTATTTACTGTACACTGGGTGACTTCAACTCAGGGACAAATGTGCAGGATTCTATTTTAGAATTCTAGGAGCATCATTTCAAGGGAGTAGCCCAGTGAACTTAGCTCCAAAAGACTCTTTCATTTATCAATTAAAAGAAATAGACAGAAGGACCCACAAGGGATAAATAAATTATTAAACTATTAAGACGTTGCTATAAATATGCAATGGTGATTCAATAATTCATGATGGACTAGTACAACGAGATTGTTAGGTTTCATAAAACACCGCTGCTTTGGCGTAGCCAGCTTCCTGGGGCATGGGCCAACTGCTTCTCTACCCAGCAGCCTGGGTGCAGGGATGCCAGGGAGCCTGTGGCGGGGGGCAGAGTAAGGCCTTGCTGTGTGATGTTTCCTGTAGTGCAGCATGCACTCTACGAGCTTCTACTTGATCCTGTTTCCTGTTTTGAAAGTGCTGATCTCTACTCACTAACCTGACATCATGGACCGCCAGTGGATGGCAACCTGGTTTGAAGGAACAGGTTAAAGGAGCTTCCATTTCCTATGTAACCACAAGCAGTGAGTGATGACACTGTGGCTCTGCAGGTCAGTTCCTATGCTGCAGGTCTGTCACAGGAATGGGGTTTGGGACAACAGTCGACAGTGACCACCATCACAGGTACTTAGAACCTGTGACCAGACACATTGGGAGTACAGGGGATCACATGTGCTTCTCATAGGGGAATCATTTCTCCAACAGACTCAAGCCTTATTTAGCTGAATTTCACCAATTTGAAGTTTGTGCTCATTGGTTAAGGGCCATAGACAACACAAACAAGATGGAAGAATATTAAAATCCTCCAAGAAAACAAGGTTGGGAAAACCCAACAATATTCTGTAATGAAAGCTTACACACAAATAATTGATGTGCTTATTACAAATAATTCTATTTGTACATTGAATCATATATCCTGTAAGAGGAATTTACTGGGCCCCTCTGCTAGACAACTCTGAGCCACGGTGTGATCTGAAAGTAACACCACATTTCCTTATAAATATTTTATAATTTGGATTTTAGAAAGCAGATCAAACTACCATTCACTTTAATTAATACAAGATGGCGAGGTTCTACAGCACAAGGGCATACTTCATAAATGTTTCTATGTTTGCTATTCAGAATACGCACAAGCATCCTACAAAGAGCCCTAGGAATCGCCTGCCATGGAAGACAAACAGGAGCCTAATCCCAGCACCCAGTTGGCAAGGTGCAGCTCCGGCCTATGCACAAGACACCAACCCAGCACATGAGGGACGCAGGAAAGAGGTAAATAAGCCCCACTGGAGAGGTTTGATGAGGGTCCTTTTGCCAAGGTGGGCTCATAAACTTTTCTCTGGGCTGCTTCATGATCAGGTGGGTTTGGCAGGTGTGGGTTAAACAGGGTTTGTGGCCATCTCTCAGGCAGACACACCCCTTGGCTGGGTTCTAAGCTAGGATGGGCTGTGAATTCCCCAGAGGCGACCCTTGGAAGATTTGTGTCTGTGACCCCTGGCCAGAACTCTTCATCAGAGTGCTTGACATAAATGGCTAAGAAAGATGTCACACAACAAAGAACATGCCCATACTTCACAAGGCGGTGACAGGGCTGTGTTAAAGAAGCTGAGAGTCACCTGTGTGTACCATGTCCCAGGCGATGTCTCAAAGGGAACAGTAAGGTCTGCTGCCCCAAATTCGTCAGCTTTTCTCTCTTATTCATTAGGGCAGTAGGTCAAAGTAGAGCCCCAGGACTTAGGCATCAGCACTAATTCACCCAGAAAACCAAACTTCATATTCTGAAGCCACACGCAGACACCTCCTTTGGAATCTTGGGGGCCAGTGACCTGCTTTGAGCCAGCCCCTGGTGATGCTGGTGTGGCCCAAGGTTGAGAATCTGGCTCTGCTTGGAGCGTCCAGTGCCCACAGGAAGGGACAGTCCTGGGCGGCCTCTACCACTTCACCTTTAGAAACAAATAAGGGAAAAGCCAGTACCCAGGGCCGGGCAGTGAGAAAAACAAGGAAGTGCTTTTCAGTTGCCCTCCTTCCCAGCCTTTTCTAGAGAAATCCAGTCCTTAGGCCCTGGGTGGAGCTGAGCAAATGTGTTTCAGAGCCTGCTTCTGGCCAGGTGCCATTCACAGAGAGGCCTTGGCCAGCCTCGATCATGGAAAGTCCTATGGGAAGACATGACAAGTCTCAGAGCATTGCAGACTCTCCAGGTAGATTTTATTTGGCAAACACCACCCAGCAGCCATAGCAGACATGAGCAGGCCCTTGCTCTCTCCCTACACTTAGCCCACTGCACCAAGGTCCTCCTGGGACTCAGGTCCATGGTCACAACACCAGACAAAACCAAAGGGACTGTGAGAGATTCTTAGTGGGATGAGGGCTCTGTGTGGAGTCAGGCTGCCTTTGTCACTGGGTCTGGACACCTAATTGGATAGTAGGGAGCACGGGAAAGCTCAGAGAGGAAGGGAGAGAGGGACCAACCTGGAGGACAGGCCAGTGGCCAGGCAGCATATAGAGAGTGAGGCCAGAGAGGCATCTCCAGGGAGGACAAATGCACACAGACTTCTGAGGACAATGGTGGCAGTGGGTGGGCTTACTCTGCAGACTGAGCCTGGCATGGCTGGGTATGGGCAGCTGATGGCTTCCACGGAAGCCTGGGCCCTGTCCTGGGGAAAATGCCCAGGTTGGACAGCCAGTGTCCCAGATCCAGCCCCTCCCAGGGTGACACACATGACCCCTGAGTACAGGTGGCCTGCTGCAGAGCACAGCCCTTGTCCACCCATCTCATGGCTTCCCCTGACCTACGCCAGAGCTGGCGAGGACTCTGTGGTGGGAACTATGTGGTGGGGAGGTAGGTTAAAACACATCCATCAGCACACCCAGGCTTAAAGGATACTCAGTGCTTCAGGGAAGCCAGGAAGGGGCATGTCACCCTAGTGGGTGCGCCAAGTGCTGTGTGATGAGGAGGAAGTCAGGAGGAGTTTTGGTCAGGAGGTAGGAAGGGGAAGGCTTGTGCATTTTACCCATTGTGAAATGGTCCCATGCCAGGGCTGGAGACACATGATGGCTGAGGCCCACTGAGGCCCCAGTGGCTCCCACTCCACAGGAGCCCAGAGTGCATACAGACCAAAAAGGAACTGAAGATGAGCAATCAGCTCAGGAATGGGGATTCCCACTAATGGAACCACAGAGCACCTGCTGTGAGGCTTACTTGAGTCACCAGACTATGATATTGGCTACAAACATCTAGACTTTTTATCACAGGCACAAGAATCCACTACACACAGGCCTGCAGGTGCACACACACAGTGGGGTGTGTGTGTGTGTGTGTGTGTGTGTGTGTGTGTGTGTGTGTGTGCATGCCCATGAACATGTATTTTCATGTTGAGGGGACAGTGGGGCAAATGAGAAGGGGGTACGGAGGAGAGGCAAATGGAATTTGATTTAGAACAATCCAAGCAAGATGTCTTGGGCATGCATGTTGGAGTGTAGCCAGCAATGTGCTGCTGCAGGGCAGTAATGAGTGCAAGATGCACCTGGGCTCTCTACAGATGCACTGCCTGGAAAGCTGGAGTTGAAAGGAGATCCCTCTGAGCATGTGTAAAAAGACAGGGGACAGAGAGGAAATGTCATGTGGCTGATCAGGAGCAACTGAGGGCGTTGGTTAAACATGAGTGAATGTGGGACTCAACCCTTTGAATATTCAAAATCTTTAAACATGAAAGAAATCCCACCATGGGTACATGCTTCCAAGCTTAAGGACAGGGCAGAGGACAGGGTTACACTCCTCTGCACATTGAAAGGCGCAGTGAAGGCTGGGCAGAACCAGGACTCAGCATGGCCACGGTACCTACAGCTGCTCGAGGAGGTGGACAGTCTCCCACAGGGGTCGATCTGGAGCCTTTTCCTTCATCATCCACAGAGGCCTAAGGAAGGGTATCAGGGACCACTCATCATCCGGGGAAAATCCCACCAGTCTGCCTGTGTGTTTTCCCTCCCTATTTGTGATGGAAAACATTAATTTAGACTGGCAGCGAGAGCAGATTTGCCAAGAGCCTCTTAAATGAAGACGCAGGTTCTTTCCTCAGAGGAGGTACACATGGGGCTCAGAACCATCAGAGCTCCACAGAAATCCAGACCTTAGGAAAGTTGTCTGATGTCACAGAAAATCAGAGGAGACCTGATAGAAGTTTAGACATGCATGCTTTACTATAAAATGTACCCAAGACAAGTGGACAGATCTCCTCCAACACATCCAAAAGTAGAACCCAGGGCACCCAGGAACCAGGAGGGGAACCAACTAATGACCAGTCGACCATCCCTACATCTCTGCTTCCAACATCTCATTGATACTTGGCATTCCCTCTCGCTAAGAGATAGTAGCCCAGTTCCTACTTTAGAAGAGAGGGAAAGGAGGGCCACACCTAAGACACTGCAGAGGCTGAAGAACTGTCATCAGACGTCCCATGGAAGTGTGCTGCTGTACCCCACCCTGTGGCAACCTCCTGTGGTAACAGAAATGCTGGCTGAAGTCCAAGGCTCAGGATGGCAGTGGGAGTAACTCTCCGGCCTGTCCACTACTGACACTCACCCATGTACAGGGCCACTCGAATGCCTGGCCACACCTGCTCCAATCCACCCACAGGGACATAGAGCAGAGGCTGGATCAGTCCTGGTTCCCAACTCAGTGCATGTTGGCCTGGAGAGACCCCCACATGCTAGCTTTAACAAGCAGCTCCTGAGGACTTAGCAAATGGCCTTCTAAAATAGCTGCTGCGTGACTTCTAGGTAAATAGCACCCCTCCAAAGCAGCAGAAGGATGCTACGATTAAATGAAATGGTGGGAGGCAGTGAGTTAAGGAAGGCAACAGGAAAACCAGGTTGGGCAGGTTGCTCTCAGTGGGTAGAAGCCAGCAGCCTCCTTCACCCTCCGCCTCATGGCGGAACGCATGGTGGACTTTCAGCACCAACTATTTATCACCTTCTGCATATGTCGGCTTGTAACATGTAACAATTAATTTGCTGATCCCAAACTGGGCCTAACAGGACACCTTGATGGTTCCTCAGGCCTAGATTTAGCAGAGATACACACCCTCGCTGATTTCTCCTGCAGAGGAAGCTGGCATCAGCCCAGGACAACTTTCCCTCATCGCCAGTCCTCTTGCCTAGGGACCGCCTTCTATCAACCTGCTCCCTGTTCCTAATCGCATGGCCAGTGTCAGGACACATGGGCTGTCACTGGCGTCTACTGACCACTTAACAGTTTAGAGGCAAAGAGGACATGAGGGGAAGAAACAGAAATTGAGTGCTGTCAATGGAGAATCAGAGGGAAACAGGCTCAAACTGTGGTTTGCAAGGAGCAAAGCAAACTGTCTCCGAGATCTAGATACCCGTAGGCAGCAAGAAAAAATAATATTATCCAGCCCTTCTCCCCAAAGCAACTCTAAACTGTTGACAGCTGCATGGTGGCTGGCCATTGTCTGCCATACCTCACCTGGACCCAGATGCCATGGGAATGCCACCCTAATGAAAACCACTGGGGTTGGTCATCAGCTCCTTCTCCATGAATCCTTTAAGACCATCCTGGGGAGGATGACACTGCAGCCACCATCAGCAATGCCCTCCCCAAACCCACCACCCAGTGACTGATGGCACATGCCAATTTTTTCCTGAAATTACTATTCCCCAGCATGCTTTAGGGAGTGAAGTTAGGAAGGAGCACACAGAAATGGGTATCAATCACAGGAGCCACTGAACCAGGCACTCAGTGCTCCATGTACCAAGAAATCCTCTTTACACGTCTTTATGCTTCTGGCCATTGCGGCTGCAAATTCCCAGCCATTAGAAGGGACAGCCATCTTTCAGAGCCTTGTTCCCTGGTGAAATGAAATGTCAAAGCCAAGGAAATCCAGACAGACATGCCTTGATTATTTGCTCTCTCTTCCCTCTTCCCATCATGTTCTCCTCCAAGAGAGTAAGTTATTAAAGATGAAAAGCCAAATACTTAGTTCCTCTAAAACAGCATTTGTGACAGACTTATGCTGACAGAGGGGGACAGATATGGTATCAATAGTCTAACAGATTTAAAAAAAATAGAAGATTGATAATAATCAGAGAAACTGGTTCAACTCTCTCTCTCTGCATATTTCTTTTTCCATCCTATAAATATAGTTTGATTCATGCAAGGTCACTGGCCGGTGGTGGGACTGCTCACCTCAGGTCTTTTATCAGGAGTTTTATGGGGGTCTTGCACTTCATTCACCCCATGCCTCATAAGCAAAATGCAGCCTACATAACTTTGCAAATAATGCCAGCTGCTCTGGTCAGTAAGTAGAGACCAGGACTCTGTTTACTGTGAGTGAGCATCTGGCGAAGGCATGGCAGAGAGGTGGAGAAACAAGCAGTAAGAAGACCAGGCAGGAGATCAAACAAAAGAGGTCCCGAGCATTTTTAGTAAAGAAAAAGACAGCAGGCTCTAGTCACTAATTAATACATAGCACTCTCCAAGGAGAGGCTCCAGCCCAGGTTGCAGGCCAGAAAGCAAGAGAATAAAAGTGTGAATTCCAGATCCCCTCTCATTAAACACCCTCCGTCTGCCTTGGCTATACATTTCATTATGGCCCTTATCTCCGCCCTCAGCAGTTCCCACAGACAGCCCTGAGTTGGCAGAGCTCCCCAGGCTTCTGAGAACAGGCTGGTCCATCTTGCTGTGCATCATGGGGCTGTTTGTCATCCCCTGCATTTGCCAGGTGTTTATTTGGATGGTTATGGAAGCAAAAGTCAAAACACAAATGACGCATTGTTTGGGTGCAGAAGAGAAAGAAAACATATAGCACAACTGTGAGGCTGGTTCAGTGGTTTCTTGCTGCCCTACAATTGTTTCACACTCATCTCTGGCAAAAACCTTAAATTAAAAACATTTAAAGCACAGCACCTCTAATCCTACATGACTGAAATAATTTTTGAACACCTACCCAGGACCTACCCTCCCACCAAAGCCGCACAGGATCAGCCAATCTCAGTGAGGACTAGCCAGGCTCTGGGGGTTTCTTGCAGGCTAACTTCTTTTTTCTTATCTCCTTCAACATCTAGTGAGGTTCACCCTCATTAACAAAAAACACACAAGAATGAGGCTGTTATTGATTCATGCTGTGCTTTTAATTCTTTTCATAACTTTCAGATTCTCATTTTTATCATAAAAGCCCTAAAAGAGGAGCAGACACATGCATAAATTGGCTACAGCCATGAAAACAGGTGCCACAGCCCAGTGATTTACTTGAGCACCCCATCCCCAACTGCCTCCAGGCTTGTCCCAGGACCCTGGGGAGCCCAGGGCTCCTCCCCTAAGCTCAAGATGCTCCCAGACAAAAAGTGTGAAATGCACATTTCAGGAGGACAAGAGCAGGCTGACTTTTAGGGACTGTGCACCTAATTTGCTTAATTCAGGGTTATAATCAAGGTCTCTGATTTAAAAAAGAAGTTAGAAAGACCAACAGAAGAAAGCGAAGGGCTGTCTGGGTTGTTTCAAGGTCATGCCCCTGGCAAACAGTTTCCTTTTCTTGTTCCATTCCCTCAGGGATGTGGACGAGCTCAGGGACTCCAAGGAGGCAGGGCCCTTCTGCTCCCTGGGACCTGGGTTTTCAGTGCCTTTCACCCAGGAAGTGGGCACAGCCCAGCTCTGTAGGGCTGGTTTCCTCCCTCTTCCAGGAGAAGAAGGGTCCCACAGAGCTCGTAGGACCTGCCTTTCTCCTTTCCCAAAGGGGGTCCCTCCACCCAGCACCTGGCTCTGCCTTGCCACAGCTGGTCTGGTTCCTTTCTATCCACCCCCACATTTGGACCCCTGCAAAAAGAAACACAATCTTCCAATTCCTTAGCAGCTCTTGTTGGGGCCCAGAGGTACCATCCACTAAAAGTCATCATGAATTCAGTAGCAGGGACTCATCATCCTTGTGGCTCACCCATGCTGCAGCCTGTGGCAGGATTTCCTTTGTTTACCCCCATCTATCAATGGATACCGGGCTTCTCCCTGCTCTTGGCTATGCACACAATGCATCTGTGAATGTAGGAGACCTTGCATTAGGATACCTACTCAGAAGTGGGTGGGGGTTTGCTTTTAGCATGAAAGAACTCTGTGGGTCCTTACTGTTATGGTTTAGATGTGGTGTCCCCCAAAAGCATATTTGTGAGACAATGCAAGTCATAGAGGAGAAACGATTGGATTATAAGAACCTTAATACAATCAGTGGATTAATCTCCTGATAGGGATTGACTGAGTGGTAGCTGAAGGCAGGTGTGGCTGGAGGAGGCGGGTCCCTAGAGGTGTGATTTACTTTTTGTCTCTTGAATGGAGTGTCTCTTTTTACTGATTATTATCTGAGCTGCTTTACTCAGTCCCACTCTGCTGCCATGATGTCCTGCCTCATCTTGAGCCCTGAGGAATAGAATCTGCTCTCTATGGACTGAGACCTCTGAAACTGTGAACCCCCAAAGAAACTTTTACTCTTCCACAACTGTGCTGGTTGGGTCTTTTAGTTGCAGCCATGAAGAAAGCTGATAAGACACTTACCTGGCACATGTTTTGCTTTTGGTATCTGAATCCTTCTGGATCTTTAGAAAAGTCTTGGATTTTGCCCCTTGGGGGTCCCATTTGAGAGTGCTAGGTCTGGGGATCCCTCAGGTGGGTCCAGCTCTGAATCTAACGAGTCTATGAGCAGTCTCTGGGTACAGCTCCACCTGCAGCCCTCCACATTACCTCCTTCAGCCCACATCATTTCTATATTCATGACTGTAGACTAGTCTGATGTGCACAACAAAAAATTAAGTAAACATACTGCCTAGAGAGAGTAGAGAGCTTGCAAAACATGGCTACAAAGACTAAGAATTTTCTTCTCCAAGGCTGACACTGCCCTATTCACCCATTTTCACCAGATGGAAAGTAAGAAGTAATTATACTATTAAGTTACATAGTAATTATGCTATTAAGTTACATAACTGCCAAAGAATCAAAGTCTAAGCTAATTGTCACTGATGTGCCAAGCATTTTCAGAGTTCTGTGTGTTCCTACACAGTTGAAGTCAATGGGGTTTGCTTAGATGCTTAAGTTTCAAGCAAAGTAATTTTGATGTAATAAGCTTAATAGAGGGCTCTTGTTTCTATGTAGTTAGTATGTATTTCATCCCATAAAACCCAGTTGCTAGACCGCTGATTTGAATCTGGCTCACACATTTACATGGAACATTCCTGATAGCCACCATACAACAGAAGCACAGAAGCATCAATTGTTGGGCAAGGCCGACTCCAGCACAGATGTGCAGAGCAGGGTCTGGGAGGGAAAGCCCCGGGCTGCATCTCCTATCTGTCTCTTCCCATATGACAAGAAGGGCTCTCCTGGTGTGAGGCGGCTCAGAAGCTAGTAAATCTCACCTGGTTTCCACACCTGTCACGCAAGCAGATGTTGTACAAACACTGCCACAAAGTCTCTTGCCAGCTCCAGGGTGGGAAAGAAGGCGGCCTGCTGGGCTTTCCTTCCCCCAGACGCGAGGAGTCCAGCCCAGATCCTGGGACATATGGGCGCCCATATGCTCCACGGCTGCAGAGCACTGGAACCTGCCAGACCTGGGTCTTCCTCTGTTGCCCATCCAGTGAGAGGAGGAATCAGAGACAGAGATCCTGACAGCACAGAAGCCATGACTTCTAGTACATGGTGACATATTAGAGGAGAAATAAGTGTCTGCATCCTGCACATCCTGATCTGCACTCACAGGCAATGCTGGGCGAAGCTTCTTAAAACACAAATATCGCACTCCTGTTGATTGTGCTAAAACACACGTGCCTGCAGGTTTTGGAATGAAATGTTTTAATTTCTACCATGCACAACAATGAAACTGTATTGGGATCACCAGGAGGCAAGCAATGGCTAAGACAATTCCTTCTGCTTAATAAGGCTATGATTTAGATGGGAAATTGATATTAACATGAAAATCTGTTCTGTTCACATTTTCTTTAATCCAAAGGAACAAAACAAATTGTTTTATCACTGTTTACTATGTGCACTGTAAAAATTGTCCACAGGCAAACTGTCCTTCAGCTGGCCCCATAGTCCTAAGAGCTCCTGAGGAAGATCTGGGGTCACTACCCTCAGGCTCTGTGTCCCAACACTTACTCTCAGTGTCTTGAAACTCACATGGGACCATGTCTGAGGGATAGAGTGATTGAATTCTCTGGTTCTATCTTCAATGTATCCCAAGTACGAGAATTATGCTCAAATGTTACATTATGAATGAATTTCAACTAACTTTTACAAAATGGACAAGTGAATTAAGAAAATTCCTGAAATCCAGGTGTGGTGGCACACACTGGTGATTCCAGCAGTTTCAGAGGCTGAGGCAGGAGGATTTCGAGTTCAAAGCCAGCCTCAGCAACTTAGTGAGGACCTAAATCACTTAGAGAACCCTGTCTCTAAATAAAATATACAAAAGTACTGGGGATGTTGCTCAGTTGTTAAGCACATTTGGGTTCATTCCGTGGTACCAAAAAAAAAAAAAAAGAAAGGAAAATTCTTGCAAAAAGACACTCTGGATGCTGGATGCTGAAGTTGATCTGTATACAGCACAGCGAAGAGTACGAGAGGAATCAGCTCACACCTCCTCTCATCAACAGCAGCACAGATACCAGGGATCTAATCAGACCTGACAAGGAGCATCCTCCCCCACAAAACCCAGAATTACCGGAAGGTCATTAGAAATTCAGATTCACATCCTGAATCATTAATGAGAAACTTCACCTCAAGGGTTTTTGGACTATGTGATCTTAGCTAATGAAAGAATGAAGTCACGGTGCTTAGCAACACATTTAAAATACTGCTTATTTCTCCTGTAACATGTCACCATCCATTTTTGTATACATGTTACAATCTACACATGTGTAATTTACATACACATGTATGTTGGAGATGAATGCGGAGCACATTCCTTTTAACTTGACAGGCAGGCTAATTGATAGGCAGAGCATCCGCCTGATTTGGAAGTGCTGGACAAGGGAGGGATCACAATTGCAATCTGTAGCAAGTACTTCTCTCTATTCCGTGGATTTTGGTCATTGGATCCTTCCAGGTCCATGATGTAGCCAGGCAGCATGTAACAACAGCAGAGAGCAGCATGTGCGTGGGTCTGTGATGGAGAGGATGGAGGGGCCCTCGGGGTGGCGGTGGGGTGCAGGGCTGCCAGGGAAGGGTGGGCCTCCTGCAGGGTCCCTAAACATGTGCATGCAGGGGGAGCTTTAGGACAGCCCAGATCTGATGCTGGAAGTACCTGCCATCCAAACAGCAGTGGACTGCCAAGGGGCAAGGGAGACAGTGTGCACCAAAGAGCTGCTGCTTCTGCACTCAGCAGGGCAAAGAAGCATCTGAGAACTGGACTCTAGGCTAGTCTGAATTTACAGCCAGGGCTGGAGTGCAGGGAAGGGGAGAATACAGGGAAGGGGCACCCCATGGTCTTTTGTATAAGATCCTTTCCGAGGCCAACAGTGAGGTGGGCTGTCTGGGAGATAAGAACAGCATGAAGACCTGGTTTTGTTTATTAAAAAAGCTCTAGGAATGTTTGGGATGGCACCTGAGAGATCCCAAGCACAGACACATATACACATGCAATGCATACAGATGAAAATACATTTATACACACACATGCACACGCACACTCAGATACAGATGCACATACATACATACTCACACACTTGCTCACATACATACTGCACACCTACACATACTACATGCTTATATACATGCACAGATACACACCCATACACACTTTTCATTTACAATCATAAATTAAGCAGGCTGCTCACTTGCTCAGGTGAAAGTAACAGTGAATGGGAGAAACACAGGCTGCAGCTGGAGCAGAAAACTCTGTCCCTTTTTGAGGTGTCAAGGGGCTCTGAGCAAGAGCTTTGCTTGTATTGGTCACAGGGCCAAGAGAATGCTAATACTCAAGTAGAGAATGCACTAGGGGTCAAAGGGCAGCTCCCTGGGAGAGGCATGAGTGTTCTGTGTGCACCAAGTCTCCAAACTAAATTTTCACAGCTGGTGTTTTGCTGCCATTATTTGCCACAGAGGTTGTTCACCCCATGCACACAGAGGCGAGCACCACACATACACACACACACACACATACACACACACACACACACACACACATGTTGTGGAAATGTTTTTTTCAAGTGAATTAGCATTCTAAATACACATCAGGCTCACCAAGGATCCCATATGTGTTTCCTGGACTCATTCATATCTTCTCTATAAAACCACTAGACACATGCCAAGAAAGGGGGAAAGGGATTCTCAATGAATGAATTGCAAATCCCTTTCAAATAATCTGGGAAAGGTTGAAGTTATTTCCAAAGCCCATGCTTACTCTGGGGAAGACAGAGCCTCATGTGTGAGCAAGAGGGCTGTCATAGAACATTAGGAGGCGAGCTCCTGGTCAGCGGGCACTGCATCAGCTTCTCCATCCACCATGGTGCTCAGAGCATGCCTGTCCCCTGAAGTGATCAGCTCACAGGGTGTACAGTGAGGAAATGAGATGGCCCATAGACTGCCCATCTTATCAAGTTCGGAGCAGGTAAAATGCCCTCTTGGTATTTTGTCTTCTTAGCCTCGGAGTCAGCCTTACTCGGTGGGTCCTCTGCTTCCAAAAGAATTCCTGGACCTTCCCCCCCACCGCCACCCCCAGGGGAGAACATGATGATCAGCAGCATGACCCGCGGGGTTGACAGGAGACCCTGGGGCTTTACCCTTCCACAACACACCTGGGCAGGAAACATTCTGGTCCAGCCGCCCGGCCCTCCCCACTGTCTTCCTGTGCCACCTCCTTTCTCCCCCTCCTTCACTTACTCCATCCATCCGCAAGGTGGGCATAGCGATGGTCTCTCTTCTCATGCCACCCGTCCTGTATTGCATAATGAGACTAATGTGCAGCACTTTGAAACCAGATGACTTGGGAAACAAACAAACTTCTCCCCGCCAAGCCTGTGGCTCTGGATGGTGTCTCCGCACCAGATTGGGCGGTGAGCTGGGGCCCGGCACGCAGCATTGCAGTATTTTCTTGAGGCTTTGCTCACAGGCGCCCCAGTACTTGTCCTCTTCTCGTACCCTTCTGCCTGGAAAGAAATGGTCCTGGCTCCCCCTAGCGGCCAGAAGCTCATGGCGCTGATCTGGGATGTTTCCCATTGTCGTGGTAGTTAGCCACTAGTTCAGTTGCAGCCACACTCTCCTCTGTTTCTTTGGAGACTTAACTATACTCTCATCTATTGCATTGACTGTTGCCTATAAGCTCAAAATGAAAAAAAATTCCAGGTTATTATTTTAGAGGCCACTGCCCTATACAGTGCGGTAGATGACAACCTGTGTGTTCCCCTGACCTATAGTGCCAGCCCTGCCTGGGAGGTTGATAGAATTTTCATTCTTGGTCCCCTTCTCATCCCTACTCAACTGTTACCTCTTGGGGTTGGAGCCCAGGAATCTGTGTCTTAATAGTTCTCTAGAGGATTCTGATCCACAATGAAGAATGGGAAGAACTGGTCTAGACCAAGCATCCATGGTATTTTGTTCCTATTAATCTCCAGAAACCTCATTTTATTATTAAAGAGCTGCACAAAAAGACTGTCAAAGACACTGCTTCCTTATTCCAATCAGTAATAAGCAATAATGCATTAAAGACCTTCCAGGAGCCCAAAAGACCTTCCAGGTTGGTCTCTGGATCCCTCATGTCATTAAATGGAGTCTGGGTTATTCAGGCATCTTTGGAAGGAAAAGCTTGGAAATTAAAAGTGAGAACCTAGCCTGGGAGGTCACTTCAAAGAATCCCCATCACTTGGCACCAGCCCACTGAAGAAACCAGAGGCCCCCAAAGAAACTAGAGAGCAGGCAGGTTGAATCAGAAAGCCTAAACTTTGGCTCTGTTTTCAGACTTTTCCAGTTTATTGCTATGAAATGCATTGATTGCTTTCAACACTGTTAAGCAAGGCAAGGCTCAGGATCAGTTGACTGGTTCCAAGAGGGTAATTTTATTTTTAAAAGATATTTATGTAGGGAGCAGGGCACGTTTAATAGATTCCAATTTCCAGAAAACTAGTGACCCAAGGGCCTCAATACAGAAGAACAAACTGAACATACTACTGTCACAGAAAGGGTTTTGAATCAACTCCCTGCTTCACAAGGGGGAAACTGAGTCCCAGAGTAGATGTGCACTGGTGGGGACAAAGTTGTGCACAGGGTCACCTTTCAGTCTGTCTCCAGGTACTTTCAACTGATTCCAGGTCCAGTTACCAGGTAACAGTTCTAAATCATTCCAACTGATTCTTAGCCTGATGGGAGTCCAGAAAATCTCTGTGACCAACTGGTATTTGAACTGGAAAAATCATTTTTCTAAAAGACACCTGATCTCTTTGCTGTGTCATCTCCTGGTCCCTATAGAAAATATCCTTCCACAGAGAGCGAACTGGGCCAAAGTCCCCAGGACGTCAATTCTCCGTGTGGAATTTCCAAGGCAGTGTCCTTCAGTTTCCGGCTGCTCTATTGCCCCTTCCAGGAGATTGGAGACACCCCACAGGGTCTACCCCACAAAGGCTCTTGAGATTTCCCACCTGCTTTCACAAGCCAGGGATCAGAGAGGCTGTAACATCTGCACAGGAATAACCCTTCCAGGGGCAGCCCATTGTCCACGTTATCTCTAGACATCCACCACAGCATGGCTGGCTGCTCCTCTCTGCCAGGGAGAGCAACCAATAGGCCTAGAGGAAGGGCAGTACAGACTGTCAGCCCAGAACAGATTTCCACAACACCTTTGGTTGGTCCTTCCAACAGAGGGCCATGATAAACCCCAGGGTAGGCAGGCTCTGAGGGGCTTTGGGGAAACTGGGTGATGTTGGCTCCCTCTAGTGGCACGTTGTGGGAAATTGAAAGTGGCTCTGTCCAGTGAAGAAGGTGCAAAGGGATCTGCTGGACATTATAGAACTGAGGAGTGTGTCGCAAAGATTGTCACACAGTCACCTCAAGTAACATGTTCAGTTTGTAAAGGAAGCTGTTTGGCTTTCTCCATCACATCGAGCACAGAAGGCCTGGCTACAGAGTCACTCCTGCTCTCTGACTATGGGCCCATGACAATAGCAGGTCAGCCGCCGGAGCACCAGCAGTGCTGATCCTCTGCCCAGGCAGCCTCCTCCAGCCACTGTCACACTGGTAACAAACCACCTGCACTTCTCTGTGGATTTCTTCCCTCCATTAGTTAGGGAGTGTGGTGTACAGGTCAACCAGCTGACCCCCAGCTCTGAAATGCTGTAAACACCATGACTCCATAGCCATGACTCTAAAATGAGCTCCGACTATTGCTCATCTAAGAGGAAGCTGAAGCGTTGTTCACAACCTCCTACGTTTGCCTGGAGTCTGTCAGCGAGCACCTTCACGAACATTACAGAACTTTGCTCTCACAGCCGCCGTCTGACACACCTTATCCTGAGCCCTCCCACTCTGCCCCAGCTCCCAGGTAGGTTTTGTATTCTGAGATGAAGCTAAAGAGAGAAAGATCCTCTTGTGTGGTCCACAGAGACCAAGGCTCCAACCCAGTGTTCAATGGGGTTCTTAGCTTGGCCTGGAAGCCCTGTGAAAATGAAGCAGAGGAACCCACCCTTCCTGGGCAGGAGGAAAAAGTCTATGTGACCCAGCCCATAATAGTAATGATAATAATAATGATGGTTAATGCTTACACTGGCTTACTGCCAGCCAGTCAGCACTCTACTTATATTAACTCTATGTCATAGGTAATCCATAAGCCCACCATTCTTGCCCGGATACCAGTATCCTTGTAACAGAAACCAAAGTCACCCAGATATTATAACTTCCTACCACAGAGTATCCAAACATCAAAGAATTGAAACAACATGGAACTCCCTAGGACAGAGGAAAGGGCTTTCATTATCTGTCATGGACCTGGAAATTGGATTGCCTTAGGTTGTTCAGGTGCAGTTTTAAATCTCAGAACTACAAAGCGGAGTTCCCACAAAGCAGGAAGCAACACAGGAGACCACCTGGTCCAACTCCCCACTCCCCAGATAGACAGGAAGAGTCTTGAGGTATATCTTGCAGTGAGTTAGTAGCAGAACCAGATCTGGCTCCCAGGGCTACAGATTCTTGGCCCAGAGTTCTTCCCCCTCTACCATGCTGTGACTGTCCAGCACCTGAGCTGACGGACAGTACTGGAGTCTCCCCCTTGAGGGCTGCAGGCACTCCCTGGTTATTAGCCAGCCCACATGAACTCAATAAGCAGAATCCTGCTAATGTTGACCAAAGGCATCTAAACTTCTGTCTGGTAAATCAGTTGTCTGCCACCTTGCCCTATAAACAAAGATAGTAATTACTCCTGAAATAATAGACCCAGAGAGCTGGGACAGTCTGGGGCAGCCTGTAACAGCACTCCCGTCCACCTCATGAGGAGCAACCTTCCTCCTTTATCCATCCACCCATCTGCTCTAGACAAGACCTCCCTGGTCTGCACCAGAAGCTTTCATCAGAATTCTCTTCTTTTCTCCAAAGTGACTTTCAGTTCTTTTGCTTGTGCCCACCATGAACCCCACCTTTTCCTCACGCATCATCTCTGCTTTGGACATTTTGACCTCCCACTTTCCATTTTGGTATGGCTTCCTCCAGATGTGACAATACTCTGCCACTCTGTCACTTCCCAGCCATAGTCAAGTCCCTGACGTTTCCAGGAGTGGTCCTGGTGGAAATAGAGCCTCCTAGATGGTTTATCTTTGTTACTCCAGTGGGCCTAGACTTGAGTGGCAGTTCCCTGGTCCCAGGGTACCCTAAGGTTCGCTGGCCACTTTGTTTATGGGTGTTCTGTCACTTGGCTGGGAAACAGACTTGCTCTGCTCTCCTCTGAGTAGAGAGGGAGAGGAACGTGAGGAGGGTAGTGAATATGATCCAGGGGTGGGCGCGTGGAGGAGGAGAGTGAGAGACCAGAATGAATCACAGACACTCAGAAGCATCCTGTCCTAGACAAGGGGGTCAGGAAGACAGATGGGGCAGGGGCGACAACAGCTGCCCCCTCCCACTAGCGGCTCTTCCTGGAGAAAAAGAGGTGGGGCTGGGAGTCAGTCAAACTTCCATGTACCTGGAGGAGTCTGCAGGGTGCAGAGCCTGCTCTGCCGCAGGGTCCTGGAGCAGCCCAGCCTCTGGGAGGGGCTCAGTGGACTCCAGCAGCACTGGGGAGGGCATCCAGCCTCCAGCCCCATCGCTGACTTAGCTGCCTTTCCTTTCTTCCATGCATCACTCAAATCTATGACCTTAGAGTAATCCTTGCTTTCATTCTTTCTCTCACACCCCACAGCAGTTCTTCCTGATGACACGCCCACCAAAAGCTTCAGAATCGGTCCACATCTCACCATCTCCCCTGTAACATCCTGGTTCAAACCACCATCAGACCCCTGCTAGGTTATTTGACTAGTCTCCTACCCAGTAATTCCATTAACATTTAAGTCCAATCATATCACTTTTCTGCCCAAGCTCGGTACACAAGCAATATCCCATAAGGCCCTGGTGGCCTGCCTCCCTCTCCATCCCCAGCTCTCTCTAGCCTCATTTCCTGCTGATCCTCTGGCTGCTCACTGTCCTCCAGCCATATGATCTCCCTCACTGCTTCTAGAACATTCCAGCAATGCTCAGACCTCAGGGCCGAGCACAGGCTACTCACTCGGTGGAATGTTCCCACAGGGATCTACAGCTCACCCTATGACCTCCTTCAGTTGTTTACTCAAATACTTCCTTCTAGGTGAGGATTTCTCTAAATCCCCTATTTTAACCTCCTCTCCACACTCCCCACACATTTCCTGATTTTCCTCTATTGCAGATCAACTCACATAGCACACAATAAAATTTAGCTACTTACTGCATTAATTGCCTGTCTCTCCCCACCAGAACCTAGCCTTCTTGTTCCTGGTATATATTTAGTGAATCTCTGGTACCCAGAAAAATGCCCAGCACATAGTCAGTACTCTAACACTTATTGAATGAACCAACAAACAAATGTCAGACACATTTTGAGAAGTAGGCCTTCACAGAGTAGGAAGGGAAGCCTGGTAAAATGTGTGTGTGTGTGTGTGTGTGTGTGTGTGTGTGTGTGTGTGTGTGTGTGTGAGAGAGAGAGAGAGAGAGAGAGAGAGAGAGAGAGAGAGAGAGAGAGAGAGAGAGAAAGTGTGTGTGTGTGCATGGGTATGTGTGTTTCAGGGATGTTTGACAACCACCTTCACTTGGATTCAACAATTTGTGAGCACTTGATTATTTGTATACATGTTTTAAACTTATCTATTAACCAGAGTCAATTTTTCATTTGTTCTCTTGCTCAGGAATTCACCAGACACTTATGAGGGAAGTTTGGTATCAGGTGCTCTGCTAGACATGTGGTAAACATGTGATGAAGAGCACAGTCCCTGCGGTATGAAAATGAGGGCCCAGCACTTGGAACAGAACTGAGAGGGCCTCAGCCTTGACTCAAACGGAACTCAGCAACATCTAATTGAAAACTAAACCCAGTGCAAGAAATTCATCCTAATGTGTTTTGCCACCAACAGGAAAAGACATTTGGATGAGTGGCTACAAATGGGAATGTCCCCAGTCAGAGATCCCGGAAGAGTGTAGGACTGGTTGTCAAGGGCCTTCCTAGAATTAAGACTGCACTCCTTCCAGTGAGGACAATCAAGGGTGAGCAACTGTCAACAACGAGAGGGAGCAACGTGGGTGATTAGAAAGGCTGCCCTCTCTGAACACAGGAAACCCTGCACACAGTGTCCCCCCAGTTCTGAGAGAGCACGTGAGAGACAACTCTAACCTTGATATTTGTCTAACCCTGTAGAGGTAAGGGGCAGATAACTCCTGACATGGCTGATCTATCTTGCCTTCTTGAAAAATGTCCCCTCTCTATAGTGACCTGCAGAGGGGGATCAAGCCCTTTCTCTGCAGGTGCCCAGCACATGCTCACATGTACTGAGGACAGCTGGCATCTTGGCTATCTGCCAGCTTTTGTTGAAACCCCTTGACGTGTCAGCTGGACTCGAAAGTCGATGTTTTCACGCAGCATAACACACAGCTTCGGAGACTCTGCCATTTATTTATTTGTTACTTTTCCACAGCCACCTGCTCCTGGGTGGGTCTGCAGCTCTGTCATGCACTTTCTGGAACCTCCAGTCCTCCCCATACCTTGTCTCTTTGGACCACACCACCAGCTTTCACCCTCCTCCTCACAGCCTCACCCCAACATTCTGGGCCACATCTTTGACTCCAGGGGGTCCGATCTCAAGGTTTTCTGTCCTGGTTGCTGCTTGTGCAAGGCCTCCAGAGGGCCCTCAGGCAGGGTCATCCAAGGAAGGGTCTCGTCTTCCAGGGAAGTTGAGGGTTCAGGTCTACTCTGACCAGCCACTACCACAAATGTATGCATCAGTCTCCTTTCCAGGACCACCATGCCCACATTTTCTCTGCCAGGAAGGAAGGAGAACAAAAGGAAGTGCAGTTAGTGACATGATGGAGGGACATATGAGGACGCCACCAAGAAACATGAGGATTCAGCTTCTTTCCTGGCTCGTCAGTAGCGGCACTGTGTCCCCCCGTTCCCCCATCAGAACCTTAATCCTGGGCTCCCCAGTTTGCTCAGACCATCCTCCCACCACCCACTTGGACCCAACAACTCACCAGCAGCTACTGGACATGTGGCCTGAAGCCATTTCTGCATGACTTGTCTTTCTACACTGCTGTCCTTAATTCTCTACCTTGAATAGTCCCTTAATCTCCCGAGAATCAAGTCCAAGCAATCTGCTTGCCTTCCAGACTGCCAAAGTGCTGCCTTCAATAATCCACCCAGCTGGTCTCCCTCTAACACTTCTGGTCATCTACTTATACCTCAGGGGGACATCTCTGATCCTCAACAGGCATTCAAGTAAGGAATAACCCTCCTTCCCTGGAAGAGTCCTTGCAACGGCCTGACTCCTCCCTTATCCCACTGCCCAGAGTGCTCCTGTTTCCCACGCCTACCTTCCTCAGTCCTCCCCTCCAGACCCAGTGAAACCCCACCACCCCCATGAGCCTCTCCCACCATCCCCAGGATGAGTGATCTCTCCCCTCTTCTCTGATTTCCTGCCACTCTACTGTGTGTTCATTCTCATGACACAGTGTGGTTGGTTTCTATTGGAAAGTGAGTGAAATATTCAACTCAAAGTGTCGGGTGCCTGCCTCTACCAGGCCCTGGGTACGGAACTCCTCATTTGTCAATCCTGAGGAGATGTGTGTGTCTCTGTCACTAGCATAGAGCACTTCAAGAGCAGGCCCGTGGTTATCTAAACACAAACCAACCAACATCACCTGCAGCTCTGTTTCTGCATGTGTGAAAACGGGCATGACAATGACATGTGTTTCAAGTGTGCAGAGCTAGCCCAAGATCCAGGTGTTTGTGAAACTGCTTTGGGAAAAGTGAAGAATCACAAGAACTTCAGGTGATGTTATTATCATGCCTATGCCATGGACTCCTGCAGGATGAAGATATCTAATACTTGTAATTTCAATTAATTGGGAGCCTGCCCAAGGGTCCCACATCTGGAGGGACCTCACTGAAGCATGAATTGAAGGCAAGAGCAGACAGCCTGCGAGGACTAAGAGTCGCTGACCTTCTAGCCATGAAAGGACAAGGATGTCACCCAGTGCTTTCAACTGGTCTCACCACTAGGCAGCAGCTCCTACACAGGGGTTACAAACAAACAGGAGCCAGGCACAGTGGTAAAAGCCTGTAATCCTAGAGGCTCTGGAGGCTTGGGAGGCTGAGGCTGCCTCAGCAACAGCGAGGCACTAAGCAACTCAGTGAGACCCTGTCTCTAAATAAAATACAAAATAGGGCTGAGGATGTGGCTCAGTGGTTGAGTGAGTCCAATCTCCAGTATCAATAAAACAGAAAACAAAGAAAAAAAAGATGGATGGGGGAGGGGTCCTTCCTAAAGCCCCACAAAAAATAACAGTAACAAAATAATTTTCAAAGAGGAAGGTAGAGGTGAAGTAATAAAGAAAATAAAAATCAGGAGAGTAGATGATGGAAGGAACAGCATTGAATTTGGAAGGCCAAGATTTAGGCCATGCCATTGAAATAGAAGTTAATTAACTCCAGGGAACCCACAGATGCTCAGAGTTGGAGATAACCCAGTACAACAGAAGCAGGGTCAAAAAATGATCACAGTGAGACAGCTCTCCTCCTCTATCTCAGAAAGCCACGCTGCTACGCATTCACTAACCTACCAAAAGATGAGACGTTTATTGCAGAGAAACTGGATCAGAAGTGCTGGAGTTGGGAACAGCTGTCACTGTGTAAGACAGGCTGGGGTGGTGCACTGAAAATAGGGGGCTTAAGGTTGTGATGTGAGAGACCACGTGCTCAGTGGTGAGACAGTCTGCCACCTTCCTTGCTCTGCTCCCAGAACAGTATCAGGCAGACAGTATCTTTCCTGGAGGAAACAAAGAGTTCCAAAAGAGAAGGACCTACAGCCATTGGTTCCCAGAAGTCCCCAGTAAGACGTCCTGATCCAGCTTCATCACCTTGCAGTGAGCTCACCACTCAACAAGCCCAGACTCAGAGCCACCAACCAGCTTATTAGCACTCCACTCTTGAAAATAAACAGGTATCCTCGTAGGACAAAAATCCAAGGAAAGCTTCCAACAGTTCAAAACAGAAGAGAAAAGCAGGGGAAACAGAAAATCCCAGAAGCAGAAAAATACTTGGAAAATATTCTAAATCCCCTGATAAATGAGAGAACATTTTACATATGAAACAAGAATAGACTGTCTTGAAAACATGAACCACCCAAGAAGAAAAGATATTCTTAAAAATCATAAAAAATACGTTAACCAAAATTTAAATGCCAATTGAAGATCTAGAAGACAATGTGGAGGAAGACTTCCAGAAATCAAGACAAAACTATCATGGAAAAGAGAAAAGATAAAGAAACTTGAGAACCAGTCCAGGAGATCTGAAGTCTGATTAATAGAGTTCTAGAAAAAAGAAAATGGGCAAAAAGAATGGGGGAAAAATAATGAAATAATTAAAGAAAAATGTTCAACAGTTGAAAAACATGCATTTTAGACCAAGAGTGCTCACTGAACAACCGTTAAAGGGGATAAAACTAGTCCTACAAAGTCCAGGACCATGAAATCTAGAAATTAGGATGGCATCAGATTTTACCAAAAGCATCACAAGGAGTTAGAAGATAATGGAGGTGATTGTCAACCTAAAATGCTATTCTCATCGAAGCAAGTGGTTTCCTAGTCCAGAGGTGAAGGAAAGCATTGGATAAAGTCAAGTTTAAGGTGAAAGTTAGCCTGGTACATCCACATGAACTAGGAGGAGATTTACATTGCTCAGGAGACATTTACTGAACCCCCACCCTCTTTTTGGGCATCAAACAATAACAAGTATATAAAAAAATTAAGCAATAAAAAGAAGATATTTAGCGATTCCATAGGAAAATAAACTCATGTGAGCAATGAAAAATAATTATACCACAGAACACTAGGTGGCTCAATGAGGAATAATATTTACACAGTCATAATAAAGTGAACTGAATAGTGAGCTAATAAATATCATGACATTTATACTATAGTGGGTTGAGAAGGTCTACATAGTGGGGTGTTTGTGTATATCATAGAGAGTAATGGTTGGTGGTGTTAAAAAAGCTAAAAGCTTTCCTAGTAGGAAGTTGATTTTTTAAGACTCAAAAAATAAAATTAAAAAGCAATGGAAGTGTATTATTAGGAAGCACAGTCACAAGTCTAGATGAAACAGCTACAGAGCTGAAGGAGATTCTATTTGGGAACACAAGAGGGCAGGTTCACAGTTGGCTAGTTGCCTTATTGAATATGTTATCTTTTAATCTTAGACTAATATTTCAATTTAGAGGAATAACACATAAAAAATTCCCCAAACCAAAAGATACAAGTTTCCAGAATGAAAAGCCAAGCTTCTAAAGTTGCCATATTTTAGCACAAGTAAGAACACTCAGTTAAATTTGCATTTTGGATAAGCAGAGAAAAGTGTTTAGTGTAAGTATGTCCCAAATATTACAAACTTTATTTACAGTTTATCTGAAATTCAAATTTAATAGGCATCTTCTATCTTGTCCAGGAAGCCTATACCCAACACATCCACATGAAAGCACAGAGCCATGATTGCAAAGTACCAAGAAAAAGAACACATTAACACTTGAGGGGGAGGGGGTCACCTAAAAAGAAATCAGAAAAGCATTGACATCTCACGACAAGACCGGAAGTTAGGAAGGAGAGGAGGGAGGCCTCCAGAATTCCAAGGCAAAATGATATCCATCCTGGAATATTATATCCATCCAACCATCAATGAAATTTCAGAATTGAACAGAGGCATTGTGAGGAAAAGGTTAAAAACCCTAGTTTCTACTTACCTTTTCTTAGAAGCTGACTGGAGGATTTCCCTTCCCTAAAAGGAAATAAATCAAGAAAGAAGGAAACATAGTCCAGGAAAACAGAAATGAAACATAGAGGCGAAGGAAAACAAATTCCCACGATACTGGCTGTGCTGGGGCAGAGAGAAAGCAGGCAAGATGGACAGGGAGAATGGAATGTTTCAGAATGAAAGATTTTAGGGGGAAATAAAAGAACCCACAGTGTGATGCATTCTATACATTCAGTGTGATATGTCACAAAAAAATGGTGTCTAGAGGGATTTTTGAACTCAGTCGGAGAGTTCAGGACAAATTATAAATAGGAACACAGAAAATCAATCAGGTGAAGAAAATGAGGCTATTATTAACAAAATGTTTACAAGAGATTAAATGAACATTATCATAATGCACTGCTTGACAATGCAGAAAATAATACTTGATAATGATAATGACATAAACACTGAACACTGACTTAAACAAAATATTATGTGGGAGGTAGAGAAAGCAGTAGAAGACATATGGCTTCATGGACAAACACAAGAGGTAATGTTCTACCTCTCAGAGTCAAGGTGTTAAGAGTAGCCCTAAAAGATCTATCAGTCCACCTTACCACTCTAACCTTAACCCTTAGTGCTCTCCCATGACTTACTTTGATCCTGAGGTGAGGACCATAGGATGTTCTCTTCCTCAATTATATCACATCTTCCCACCTCAGGGCCTTTTCACATGCTGTTCCCTTTGCTTAGAGTGCTCTTCCCTATGTATCCATGGGGCTCCCTCCTCCTGTATTTTAGGTCTTTTCTCAGAGTTTTTTTTTTCTCAGTAGCATCCCCCACTCTCCCACTTCCTTATTAAGGTTGCATTTTATCCCTGATATTCCCTATGTCACCCTCACCACTGTTTATTTATCATCCATAAACTTCTGTAAATAGGTTACTACTTCTATAGAAAGAGGTGGTTAGAGTAATGGTTTATTTAAACATTTAAAAAATTTAAATCCACAACTTGTCCACCGAGATATCCCTGCATAGAACAGAGTGACTGGCACCCAGTAGGAGCTTTAAAAGTATTCATTAAATGAAAAAAATAAATCAAGAAATAGCAGCATATATATTTACTGAAAGACAAAGGTAAATAAAAAAAAAACTGTTAAGATAATTGAAACACTCCTCTGAGCACTTGCTAAGGACAAGAGAGAGAGAGAGGGTGTGCTGGTTTTCCTGAGAAGACTTATATTCTTGTTTGGTTCACCAAAGCATTTTCAAATATTACCTTAATGAACATTAAAGTAATTTTTAAAAATATGATCAGTTTTTAGCCCATACACACCCAAATCGTACTTCACCAATTTCCAAATGAAATGGCAACTGGTCACCTACTCCCATGTTCAGATGTGGTTTGAGTATGTCTCCCAAAGGCTCACTGGCTGGAAGCATGGTCCCCCGGCGGGTGATGGTGAGCATGGAACCCTTATGAAATGGGGCATGGTAGAAGGTAATTAGGTCACAGGGGCTCCACCCTCATAAATGGATCAGTGACATCCGGGAGAGAAGGTTGTTGTGGAGTGAGATCATCCATGCCCTTCTGCACACTGCCATTTTTCCTTTCCACTTCTCCACCATGTTGTGGTGCAACCAGGAGGGCCCTCGCCTGCATGCTGCTGACATGCTGTTTGGATCATTCAGCTTCTCAAATTGTGAGTCAAAAACACCTCTTTACCCAGCCTCAGGTATTTTATTATAGCAACACAAACAGATCAAGGTACCTGCAGCTTTATGTAATTAAGGCCTACAAGTCATGCTCCTCTTCTCATCCACCCCTTTTCCTCTCATCTACCACCCCAATCCATCCTGAGTCTTGAAGTAGCTCTCACCTCCTCATCAGTCTCAAACTCACTCACCTCTGTCCATCTGCATCACTATTGCCCTAAGACCATCTTTCACCTGCACGCTAGCAAAACTCGATAAATGGACCACCCAAATTCATCCTGTACCTCCAACCTATTACACTGTGGCCAGACTGATATTTTCAACACAAATCTGATCCTATCACCCCCCCAACACACACACACACACACACACACACACACACACACATCTGCTTAAAACCTGTCCATGGCATCCCATAGATAAAACTCTTAACCTCTATGCCTGCAATTGCTGTACCATGTTTCCCCACCCCAGGGGATGGCATGCTGTTCCCTCTGCCTGGAATGCGAACTCCATCTCCTTTGACTACTTAGCTCCTATTCATCATTCAAATGTCAGCTAAAATGTCATTAAACTATATTCCCCTATTTTAGGCTCTCATAGCACTTTTGTGGGTATTGGTCCTTTATAACACTTGGCACAATTGCAGTTTTACACTCAGACTTATTGGGTTAATATCTGTTTCCACCCCCCATCCCCAACACACATACACACGTGCACATGTGTGCACACACACACATACACACACACACACAAACACTCCAGAGAGAGGCCAAGTTCTAAGCTTCATGGAAGAAGTCATTTGTTTCATTATATTCCAGCTATGTTTTAAAACTTCAACAAGCAATAGAGATGACATGGCTTTAAACTTCCATTCATCTGTCTTATCCCTACCCTAAAATTCTACAACATGGAGACTGCATGCTTTTCTGTGAAAGCCCAGTCACCCTCTGCTCTCTATACCACCAGTGCCAACCTCAGACGTGATTCTGGAAATGTACGCTGACATGCAGTGTGCAGGAGATTGTGTTGCATGTAGTTGCTTGCCTGGAGAGGTGTCACCAAACCCAGGAGGTTTGCCTTTTAGACACAGTCATCAATGATATATTTCGAGCATTCCACATATGACCTTGAATTAATTCCTTCCTCCACAATCCACCATACCTTCAACTGGCTGAACCCCAGTGACCATCTGATTGAAGCTAAAGATTCGTCACTGTAGCAAATCTAATGATTTTCATCTTGTCTCAACACTATTAGCACAAGGATTTTGTGTTGTGGATGTGAATGTGTGTATCTTCCCTTGTTTTTATAAAATTGGAGTAAATATACAAGAAACTAGCCAAACTATTGCGCATACTTTTTAAATTTTTTATTTTGTTTTGTTTGTTTGTTTCATTGTTTGTACTAGGGATTGAACTCAAGGGCACTCGCCCACTGAGCCACATCTCCAGCCCTATTTTGTATTTTATTTAGAGACAGGGTGTCACAAGTTGCTTAGCACCTTGCTTTTGCTAAGGCTGGCTTTGAAATCACGATCCTCCTGACTCAGCCTCCCTAGTCACTGGGATTACCGGCATGAACCACCAGTGCACAGCAGCACATACACTGTTATATAAAGCTGGTGTTGCTGACTGGCAGAAAGGGCACCATGAGAATGACCATTCATCAGGTAATGCATACAATTCTAAGCTCAGCATCAGATGGGGCACTAGGGGGCTCTAAATTTCAACATTTAATGTTGAACACCACTTATTTACACTACCTGTGCAATTTGGCACTACCTGATAAACCAATGTTAATTTAACCCTTTGCTGAGTAAAATAAGTTTAAGTTCATCTTTTTTCTTTCTTCCTCTTTATCCAGAACTATATGAGAAACCAATATTTTTTAAAATTCCTTTTAAAGAGTAAGACTACCAGGTAATCTTCCTTTAAAATAACTCTCCTTCAGATGCAAGTGGTAATTAGTCATGGGGACTCCCAATTTTTAAAATTCTACAATATAATGCAACTGGACCACTACACTATATTACATTATATATATTACAATATATATACATATATTTTTAAAATATCCATCTTTTCCCCCAAATCAGTCTCTGGCATTACCTAGTAGGGATCACATCTTTTTTTGGGGGGGGGGGGTTACGGGTACCAGGGATTGATTTCAAGGGCACTCAACCACAGAACCACATCCCCAGCCCTATTTTGTATTTTATTTAGACACAGGGTCTCACAGAGTTGCTTAGCACTTTGCTTTTGCTGAGGCTGGCTTTGAACTCACAATCCTCCTGCCTCAGCCTCCCTAGTCACTGGGATTACAGGCATGTGCCACCACGCCCAGGTGGGAATCACATCTGTAGTGGACTTCACTCCCCAGAGCTTGGACTATGCCATGCCATCAGGGATAGTCAAGGACCAGAATCTGAGGGATCTCCTTTACTGGACGCTGTGTGAACCACTGACCAACTCCATCGCCCCATCAGCACTCACTCTTCCTGTCACTGTTTCAGAAGTGAGGCCCAACCACTGCTCCCCACCATCCTGCCATTTCTGCGAGTGGCGTGTCACTTCCTACTCCCTTCCAATATATCATCCAAGCCCTCTGCCTGCCCAGAGAGGTGGAGCTGTGACATGCGAAAAATTAGGTCTACAGTTTATTTCAGCACCCATAGGAAAATTGTCAGGACACTCTCAAAGCTTCAGCTCACCCTTATGTTTAAGGGCATATCAGTCACAATCATCTATGAGAAATAAATTCAATAAGAAACGATTCTATGCCCATCAGATTAACGCCTTCCCCGCAAACCTTCAGCTAGAACATTCAGGAGTGAGAATCGTGACTCTCAGATAGAGCTGGTGATTTCTTCCATCTGTTAGTCTCAATTTCTATACTCATCCATTATAGTTTTTTTAAGATGAGAATTTTTTTCCTGATACCCTCCACAAAATACACTCATTATAAATAATTCACACACTTCTGCCATCTAAAAAACAAAAAACTTAAAAATTTTTTTACACTAAAAAATAAATCATTCATGTCCTAAATGAAAACATCTTGCTTTGGAAGTCATACAAACTTGGCCTTAAACCACTTGCTTACTTGGTGGCCTCATCTAATAAGTGGACATAATAACTGAAGTCACCCCACAGTGTGAGGATTTGGGACAGTTGTTGTTATAAGCCACAGTGTTCTGTAACTGTTTATAATTTATGGCTACTAATGTTATTGATATACTTTCTAGTCTATATATATGTACATATCAATGTGTGGATTTTATGTTTCCACGAGGTAACTTCTGCATTCTGAAAGGTTATTTAGGAGATACATTGTTTTAAATAAATAAATACATAAATAAATATTAAGTTTATTAAAGTTACAAATCTTTAAGTCAAGTTACAAATCTTTAAGTCAAGTTCCTCCTTAATTTCCTGAGTTTAACCCATAAATTTTATTCTTCTATTCATAAGCAGAGTTTGCTTGTTTTGCATTTCTTTTCTTTTCTTTTTTTTTTTAGCAAAAGCATGAATTCCTTGAGAGTCTTTGAAAGCAAACAGTGAGAGAACATTTCTAAAGTTATATGTTATCGACTGAATATTTGTGTCCCTCCACTCCCCCAAATAATTTAATGCTGAAGATCTAACCCGTGTAAATGGGACCTCTAATTAAGGTTAGGTGAGGTCATAAGGGTGGGTCCCTGATCTGATGGGACTGGTGTTCTCATGAAAAAGGAAGAGAAAAAGAGCTCATTCTCTCTTGTATGCACAGAGGAAAGAAAGGCCATGTGAAGGCACAATGAGAAGCCAGGAAGAGAGCCCTCATCAGGAGCTACTTTGATGACACCTTGATCCTGCACTTTGCTATCATGTGGATGCCCAATGTTGCCCAAAGGCCCATGTGTTAAAGGCCTGGTACCCAAGGTGAGAATACTGGGAGGTGGTAGAGCCTTCAGGAGGTGGGGCCTAGTGGGAGGTCTCTAGGTCATTAGGGGTGTGCCCTTGAAAGGAGTTCTGGTCCCCATCTTGCTCTCTTTCACCTCCTGGTGATAAGGTGAGCAGTTTTGCTCAACCACATACTTCTGCCATGATGTGTGGCCTCACCTCAGGTCCAAAGCAACAGGGCCAACCAATCATGGACTGGAACCTCCAAATCTGGGAGCCAAAATAAACCTTTTCTCTTTATAAATTGATTGTCTCTGGTATTTGTTACAGTGACAGAAAGCTGGCTAACACAGACTGCCAGGCTCCAGAACTGTGAAAAAATAAATTTGTGTTGTTGAAGTCACCCAGCCTATAATATTCGAGTATAGCAGTCTGAGCAGACAAATTTAATATGAGAAGCAGTGAGGATTCCCCAATATTTTGGACATAAGAAAAGTTAGAGATCAGCAGTAGGGAAAGTGAAGGGACCAACACACCTCTAGATGTGTGACCAGACTTGGAGGTTGGAGGCCTGGGACTCCCGGTCTAGAGAATACAGAAACACTATTGGGTTTGTGAATCAGAGATTGATACTCAGTCTTAAATTCACCAGATATAGCAAATAAAAATGCAGGATCCCCAGTTACACTTGAATTTCAGATGATTTTACAATATTTGGGACATTCTTATACTAAAAGCTATTCATTGCTTATATCAATTTCTGGACAGCTTATATTTTATCTGTCAACCCTACCCAGTATAGATACAACCTCTGCAGTACAATTTGGTAATACATGTCAAAGTCTTTAAGGCATATACAATCTTCAGCATAGCAATTCTACTTCCAGACATTTATTCACAAGATAAGAGATAAATGTGTATAGGTAAGGATATTTATCAGTGTATTGCTTTATAATCTTGAAAAAGTGAATTAATAGAAGATGGTTAAATAGTTATGGTATTTCTATTCAAATGTATGTAGTCTTTAAAGTCATAATTTTATGATCTATATTTATTAACACAAAAGGACATCCAGAATATAGGAAGTTAAAAAAAGATAATAAAGTAAATTTAAGTTTGATTTTATGTCAACTAAATATTTTAGATGCACAAGACATATACACACATAAACAAATCTGGAATCATTATGCTAAGATGTTGACAGGATTGTGAGATTACTGGTAACTTTTACTTTGCTCTCTATACTTATATGCATATTATATCTCAATAATCAGAATAAAACTATTATCATTTTGAAAAAAGTACTAGTGACTTTTAGATAAAAATCATTCAAAAAATTCTTTGGTAGTTCTGTAATCCTTTAATCTGAAGTAGCAAGTCCATGTATGAATACAGAGATTCGTTACACAAAGTCTGAATAAGTTCCTTTTCCTATTTTGGTGTTGGTATGAATAAGCTATGACATCTTTCTCGTGCTGAAAGAGCCATTGAAGAACCTGGATGCAGTAGATACTTGTTTATAATTATTTGTTTGTTTGAAGAAAGGGTATTACTTTCTTGGCTACCCAACATTTTAACCCTTCGTTTCATGATGGATTACAAAATCCCTAGAGAAATTGTCTCCATATTCCATGATCAGTCTAAGTCCTTGGGGTAAAAGCTGCTCCAACCTTGGATCCAAGGTGTGCATGTAACCCAGATATGTCAAATTGGAGCATACCATTCCCTTGGCCTAATAATTTATCCACATAAAAGCAGAAGGTGAATTTCTAACCAATGAAAATCAGATCACAGGCGTTGTCAGGTCAAACACTATTTTTATTGAACAAGAACCTGGGAGGATGTATGCCTGGATTTATTAGCTATCTTGCCATCTTTGGAACCCAACATGAAGAGCAAACTGCATTAAAAGAAATGAAAAAACAAAAACCCCATAGATCACATACTGTACCCTTATCCCAAGTTTAGATGAAGTTACATGAGTTAATCAAAGTCCCTTTTATGATTATTTGAACTAGATTTTTAGTCATTTATAACCAAAATAAAGAACTGCACTAAATTAATTACAGAACCAATGAAACCTAAGCAATATAGCCTAATTATAATGATAATTATGTTTTATTCATAAGTTACTATGTTTAAGATATTTTAAATAAATTAATCATGAATAAATCTATCCATCCTTTGAGATAGACATTATCTTCTCTGTTTCACAGATGAGAATCCTGTGGCTCCACAAACTTAAATAATTCACCCCAAATCACACTGCTGGCTAGACGAAACCAAGACAGCAAAATACCAAAGTCTATGTTCTTCTACTGCACCAGGATTGATCTTCATTTAGACTTAGAACCCTCAGTTATGGTCTCACACCACAGAGAATTATTTTACTGGGCTTTGGTTCACTACCAGTTGAGGCAAAGGAACTACCAGAAAGCCTAACTTCCCCTAAATAGCTCTGAGTTTAAGCCAACCATGTAAAAAGTACACAGAGCCTCAGTTTAGGGTGGGGAAGGAAATTGCCTGGTGCTAGCATTTTCTCTAATTTCCAAGCAAGAATCAACAACTGAGATTTTAGCTCATCGAGTGAACTAAAATGTCAGATGCCAATCACTACTATGAATCCCAGAAACATTACTTAGAGTTGACAATAACTGCAAACCTCCTACTTTTTACTACCTAAAACCATGTATGGTGGACATGAACTTTGCATTAATGCAAACCTGACACACAGGAGTCATCAGATGTACAATAAATCATCTTACAAAAACACAAGCATATAAATAAAATGATTCAGACACATTTACCCATGACCTGGTCTCTACGTAGAATTTATTTTCTTACTTTTCACAGTGACCCAAATCCCTCTCAAGAAAATGAGGTACAACAGAGAAGCTAATAAATTTAACTCCTTGACCTAATAAGCAAGTGTGATATCACAGGATACAAGACTAATGTGCAAAACTTGGTTGTATTTCTATACATCGGAAATGGGCACATGAGAATTGTGATTATAAATGCAATAATATTGACAACTGCTTTTTCAAGATACAGGTAAGCATACATCTAACAGAACATGTAACAGGGCTTGTATGATGAAAAGTTCAAGGTAATAATGAAAGAAATGAAAGTATATCTAATTAAATGGAGAGATGTAGCATGTTCTTGGATTAAAATACTCTAGATGATAATGATATCAATGCTCAAATCGATTTATAGATTTAACACAATTTCTATCAAAATCTTAGCAAGACTTTTTTCCATGTATAATTAATTATATCTTAAATTTTATATGGAAAGGCAAAGGAACAGAAAGAGCTAAGGCAATTTTTCAAAAAAAAAAAGTAAATGGGGAAGAATCAATTGACCACATTTTGCATCAATTTTTTAGCTGTAGTAATTAAGTCTGGTAGCTGACTGGATGCATGCATCAATAGAACAGAATAGAACCCATCAACATACCCTCTTATAAGTATGGACAACTAAAATAATTTAATGCAGGAAGATAGATTTTATAGCAAATGGGAGAAAACTTTGAAGACCTATGGTTTGATGAACAGTGTTAGATTTTATACCAAAAGCATAATTCCTAAATCAAAGTATTGATAAATACGATTTTATCAACAATCTATGGCTCATCTTGTAAACAACATGTTAGATAATATATTCATATCTAGAATATTGTCCCTGAGGTCAGTCAAATGACGATAACCACCCCTGGTGCCATCCCAACCTCATCCTGAGCTCTGGGAATTTTCTAACCTCAGAACTCTTGGAGAACGTTCTCTGCAGCCTGGTGCAGCAGCACCCCAATACATATGTTCTTTTGAAATCCACCTCTGAGATGCCAAGCCTTCACTGGGCCCATCCAACCACAAATTCCTATCAGATGTTTAGCATGTGAGTGTTGCCCTCCTCCCTGGATTCCTGCAAGAGTCCCTCACCCCACCTCATCTGCTATGAACCAAGCAGGGTGCATTGAGGGTCTGCCCCTGCTCAGGGAGTATAGGGGTACATTGTCCACAGAGAATTTAAAAACCATCATAAAACTGGCCAAAAGTCAGACCACTTTTTATTTTCATGTCAAATATAAATAATGTCAGTGATAAAATATTCCTCCTGGCCAGGTGGACCACCCTAACACCTCTCCCAGAAACTGGCTAGGCGAGTCTTGGCTCCTAGGGGACAGCTAATCTTTCCCATTCCTGTCTTTCCTTCAGCGGGAGACTTCATTCAAATATACGTACCGAGCATGTCCTGCCCCTGATTTAAAATTCTTGCTTGCTCCCATGGCTAAGAGAAGGAATCAACTTCTGGTAGCTTCATGGCTCTTCACCATCAAAATCCAACCCCATTCTCCAGCCTGTCCTGCACCCTGTCTCCCATTTCCTGTACCCCAAGCTCCCAGTTCCTTGAACACACTATCTCATTCTCCAGCTCTGAGCATGCATATGTTGAAGCCATTTCTTTTATTAAGAATTTTCTTTTCAACCTTGAAATTTCCAGGTCCTCTTCCAAGGCCCTGCTGATGAGGTCATTTCTCTGAGGAACCTTCCCTGATTCCCTCCAGCCCTCAGGAAGAATCCAGAGCACCTACTATGTGACTCTGTTTCATTGCAGATTCTACCTGCTCTGCTTGTATTTCCTAGTTTCCCCTATATGTTCTCTAACGCAGAGTAATTCCTAATCTAAAGGTCAAGCCAAAAAAAAGGGGGGGGATTTTTTTTTTTTGGCAAACCAAGTCTTAGTAGTTAACTGAGTTACTGTGCCTTCAACCTGTCTTCATAACCAGCTTGCTTCTCAGTTCTTGGTCCCTTGGGCCAAGCATATTTTCTTCTGTCCATATGATTCATACTCTATAAAACCATCAGGGCAAGTGGACCTAGAGCAACTTTGTGGTCTTGCTTTCTCTCTTTCTCCCAGCAGTCACCTCTAAATGAGATGGTCACAGATTTTAGTTCTAAGGTACATAAGAAAAAGAGACCCTCCCTTTGGTCTGTATCCCAGCCACATGTCTCAATTCAGTCTTTTACCCAAGAGCACAGAATTGCAGGCAACTGGAAGCAGCTTTAATTACATATTAACTAGATAATTCAACTAGATACTAACTAGTTGTATCCCGACTCCTGCATTGTTCGTTTTTCTATCACTCTTAGTGAGAGATCAGTGCTGAAGGGGTGAACAGCTGGGTGGGATCTGGGCCCTGGTGTAAGTCCCAAAGCTGCCCCCAATTTCTACTTCTCACCACTGTAACTTACCACAGCCAGTTGCTCACTGTCTCTGCCCTCAGGACGTAGTCTCGCTACAAAGACTGAAGTCCTGCTTACTTTCCATTTCATGGGGCCTGGCACATTTAAGCTGCAGACCAATGTCTACTAAAGGGAGACAGCCTCCATGTAGAGTGTCCTCTACACCCTAATGATTCCCAGCCCTGCTGCCAACTCCTGCTTCTGTTTTCTTTGATCTCTAATCTCCTGTTTTGTTCAGATTTCTGGTCCCTCCCCAGCCCTGCCAGGTGACTCCCACTGAGAGTCACAGTGGTGAGCAGGTGGTATGTGCTTGAAGCCCCAGCTACTCAGGAGGCTGAGGTGGGAGGATCGCTTGACTGAGAGTTCAAGCACAACCTGGGCAACATAAGGAGACCTTGTCTCAAGAGTTGAAAATAAATAAATAAATAAATAAATAAACAAACAAACAAATACATACATAAACACATCATGGTTATCCTACCCTCCCAGTGATCCTGGTTAGGGAGTGTCCTAACCACGTCCTAGTGGGAGCCGCAAGTTTTGATCCCTAGGAGGACTCTTGTCCCTTCCTGAATTCAATCACAGCTGTGGGAGCACAGGAGGCCTGGAACTGCTGCTGCCATCTGTGAGCACAAGGGGGAAGTCCAGCAAGTCCCAAGAACAGAATCCCTCAAACCAACATCATTGGCTGTGGCAAACCCATTGCCAAAATAGTTCCCCATGCACCCTTGGCAAAGTGACTTGGAAGTTCCTCCCATCAGGAGACGGGGTCTACTTCCCCATTACAGAGCCTGGTTTGACTAGATCCTTTGTTTCTAAATGCCACTGTCAGATGCAGCCAACAGCTCCCTAAAAGAGTGCTGCTGAAGAATTGAAAAAAGAGAGAGAGAGAGAGAGAGAGAAGGGCCCTAAATAATTTCAAAACCACACCAGCTGCAGAATAGAATACTAGGAATACAGAATATTATTGATTTAAATAGAAAGACCTATTTTCTTTTATGAAGCAAAGATTAATTGCAAAGCGTCTTTAATCCTCATTAGAACACCCTGTAACAACAAAACCCCTCCCCATTTTTTTGTTGTTGTTTTTTGTTTCTTGTTGAATTTTTTGTTTTGTATTGTTTTGCATTGCTGGATGGAACCCAGGGCCTCACAAATGCTAGGCAAGCACTCTACTGCTGAGTTACATCCCCAGCCCTATGATCCCCATTCCATAGTTGAGGAATCAATACCTAAATGTGAAAAATGTGCCCAAGGTCCAAATGCTAGTAAGAACAGCCAGAGTTCAAGTCCAGCTCAGTCAGATGCTGGGACCTGTGCAGTTTCAACTAAACACCATGTAGTGCCTAATTAATATCATTTCTTCAAAATTTGAGCTGAATATAAGCTTCCATAAGATATTATTTGCCAATTCATTACCTCTTAGCCAAGAGAATATTTGTATTAACACTTTGAACACCAAGATCCAGCTCTGTTATAAAGTAGCTATAGTGGCCATGTGGATTTGGGTCAACCAAATGATCTCTTAGGTCTTCAACTATTTATTTCATTTACAAATGGGAAGTGAAGTCAGAAGATGGTTCAGACCCCTTCCAGCTCCCCTGACTGGAAGGTTTGCTATTTCTCCCATAGAGTACAAGCTGAACCAGAACCTTTTGTCCCAACTAAGCTCTCTAGGAAGGAGACTGAGACTGGCTCAAGTTCAAACCTGTTTCAATCCACTGTGGGGAAATGGGTCTGACAATACCAATGTGGCTCATCAGCTGTGGATATTGGGAAGTAATGGAGGTTACTGGGTAGGACTCTTGGGCCATCTGACAGATGTCAGACCATATCCAACCAGAAAGGTAAGATCCAGATGTTCTGGGTCACATGTAACTCCAGGGACCACTCTGAGAGTCAAAATCTTTTCTTTGCTTTGGGAGAGAAGAGCTGGCCACTACCCTCCTTCCCTCTGTTCCTTCCAAATATCCTCCACCAGAAAGTTCACAGCGGCATAAGGATCTTTGTATAACAGGAGAGGAACCTAGCAGGCTGGCCTTGCTGGCAGAGAGAGAGAGAGCCTTCTCTGAAAGTCAGTGTGGGGAGATGAAAAGCCACAGACCCTCCAGGCCAACTTGCAGTGTGCAAGCCCTGCGAGAGGAAAAGAAAGATGTCGCTGCACAAAAAAGCTGGTGGTGGCTTGGCCTCAATGACAGGACTGCCACATCAGTAGGCGATGTTAGATCAGCATTTGGTACTCCTGTCTACGTGCAGTTCTGCTGCCTGCATCGCCTGTAAGGCCAAACCCCGCCTCCTCCATCCTGCCCCCAGCATCCCTATGGAGACTGCAGGATGCTGACACAGAAAGCCTGCAGTTGCTGGGAGCTTCTCCAGGATGCAGCCTGTGCGAGGAAAAAGGTTTGGACAAGGAGAAGAAGAGGAAAGAGAAAAGTCCTCGGTTTGAGTCAGGGACAGATTTCCAGCTGAGAGCTGGTTGCTGGGTGGGGGTTGTGGAAGGGACGCATGCAGTTCCTGGTTATGGCTCTTCTGTCCCCTGACCCACCTTGCAAAGCTCCTGTCAGCCCAGAGAGGGGACTCAGCTGCAGCAGGAAGTGGCCTCTCAGGAAGGACTCAGGTGGGCTTTGGGGTTATTGGGAAGTGGGGAGGGAGAGGGTATTGGGTACAGGGCCAGGGAAGCCCCAGTGATGGCTGTGAGAATGCTTGACTGGGGTGGCATTAGGGGAGAAGGGGACACAGCTGTGGGACAGCCTGGGTGTGGATGAGCCTCTTGGTGCCGGCAAGGCACTGTGCTTTCTGCAGAGCGACAGCAGAGAAGGGCCTGGATCTGAGGCTAAGGGACAGCATGTCTGTGTCTTCAGACCACTGTAGGTGATGTGGACTGGCCAGCTCCCAGGCTTTCTGTCCCTCAGTGTCATTCTCTCACTGGTAAGTGGGATGGCGCATGGGAGGATGGCATCACTGCACGGTGCACAGGGAAGGAGGAAGGGTTCAGTCACAGAGGTTGGTGAGGAGGGAAAGAAAGGGCTCCCGAGTCAGCACTGAGAGGCACCTGAAGGACTGTTTCATCCTGGGAGACTCTCGGGGCATGGAGGCTGCTCTTCCCAAAGGGCTTGGCAGGACTGGCTGTGGGCTGGGCAGAGAATGGCAGCTGCTGACACACAGAGATGCTATATGACCTTACACAACACAGTCAACCTCTCTGGGACAAGGGCAATCATAACACTGACCTTTGCAGATTGTTATGGTAGTCCATAGTAAAAGAGACTTATAAAATATTATAAAATTATAAAAGTCTTAACTATAAAATCATGTTAAATATAAAATATTGAATATAAATATAAATTTATTAAATATAAAATTACATATAAAGTATAAAATTATTAAATATAAAGGTGTAATAGAATTTCTTGGGCTAGTGGTATCTTACTGGCTCCACATAAGACCTCTTAAGAATTTTTTTTAATGCTGTATCTGGATTTCACCCTGGATCAATTATTCAAATTAGAGCAGGGGACAGAAGACAGGCAGGAAGACTTTTTTAAATCTTCTTGGGTAATTCCAATGCTCTGTAAAGTTGAGACCTGCTTACGGGTCATAGGAAGTCTAAATATCCTGAAATAATCACTTGGAGCTCATGTATTTAAAAATGGAGTCTCCGACTTCTCCCAAATCTACTGACTTTTAGGGAGGCCTGGAAGTCTCTGTATAGCTGATCCTTTATATCCATGAGTTTCATACCCAGGGATTCGACCAACCTTGGATCAAAACCATTCAGATAAAGATTGCACCTGTACTGTATATGTACACTATTTTCCTTGTTCATTACTCCCTAAACAATGTAGTTTAACAAATATTTAAATATAGCTCTTACATTTTACTAGGCACACAAAGCATCTAGAGATGATTTAAAGCATACAGGAGGATGTCTAGGTTCTATGCAAATACTATATGGTGTTACATAAGAGACTTGAGCATCTGCAGATTTGGGTATCTGTGGGGAATTCTGGAACCAGTCTTCTTCAGATTCCAATGGACAACTGAATTTAGCAAGCAATAAAAGCAGTGTAGACATGTTTATTCCAGAAAGGAGTTTGCCAAATATCTCCTTACCCACTGGATGAATAATCACACCTAGTGATGGTTCCTGAAGGCACAGCAAGGGGACACATTCTCTTCAGACAGCATATTCAGATGATTGTTTTGAGGAAGGGGTCCTTCCAGATAGCCAAATCCAACCCCATTCCAGCTCCACCAAAGTGATGGTCCAATTAAAAAATAACAAATTCCCCAGCCAGAGAGCCTGGGAACTTTAAGATAAAAGGGAAAGCAGGGTGAACTATCTGGATCACACCAAAGAGCCATGTTTTTGTGTTTTGTCGATAATGAAAATCAAATATTGTCACATGTTCGTTTTCATGAGCACTATTCTAATGAACTAAACCTACTAATGAGAACATAACCTTACTAATGATCATATTACTCATTGTCATATTTACAAAAATCTTTTTTTGTGGGTGAGGTACTGGGGATTGAACTCAGGGCACTCACTCCATCACTGGGCCACTTCTGCAGCCCCATTTTATTTAGAGATTGGGTCTCACTGAGTTGCTTAGCACCTCAATTTTGCTGAGGCTAGTTTTGAACTCATGATCCTCCTGCTTCAGCCTCCCGAGCCACTGGGATTGCAGGAATGTACCACAGAACCCAGTTTATAAAATCTTATTTCGTTAAGAACATGCATAGATTAGTTAAGACCACACCACAGTGAAGTGATGCAGGCATCCTCATCCACCCGGAAGAGCATCCAAATTGTAGACAACTGCTAACAAAGTAGATCAGAAACGGAATCTACAAAGACCAGCTCCCACATCTACCTTCTTAGAAGACTTTCTATTGAAGAAGGCTATAAAGGGCCATAGGGAGAGGGTATCTCCTTTCACATTATCCAGAGCCTTATCAATAATTGTAAATATTGTGACTTTTTATGTAACATCAATTAATAGATTGAGAGTTATTGTGATGGGTTGTAAACAAGAATGGCAGTGGAAATGGAAGAATAGGAGGCTCACAATGGGTTTCCTATTAGGGGCTGAGACGTGGCTCTGTGGTACAGCATGTGCCCAGCATGTACAAGGCCCTTGGTTCAGTCCCCAGGGCAACCAAAAACCAAGAATAAACAAACACTTCCTGCCCAACTGAAGAGGGGTGTGGAGAACGCTAAGAGGATTGAAGCCACAACATGGTCCATATGAAAAATCTCTGATGGCAGAAACTCCATGGACTCAAATCCCTTGGAAGGAGTTTCAAATCTCTTTGACTTTCTCAAAATGTATTTCTTGGATTAAACTTTCCATTGAGAGAGAGACAGGCAAAATAATTATGATAATAATTTTTACAACCCATCATAATAACTCTCAATCTATTAATTTATGTTACATAAAAAGTCACAATATTTACTGGGTTAAAGAATTGACCTAGGCTTACTTGCTGCAAGACTTCTCAGAGCCTTTAATTTGAGGCACACATGTGCTGTGTGTCTCCCAGAGGCAACATTCTGAAGCTCAGTGCCTGGGGATGGCTTTTCATGAGAATCCCATGTAGGACCAGAGTTCTGCAAATCACATCTGGGGAACTCTGGCATGAGTTATTGTAGGTAGCAGGGCCAGTTAAAGCATCCATCTCAGTAGAGGACAAAATAGGAGAAAGGAAGTTGAAAGTGCGACAGGTGATGTATATCTAAGGCAGGAGGAAAACAACTCAACAAAAAAGATCATGAAGCTCAAACACAAAGAGTTCAAAGGCATCTGTGCTGGGATGCTCCTTCTCTGGGGAATATTCAGAACAGGTCTGTAATAACGTAGAAATGCAGAACGATGGATTCCATAAGTTTTACCTAAGTCTCTTCTTGCTCCATTATTCTCTGTCACTTTGCTTTGTTCTCTATTTATGTACCATTAAGTGAGTGCAGATGGCTTACTTGCAAATGAAACACATTCCTGAAATGCTGTGTATAAAGCAAATATATTATTTGTAAATGGAGTCATATTTTCCACTGAAACAATTCCAAAGAAGCATGTTAACCTCACACATCATCAAAGGCGTAAAGGAGGCAATTCCACCTGTGTCCTTGAGAAGCTCTTGAGAGCTCTTCTCCCCAGGGCCAACCCTGGAGAGGGATTGTCCAGGGACTTCTGATCTGAGCACACTGTCCACAATTGGTTATGCAACCTCTCAGTCAATCCCCAAGCATGATGGAAGTTCTCAAATGATGCCAGAGATTCAGAATGGACAAGTCATCTCATTGCTTTCTCTGGGCCCACTTATATGAAAAAGCACCTCTGATAGCAAAATGATACTACTATACACACCTTTTCTGGAAGGTGTATACTGGAAAAACTGAAGCAGACAGACATTAAAATGGAGGCTCAGGATAGATTTCTTTTAATTGCAGCCTGATTTAACTTTTTTTGCACTCTTGTCTCATCTAACCTGCTACATCTGAACCAGAGCCAACTTTGACAAAGTTAAGTTAGGGCATATATTTGGGGGAAATGAAACTAGAGGATCCTTTTACTTTTTTTTTATTTGTTATATACTGAGGATTGAACCCAGGGACACTTAACCACCAAGCCACATCCCTAGCCATTTTTATATCTTATTTAGAAACAGGATCACACTGACTTGCTTAAGGCCTCACTAAATTGCTGAAAATGGCTTTGAACTCACCATCCTCCTGCCTCAACCTCTTGAGCCCCTGGGATTACAGGTGTGCATTCAGCAGGATCCTTTTAAATTCTGGTTTTCAGGTATAAAAGATATCCCCAAGGAGAGAAGACCCACATGAAGTCACTGATCTCTTGGAATCCCAAGGATTTGGAGCTAACTCTAGTTCTAATTGCTTTGGCAACTGACCTCTTGAATTCTGGCCCTGAAATATTTTAATGAAATTACAGGTAAAACTAGAAGCTGAGGAAGGTCTTTCTGAACTCCTTCCAACAGCAGTTGTTTCAGATCTATGACCATTTAATCTGCGACCAATAAACTTCCAAGGCAGGAGAGTCCACCTCAAAGCCAAAATACTGAGAACCACCCAAGATCTGGGAACACAAAGGATCTGGGAAGCATGATGACGTCATTCCACCAACAGGACAAGTGCAGAACCTGAGCTAACAGCCAGTCATTATCCAGGAAAGTGACGAGTCCCTGTCTCACGCCCTCTTGGTGCTGGCGAGCAGGAATAGAGTGGTGTCTCATTATCTGACACCCTGGAAGTAGGAGGTAGTCCTCAAATCAAAAATATCCAAATACTGAATTTTGCCCTGCCGTGCAGTTTGAATCTTAAATGTCTCCCCAAAAGACTCAGTCTTCAGCTTGGTGCTATTGGGAGATGGTGAAAACTTTAAGAGGTGGGGCCTAGAGGGAAGGCGTTCAGTCATCAGGGGATATGACCTTAGAGGGGATAGTAGAACCCTGGTCCCTTCTTCTTCCTCTGTCTCTCTCTCTTCCATATCCCAGCCCCTACCATGATGTGCTTGCTATTCTTCCACTAGAGACCTAAAAGTAATGTGTCTGTCCAGTCATGGACTGGAACTTCCAAAACTGTTACTCAAAATAACCTTTTTGTCTTTTTAAGCTTATTTATCTGGGGTATTTGTTATAGTAATGGAAAACTGACTAACATGGCCTGACAAGCCATGTTAATCACTTTAGTTGGAAATCCTTAATTGCATCACATATTTCTCTGCCTGCTTAACTGGACAGAGGACACAGCACATTCTTGTTACTGTGTGGTACTGTCTTCATTCAGCCTCATGATCCTGTCTCTCCTAGGTCACAGGGATCATCTTCTCCCAGATACAAGCTTCCACTTCCATGCTCATTGTCTTTTCTTTCAGCCACATGCACTCCCACCTCATCTAACCTGCTACCTCTGAACCAGAGACACAGTTAAGTCAGATCACAGAGGAAAGCTCTGCAGAGAGGCCACAGTCACCAAAGTCTACAGGGTTACAGGAGGACAGAGGTCAGTACAGTTTCCCTAAACATGGCACCCTTTGCTCTTTCGCTTCATAACCTTTGGCAGAAATGGACATATAGAGAAATATTTTCCACCCATGAGGAAAATAAGGCCATGGGCATAATGAAAGCTGACCAACAGCCCCAGTCTCCGCATTCAGAAGGCTCACGGACAGCCTCTGGCCTTGGCAGCAGGACCCCAGGCTTCTGGTCTCATGGATTAAGGGTCCTTTTACCTTTCAGAGACCTGCTTTTTCTGTTAAATTTACTGACTTGGTAAAGGAAATCGTCAAGGATTGGAAATCAGGAATGAGGATTATTGGAAGCAAAAAGAGACTCAACTCACTCTGAAGGGAACAACTATAACCCAGCTCCTGCTGATGATTGTTGGAAAGCAGATCAGGCCCAGACCTTTTGTTTTTCAATAAAAAAAAATACAGAACTGTGAGTGAAATCTCCCAATACTTCCTAATATCACATCATTATTGTCACACCCAATTGACGACTTAGGACCTATTGAAAGGAGTAACCTACAGTTTTAGGGTAGGCACTCTGCTTGTGCTCCTTCTATAGTCATTAAAGTCATGTACAAGAAGGTTCCATATGCAGAAAATAAATGAATAAATAACAACACACACACACACACACACACACACACACACACACTTCCAGGTGCATGTGTTGGTCTCCTACAGGTGCACATGTGTGTGCTCTCCTGGGTGAATATGGTCCCTGCTGTGAAGCACAGAAAGCAGTTACTGCAGGGAACACAAACTATTTTCCCCATCATTCCAGACCTTTCTTCTTTTTCCAGCAATGCCAAATTGCCTTAAGGCAGCTGGGGAGTGCTTGTCTGATTTATGGCTCCACTACCATGGCTTCTGGAAACTTTGTTCATTCTTGCCCTAGTCCTGTGATTTATAAAAGACATCTATAACCCAGCAGCAACTTTTCCTTCTCTACCAGGGCAAGCAAGTGCAGGGAAGAGTGGACAAGCTGGTTTCTAATTCCCAGAGCATCTGAAATCAGCACTCTTGGGTAAGATGCTAAACTTTTGCATTCCTTCTTCCTTCCTGAATCCAAAACAAAAGCCTCAAGTGACCCCCTGCTTTTCTGACAGGGGTTCCTCTAGCTAAGCCTGATGCTTCGGTAACCTGGAAAGTCTGGGGAGGGAAAGATAAAATTGCAAACATTTTAATTCCATTTCCTATGGGAAGTTCTGCTAAGGAGTTTGGTTGGATAGGAAATAAAGTCATTCATTAAAAAGAAAATATTCAAGTAATCCTTAGATTTCCATCTTCTGGGGAAAAAGGATGCTGGGATCAGAGTCAGTAAATGAGTGTTCCTGACAGCTCTGCCCACATGCCTGTGGGGTCTTGAGTTAATCAGTTCACTTCTCTGCCTCAGTTTCCTCCTTCATGAAAAGAGGCATTTACTGCCCCTTTCAGCTCTCACATCCCATCGGTCTGTGACCTTCAGTACTGCCCTTGGCAATGCTCTGGTGCTCAGAGAAAGGCAACTCCAAAGGCAGGCAAGCTCTGAATCCAGAAACAGGAGGGCAGCCATGCTTCCCTGCCCTGGTCTGGGTCCTTCAAGAGAAGCTGAAGGGGTCACAGCAGTGCACTGAGGGCATGCAGAGCATTCTGGGCTGCACTGAGACCCCCAAGGAAAGCTGCAGGAGTTGCTCTCCAGCCAGGAGGAGGCAAATGAGACTCTCATATGTAGAAGAAGCTGGCTTCTTCCAACCTCAGGGTCTCCTCTCCCTCCACCTTTGAGAAGGACAGGGAAGTGGTCAGGAACCGAATGGGGAATGAGGATGATGACCAGAGGGAGAAGACTGGAACAGAGTAACAAAGGGCTCTGTAGAACAACGTTCTATTTATCTGAGACGTCCACACAGACACAGGAGAGATCTCCAGGTGCTTTCAGAGCCCCATGGGGGAGGGGCTTAGCACACCTGCAGCTTCTCCATCACAGACAAATTGGCACGTAAACAAAAATCTATCTATGCAATTAGGAGCCACAGCTTCGCTCTTTCTTCTTCTCAGTATGGGTCAGACGCTCACTGCACTCCATTCCACACACCACCTGTGAGGAGGTGGAGGAAAATAAGTGGAGCTAGGCCCAGCTGTGATTAGGGTTTTCTCTTCTAGGTTTCAACCCTCCAGTCTTCTGAGAGCACTCGACAAACCCTACAGAGAAAATCCTTGGGAAGGTCTCATGGAGGAGGCAGGCTTGAGCCATATGAAGTCACGATGGAGGCCTGGGGAAACTGGATGCCAAATTAGTGTTTTTAAGTTTTTCATTAATTAATTAAGTTTAAAATTAGGTATATATGACAGTGGAGTGCATTTTGACTATCCCCTCCCCACTCCACACTCCCCTTTGCCCAATCAAAGTTCCTCCATTTCTCCCATCCCCCTCCCATTATGGACTGGCATCCACTTATCAGAGAGAACATTCAGCCTTTGGTTTTTGGGGATTGGCTAACTTCACTTAGCATAATATTCTCCAACTCCAACAATTTACCTGAAAATGCCATAATTTTATTTTCTTTTAATGCTGAGTAATATTCCATCATGTATATATATACTGCAATTTCTTCATCCATTCATCTATTGAAGGGCATCTAGTTGGGTCCCACAGTTTAGCTATTGTGAATTGTGCTGTTATAAACATTGATGTGGCTGTGTTACTGTAGTATGCTGATTTTAAGTCCTTTGGGTATAGACTGAGGAGTGGGATAGCTGGGTCAAATGGTTAAGTGAGTGTTTTCATACCTCCCTGGGCCCTCTCTGGGCTGATAGCAATGAGCATCTCCCAGCTGCCTGCCCCACCCCAGGGAGGAGGAGCTAGGTGGCTCTGAGGAACCACAGAGATAGAAAGGGAGCAGAGTACTGGCTTCATGGCTTCAGAAAAGGGACACCTTAGAGACAATACGTCATAGTACAGGGAAGCTCCTCTCCCAAGCCATCACTGAGCCAAACAGAGACCTGCCCCACAAGGGCCTGCCTTGCGTTGCATCACTAACCTGAACCACCTGGCACATACTGGACTCCAACCCACCAGTAGAAGCTAAGCTAATCTGGCTTCTTTTGCAATGTAAAGAAAATCTGAAGAGGAAGAAAATATGGTATCAATGCTTCAGGCTTTCTCTGGAATTTTCTCCTGGGGCCTCAGGTATTCCTTCAGGGTGTGCTTGGGATATAGTGTTTGTTTAACATCTGTGAGGTCCTGGGTTCAATCCCTAATATAGTCCCTCACCAAAAAAAAAAAAAAGAAAGAGAGAAAGAGAGAGGACAGGTAATAATTCTGCCTGCTTTAGAAGAAGGGACTAAAATGAAAGGGAAAAAGTAGTCAAACACCTTTTTAGCATCTACTATGTGCCAGGTACATTATATGTATCAAGAAACAATTTAAATTCTACATAATAATATGCAATTTATACTCCCATTTATCCATTTTATAGGTGGGGAAACTGAGGCATCAAAGGTTAAGTAATGTGCCTAATGGCACACAACTAATAGGTGACCAAAAAGGATTGGAGCAGTGGGTTTCTGAGACTTGTCTCTTTCCGACATCCTATCCTGCCACCCAGGGCAGTGGACGGAGGGAGGATTCAGCACCTTCTCATCACCACCACCCCACATCATGATCTTGACCCACTAGGTCCTGAAAACCCTCTGGATTTGCTATTGGGGGAAAATGACTACTTTTATGCAGGTTAATAGATGAACAATGGAGACTCGGTGGAAGCCTGTAGCAGTGAGATGCTACATCAGTCCCTGAGCATCCTTCCTCAGTCAGATCCTAGAACCAAGGCTTTACATCCAACAGGGATGCTGGAGGAAAGTATTCACACTGGGCAGGTGAAACACTGCCTGAGACCTGGCTGACAGAACTGTAAAGGAGCCAGTGCTTGGGGAATCTCACCTTGCCTAGAGACTCAGCAGCCTTTGAGTAGCACCACCAGCACACGCTCGCCATCTGCTGGGCACGAAGGGGAAGTTCCATCAGACTCTGGTCCTGCTGGTGGCACGGCTTGCCCAGCAGGGCAGGATTCAGCCCTCCCTGTTCCTGCACACTTTGTGTTCCCAAAGTGCCTACCTACCTGTCTGCTTGTTAGCCCAGGAATAAGGTGGCACAGCTTTCGAGTGGTCAAAGGAGGACTTTCCAAATGTGCTCAGCTCAATCCTAAGCACATGCAGATCTTGTTTATTGAAAAGCAGATTCTTAATCCCTGTGCTTGCTGCGTGAGGTGGGGCACAGATTTTGCTTGTTGAACAAGCTCCCAGCGATGCTGATGCTGCTGGTCTGTGGACCATATTTTGAGTCGCAAGACTTTTAGCTCCTTGTTGGAACCCCAGTGACTCAACATCCCTATCACTACTCAGTGACCTGTCAAAGCTTAGCTTTCTTGCTGCTGGGAAGCCTTTTGTTCTACTTCCAGTTGAAACTGAGAACAGCTAGCAATAATGAAATAACTACCACTTAGATACCAGTAATATGCACCTGTCTCAGAGCTAAACACTCAGACATTGTCTAATTCAATCTTTCCCCAAAGTTTCCTTTTATAAGTGTTCCTATCCCCATTACATAGATAAGAAAATTGAGATCCAAAAAAGGTATGTCACATGGCCAGTAACTGGCAGATCTGATGTCCAAACTGAGGTCTGAGCTCCTCTGATTCCAAAGCCTGTGCCTAACCAGCCAGTCCCCAGCCTCCCGTCAGAAAGCTTGGTGACTTTGTCTTGATCCAGTTCTGGTTGTTGTATGAGGGTCTTTCCACCAACCCTCCCTCTTCAGCCTTAATTGTCCCACTTCCTGCTGTACCCTCACCCTGAGCTTGCTCAGTTGTAGTCCACTAGCTGGCAGAAGTAGTTACAGTCAGCCAGGAGCAAGGTGGCCATGAACTGGAAGAAAAGGGGAAAAAGGAAATTATCAAGGCACAAGGCCACTCCACCAGGAGATCAGACACCAGGGCCCGTGAGGCTGATTCTGGATTTGGTCATGTTCCCCACAGCACTGTCCCCCTCCAACCCCTAGTGATACTAGGTTTGATTTTGCTAACCCATACTATTCCCTGAAGTGGATAGATTAGAGACAGGATTTGCACACATCTCATTAGTCTCTATTTTTTTATGTGAGTAAACCATAGACCACAGATATGGATCCCCACATGTGAGATACTAAGTTAGGCAATGAAGGGCCAGGGTGAACCCAAGGCCATCCACACATGTGCCCTGCCTCCAAGGAGCTCAGAGCCCCACAAAGAATGGAGGAAATGATCCTAATCTTTAAGGTTGTTACTACAGAAGGACAGAGGGAGTTCTGGAAGTCAGCAGAGATGCAAGAGTGAAGAGGCCTTTGGCAAATGGAGGGGAAGGAGAGATGGTATTATGGTGGTGCTTGGCCTTGGGTCCTAACCCTGTGTGCTGGTGAGAGGATCAGTTGGAGGATTTCTACCCAGAGGAAGCAACTACAGCGACTGAGGGAGAGTTGTGTGGTCTAGTGAAGGGCCTGAGAGTTGTGTTAAGGAGCTTAGATTTGATTACTTATTAACTCATTTGGCAGTGTTGTACTAATCACTTCTCCACACCATTCACAGGGACAAAACAAGGCAGATAAAAGATCCCCAGCCTCCAGGCTTTGAATTCTGGTCTTACAGGCAAAGGCAGCTCCTAAGCGCTTTAAGAAGGAAGTTGATAAGGGTGTGGCAGTGTTTGAAGTATGGGGGTGGGGGGCAGCAGAATATACTGTCATCACAATTGACAAGTTCCCCAGGACAAGTCTCCTGTCTGGCAAGTTATTTCTCACTTAATAACAGACATTCAGCTGGGCCTGCCTTTACAAACAGGAGTAGGACCCAGCCCTTCCTTTGATGGACTTGCCATTGGGGAGGAGACAAACATGCCAGCCAGGCTCTCAGGGTGGGAGAAGAAGCTCTGATCTGTGGTGTTGTGAATTTGTGTGGTGTAAATACTGCTGGGGATGACTTCAAGCTATTTAGCAAGACATCCCTGAACATGGACTTGGGAAGAGACCCACCAACCAGCGCTCCGCAGCTGGTGGAGTGGGCTCCAGCACCCTGCTGCTGAGCATAGAGGCCTGTAGCGAGAGTGTGGAAACCCAGCAGGAAGCTAATAGCCAGGCCTGGGAGAGAGGGGAAAGGCTTGCAGAGAGGAGACCACTGACCTGAGTCTAAAGGCTGTGTGGGCATTTGTCAGGGGGCCACGGGAGAAGGGCAGCCAGGGTTGAAAGACTAGTAGAAAGACAGCGATGAGCCCAGCTCTGGGGGCCTGACTACGCCCCTGTATGTGGAAGGAGGCCGGTGGGAGGGTGTTGGATGAGGGCTGCTGACAGGGGGCAGAGGAAGGCCGGACTGGAGAGGAAGGCGGAGGCCAGAAAGGACCTGAGGCTTCATGAGCCCATCCCAGAAGTTCAGTGCTTTCTTGCTACATGGGAAGCCATCAGGGTCCCCAGAATGCAATGTAAGATCCTTTGGATGCTTTGGTGTTTTCTGTGGGTAATGTGGCGGTCGGACTGAAGATGAGCTAATGAAGGCAGCGAGGGAGAGAAGGGGGAGGAGCTTAGCTTGGGACCACCTTCTCCAGGCCCTGCTTCCCCCTGGCTCACCAGGACAGGGAGCTCCTGGGTGGAAGATGCAAGCTCTGCAGGAAGGACAGTGCTTTTGAATTCTGTCTCTACCACTTGCCACCAGCTAAGTCACTAAGTTCTGTGCCTCCAGCAGCGTGAGGAAAGGATCCTCACAAAGTGCTCAGAGCAGCCTCTTGCCCATAGTAAGCCCTGATTACCACCACCCGCTCCAAAACTTTCCTGGACCCCCACTTCCAGGCCCAGAGACTGTTCCGTTGCTCTCTGTTGTCTGCTAACACTGAATGCCCACGGCCCAGTTCCACATGTGTCCCTGGCCTTCTACCTAATCTGTGAGCTCCTCAGGAGCAGGCAGACCTTCTCTGTAGGTCCTAGAGGGTCTGGCACAAAGTATATGCTCAATGTCACTTGCTGAGTGACCAGGCAACTGGGTGGAACACCGGGTGTCGGGGCTCAGAAAGCTGGGCCAAGGCTAGCAGCCCAGATAGAAAGGGGAGGGGAGAGGGGTCTTTTAGGAATTCCACTCTTGCTTTCCGCTAAGTTATGGAGCCCAGCTCTCGGGGCCTGACCACACCCCTGTATGTGGAGGGAGGCCGGTGAGGACCTCTGCTCCTCTATTTAAGAAAATGGAGGACAGAAGTTGCTAACAGGGATGGAGAAGTGAAAGACCAACAGAATCCCAGCCCCTGCCTATGTCCCCGCCTAGGCTTTGGAACTTTTTGTGTCAGAAGCTCATGGCTTTATTTATCCTTTGGGCTCCCCAAGGAGTAACAGATGCTGGAACTCTGCAGAAAGCGCTGAGCAGCCTTGCCTCATAGAACACAGACCTTGAAAGAAGCACCAGGCCCAAGTTGTAGGCAGTAAAGGGTTCTGTCAGCTCCAGAGAGTCCCATCAGGATGTGGAGCAGGAGCCCACCATCACCTGAAGGAGAACAACAAAGAGGGTGACAGGGAGCGGCAAGGGCACCAGAAACCAGGAATTTGTTTGTGAATCTCGAGATGCAAAGGGGAGAGGTCACAGGCAGAGTGGCCACCCACCTGCCCCGAGCCCTCCCATCAGCCAGCTCAAAGGCCCATTCATCCCCACCTCTTGTTTCCCAAGCATCTGACATTAAGGCTGTGGCAGGTGAAAAAAATGAAACCTTTCATTACACGATACCATCTCCTACCTCCACGACCTAAAGCCCAGGTATTTTTATTCCAGAGCTTTCCAGGGTACTGTCATCATGAACACCTGTAAGTAGAAGCAAAATCTGGGTCTTGTCCAAAACCACTACCCCTTCTACTTACTATTACCCACTGAGGGCCTGTAGAACCTGGTTCCTCAGTCTCCCCAGCCTGACCACCAGCCTCAGGGTCACCCCTCCATTCTTGCCTTCAAATGTTGACTATGACCACCCACCATCCACCACTGGGGAGACCGCATGGGCCACACTGGTATCACACCTCACACCCCACACCCTTCCCTCCTTTACTTGGAATTTCCGGCCCCTGGCTGTGGCCTCTGAATTGCAGGGCCCAAGGGACAGAGATTAAGAGACTGTGCATCAAGCCACAGACCGAGGGCACGAAGGTCTCCTAGTTTCCCTTTTCCTCTTCTTTCTTGCTCTGTGGGTCCAGATGTTTCTGAGCATCCCTGGCTTCTCCCACCTCTCACTGAGCCCAGCCACACCCAGCCCTTCAGAGCCTAACTTATTCCTGCGGCTCCTCCCAGGCTCCTCGGGGTCTCCTCTGGTCAGTGACTGAAGCTGCTCGGGCCTCTTGGGGTCTTGCAGGCTGTTGCCGTCTGAGTGAAGAGTCCTCTGGGCTCCAGGGTACAGAGCTGACCTAAGGGCAGCCTCACCTGCCAGAAGCTCTCTACTCCTGTGCTCTGACCTGCTGTCAGCCCCAGCCCCTACACACAAACCACACACCACACACACACACACACACACACACACACACACACACACACACACACAACCACACACATCCATGTCCATTCCCTGGCTGGGCACTCTGCCCTTCTCACAGCCCAAGGGAGAAAGAGAATAAAAGGCACCCAGGAGTGGGAGGTAGCCCCTCCTAGGGCAAGGGATGATGGCAGCAGCTCTCGAGAGGGGACAGGAGGTACTCAGGTGGTCAGTACTATGGGGAGGTGACCTCAGGACACATGGCCTCACACTCCTCCCTCTTACCAAAGACACTTCTATCCGAGGAACACTATGCACTGGGACGTCACCTGCATCCCCAGGTTCGGCCACCCCCTATCACCTCAAGTTTAAGTCTTCCTCCTTTTTCTGCCACTCTTTTCCATATGGTGAAGTGTTATGCACCTTTCTGAGCCTTCTGAGTCCTCTACAAGCCCCCTCCCCACCGTACTCTAAAGGAGTACTGGGGTGACTGGAAACCCCAGGAGCAACCTCTCCCTCCCAGCCCCCTCCACCAAACTGCACCACTGAGAAATGATTAAAATGATTATTTGTCCAAATAGCCTCTCTCAGGTAACACCCTTCCCTGGCTTTATAAGAGATGAGGGAAAGAAACCATTTTAGAAGCCAGACTGCTGAATAAAGGAGTCCCAGCAGCCCCCACCTGAAATCGGACTCCACAATAATTCAAGGGCAGCTCCTAGAACCAGCTTCTTTAGAATACAGTGCCTTGTTTTCACCTTCTTTTTAAAAAATTGTTTTCAGTTGTAGATGGACACGATACTTTTGTTTCGTTTATTTATTTTTAGTAGATGGACCCAATACCTTTATTTTAGTTATTTATTTTTTATGTGGTGCTGAGGATGGACCCCAGAGCCTCACACATGTTAGGCAAGCACTGTACCACTGAGCTACAACCTCAGCCCCTTGGTTTCCCCTTCTGACATGATGGCACCCTGTGGTCCTGCTAAGACTTATAAAGTCATTTGTATGTAAGCCCCAGATCACAAGCTCATAGCCAGAAGGATTAAGAGACTGGAAAACTCAGCAGAGATAATGGTTGTGTGCAAGCACACCTGGTCACACCTGCAAGCTATATGTGTGTGCCTATACACGTGCTGAGACAGACCTCACTCCAACTGCCCTTGACACTGTCAGGGAAGATTCCCAGCCAGGATCATCAGGCAGAAGACAAGGCCTTCCTTGTGAACCCCTCTCCCAATATGTCTGTCCTGTTTCCTAGAGAATCAAGCCAAATCTATTCCAATGGGGCTTCAGAGTTATCCATGCTCCAGGCAGACCCTCCTCATCCAAGATCCACACGCCATTTACCACTCCCATCAGCCTGGTCTCCTCTCTCCCGGCCCGGCACACCCTCATATACCCATTCCTGCATCCCTGAGATTCCCAGCTTCTTCCTTCACTTCCTGCTCAAAAGGAAGTCCCACTTCTGACACCAAGTCTCCCTCTCCTCCTTTCCTCTTCGCCCTCCGTGGTGTGCACTGTCTGTTACCACCAACTTCAGCCTGAGAGTTTGGTCTTGCAAAGCAAATTGCAAGTCCTTACAGGAATGATAGCTTGCCACCTGGAAAGACAGGTGGAACCACAGGAACCTTCTAGCATGACTAGAGAGAGGTTGGGGAGGTGTGAACTGTCCAGCTCCAGGTTCTGGCTGTGGCCCCTGCCTGATCTCAGGGACCACTAACAACAACCTTGACATGCATGGGCCCCCTTAGGATTCTTATGGGAGACCCTGGAAAGTCCCTGCAATGCCACCTTGTCCCTAGGAAGCAGGTCAGAGAACAGGACCGGGAACTTTAGGTGAAACCCACAGCAGTCCAAGGTTCTCTGCTCCAGCCCAGCCTGGGAAACTGTTAGGAAGAAAGCATTCGCTGACCATTTTCCCCCCCAGCAGACGCCCTCTGGACTTACAGATCATATAGACTAGGAAGGAGTTTGCTATAAACATCCCACAACCATAAAATAAGATTGGACCTGGATGCCTCCAGAGTTCATCTTCCCCAGCAAAACAGCAAAAGGCACAGAAGCCACCCCACCCCGTCCTTGCCCAACCAACCACATTCACAGAACTCACTGCAGCACAAATCCCTGGCCATCTGCTGAGTGAACAAGCCCCCTGTGGGGTCCTGAAGTTAAATAGGATACCTACCGGAGGGCCAGGAATTATGTGTGCAAAAACTGGTACTGCAAGGAAACACACACTTCCACACCCATAACAACAGCCAGTGTTGATTACATCATCACCCTGTGTCATACATGATTCTAAACCCACATACACACTAGTGTATTTTATGCTCACAACAACCCTGCAAGGTAGGTACTATTGACACTCCCTTCTACTGATAAAGAAACCGAGGCACAGAAAGGGTAAGTAGCTTGTTCAGTATCACGCAGCTAATAAGTAAGGGCCAGGGTTCAAACTGAGGCAGTCTGGTTCCAGAGCCCATATGCTTAACAAGGATAGTACCCACTGAACTATCTCTTCAATCTCTTGACATCATAATTTGTTTTATTTGGATTTAAAGAATCAAAGGGCAGTTTGATGCACATGAAAAGGAAGTCCCAATTTAGCAGATCAAAGTAAAAATATTCTTACTGGTTCTTACTACAATGTTATAAAGTAGCAATAAAATCCTTCCTTCCTTCTGCCCACCCCCCCCAGCTCCACCTTCTCTCCCTCTTTCTTTCCTGACGTCCATCCATTCACCTAGAACAGAGAGGGGTTTTCAGACCCTTGGGATCAAGCAGTTCCTATGTAGGGAATGAGAGGTCTAAAAAATTGGCCAGTACCCAGCCCCATAGGAACTTTAAACAAAGTCCCTACCCTCCATTGGATTTTAGAAGAGCATCGCTACTTTGTAAACAATGTTGAAAACAGCCACTCTTGATAATGAAAATGAGCTGGGCGGTATCTGGCTCGCATTGATAAGTGCCAACAAGGAGGAAAGCAGTCCTCACCAGGCCCTTCTCTTTCTCCACCCAGGAGTGCCACCAGGGCACCACCCTCTGCCCCCACAGATCCTCTTGATCAGAACCCAGGGAAGTGTCTATCAAAATCAGGAAGGGCTGTGCCTCTCAGGGTTAAAGTTGCAGCCTCTCTGGTCTCATAATTTTCAGGTATTGATCTCATCTTTAACTTCACTATATTCTTCACTCAATGTGTTCCTCTCACATAATTTAGTTCTTCCTTTGTTTCATTATTATTGTTGTAAGCTGCGTCAAAATATTTAGAAAGTGACATGCGGGTAGCTGTCAAAATAAATAAACATGTAGCTCTACAAGCATATTTTGAGCACCTACTAAATTTTGCTGTGGATCAAGTGGCTTATCCAGAGCCAAACCAGTAAGAGGGGCGAGGTCAGGTTATGTACAGACACCAGCTCCTCCAACAGCCCCCAGTACCCAGCTCTCTTGTGAATAGTCCACTGAACGGTTCTGCTCATTTCATAAAAGTCCCTTAAGCACATTTTCCAATCACAACTCTGGACAGCTATTTCCCAGCCTGAGGAAGTTACCCCTGAGTAGAATCTTCCAGAAGACCAGAGGAGGAGAACTGTGTGTGTGTGTGTATGTGTGTGCACGCGTGCGCGTGTGTGTGTGTGCATTTATGTTTGCAACAAAATTTTCTTCAAATAACTATGCTTATTTCTCTCTATGTACCTTGATCAGTTCCAATTCCCCAGCCATACCCTCCTCTGTCCATTTCTTGATGGTGATCTCTTTCCTTAGAAATCAGTGAGAATGGGCAATAGAGCTAGACTGGGCCAGCAGGAAACCTGAGGGTCCTGGATGGTCCTGCTGGGAGGCAGGGGAGTGGAGGTCTGGCGTTGTGGGAAAAGAAAAGGGTGCTCCTTGGGTGCCAGGGTGGGAGCCACCCGCTGTGGGGTCCCGGGAGGGCTGGTTCAGGATGCAAGAAGCAAGCCTGTTCTCCTCTCTGCCCGGATGCAGCCCTTGTCTGCCAGTCAGCCGCTTTCTCCCTGGACGGCAGTAAACCTGGCAGATTGCACATCATCACAGACCTCCTTCACCATGTGCGGGGAGGAAGCAGCCTCAGACTTTAGTGGGTCACAATCTGCGAGCAGAAAGCTCATCTCGGGTCTGTTCCTGTTCTGCCCCTAGATGCTCCCAGCTCTTGATGCAGCGTGGGGAAGGTGCAGGGACCAAGCTGCGGGCACCCTTCCCCCCCACCCAGTTAGCCAAGATGAGAGAGTGACTGTAAGGACTGCGGATAAGTGCCTCCCCCAGCATCCCGGCAAGCCTCACAATGCCACAGCAGAGTTTGGCAGATAATTGTGCAAGAGGCAATTATCAGTCACGCACATTCCAGGAAGGAGTGTGGTCGTCTGATTTTCAACAGAGCTGCCAGGGGAAATATGAGACATGGCTGAAACCATCGTGGGGCTCTCACCCCAAAATGAGCTGCTCTTCGAAGCCTGTGGCTTTATGGCTTTGAGCTGAGAGAGGAAGAGTGACAGAGAGGAAAGCTGAGAGATGCTGAGAGATACAGAGAGAGAGAGAGGGAGAGAGAGGAGATTAGTCTTGCTTCTGGCACAAACATTCCCAGGGGACCTTGATATTTCTTTCCTGTCTAGAAGAATAACCAACAACCAAAACCCATCATCCTTCATATCTGCCCCCGTGGCTTTCACAGGCCTGCCTTAGCCATCTTCCTAAAACACTGATTTGATGAGGGAATGGAAAAACATGTTAATTGTCTGTAGGCTTCAAGTGCAGCGCAGAACAGTGCCCAAATTCTCCTTGATTACATCAACATATAATGGATAAATAAAATGCAGTATATCCGTACACTGGAAGACTACTCAGTCATTAAAAAGGAATGAAGAGCTGATACATGCTACCATGTGGATGAACTTAGAAAATACTCTGCTAAATGAAAGAAGTCAACCACAAAAATCACATATTATATGATTCCATTTATACAAAGTGTCCAGAATGAACAGATCTAAAGAGACAGAAAGTAGATTAGTGGTTGCCAGGAACTGGAGGGAAGAAGAAGGGAGGAAATTGGGTGTGACTGCTAGTGGGCATGAGGTTTGTTTTTGAAGTGATGAAGACGTTCTAGTATTGGTTAGTGATGATGGTCACATCAATCCGAATATACAAAAAGCCACTGAATTACATACTATAAAAGATGATCTTTATGGTTTATGAATTAAAAATGTCTTCTCTGAACCCAAGGCACAGGGCACAGTGAGGGCTGCACTTAGCAGAGCAGGGAGAGCTCTCTGTTCCTGGGCACAGGCTCGCAGCATTGTCCCCGAAACAGGACTCAACAGACCCCAATGAAGCTCAAGTCTCGGGGTACCTTCCAGAGGATCTGGGAGCCAGTCAGCTCACAAAACTAGCACTTATTGCAAGTTGGAAGGAGAGAGAAAGCACTCATTCTCTCTAACACTCCTCCCATGCGTTAGATAATCAGATTAGCTCAGAATCCTGAATGGCCCTTCTCCCCAGGCCTGTCCTCAATCACTCATGAGAGAAGGTCCTGGGGCTCTCAGTGCATTGCCACACAGACTGGCAAGTTTCCCCCAAGGGCTGGGCCAAGAAAATGCCCAATGAGATGTTTCTTTATTATTTGAACTCACTCCCACATCTCCAAATCCTGTCACTGTCTGATAAATCACTTGTCCAAAATGAATATTTTCTTAAGCATAGATTCCATGCTTACCTGTAAATTTCACAGTATTATATAAATGCTATTGGAGCATCTCTGAAACCACAACTATGATTATCCTCAAGGCACGTTGGATGTAATTCCAGGAACTGTTGGTCTGTGCTGCAGGGAACAGACATTTACAGAGGGATGAAGCATACATTGGTGGCTCTGGTGAATAGGATAATGTGGACTGGTGTGTGTGGTTTTAGATAAATGTGCTAAGTGATTGGTTCTCGTTCCTCACAGCCACCCCTCGAGTGCCTCTCTGGCTCCGTTGCTCCATCTGAAGAGTGAGGGAAAATACTCGCTGGCAGAATTCTCTAGAACATGACTCACTTCTTCCATCACTGAAACTTTACCGTTGAGAAATGTTCTGATTATTATGATTTTCTTCTGCCTATTTATTTTATTTATTCTTATTTTATTTGGCTGTTTATTGAACTGAATTGGGAACAGAAGGAAAACTACCAATAAAGTCACTTTATCATTTTTGAGTATTTCTAAAGACCAATCTGGGGAAGAAAGGAGTTCAGCATCAAGAACAAAGTTTGGGGTCGTCTGTGGACTTGGGTCCCTACAACCCTGGCTGCTGGGACAGGAGCAGGCCCATGGTGTGAAGGGAGCATGGGCCAGAAGGACTTGGCCCCAGGTTTGTCACTCACGTACCCAGCAGTCCTGGGGAGATCCTGTTCAGGGCCTCCGTTCTCTACCGATGAAAGGAAGCGTCTAGAACAGGTGACCTGCTCTAGGCTCCAGGCTGTCTTGCATCAGGGAAGCATTTGTTGACTCCACACCTACCAACCAAGAGGACAAAGTTTCGGAGCACTGAGTGGCTGTCCTCTCGTGTGTCACCTGTATGTAGAGGCAGCAGCAGGCTTACTGCTGAGATCTGTTGGGTACGTACAGAAGAGGTGTGAGGATCTCATCTTCACCGAGGTCCCAGTTGCTTTGGTGGATAACACTATCTACACATGTCTGAGGAGGGCAAGCTGGGTGGGGACATGGGTGCATGTGGCCCAGGGATGCTGGGGGCTTAGTCAGGTTGCCTAGGGACAACCCAGAAAACCCAGGTTCACAGAGGACCTCTGCCAGGGCTATAGGGCGAGTAGCATCACAGGGTCCTTCTGAGCTGTATGGCCATCTTCTTCCAACGGTCAAGCCAGGGCTGCTTAGCACCAGAACTTTCTCTCCCTCCCTAAAAGTACCCATTAAAATGCAATCCTCTGTGTCCTCCTCCCCCAGCCTCCCACCATTCTGCTTTCTGCTCTATGAGCTTGATGACTCCAGGTACTTCACCTAGCTGGAACCACATGGTGCTTACCCTTTAATACCTGGCTTATTTAACTTAGCAAATATCCTCAAAGTCCATCCATGTTGTATAGAGTGTCAGTATGTCCCTTCTTTTTAAGACTGAAAAATATTCCATTGTATGTACACACACACACACACACACACACACACACACACACACACCATGTACACAACACTTTCTTAATCCTTTCATCTATTGATGGATATTCGGTTGATTCCATATCTTCACTAATATGAATAAAGCTGCAAAGGACATAGGAGTGGACATCTCTCTTTGTCATCATTTCCTTTGGCTATTACCCAAAATTGGATTGTTGGATCATATGATAGTTCTGGCTTTAATCTTTTGAAGAGACTCCATAGTGTTCTCCATGATAGTTGTACCAATTTGCATTCCCACCAACAGAACCCAAGGGTTCCCTTCTCTCTGTGTCCACTCCAATTTTTGTTAGTTTCTGTCTTTGATGATGGTCATTCTCGTAGATGAGAGGTGATAACTCATGTGGTTTTGATTTGCAGATCTCTGATGATTAGTGATGTTGACTGTTTTGTTGTTGTTCATTGATCTCTTGGCTACTGTAAGTCTTCTTTTGAGAAATATCTAATAAGGTTCTGTGCTCATTTTTTAATCAGATTATGTTTTCTTACTATTGAGTTGTTCAATTCCCTTTATATTTTAGATACTAATCCATTATTAAACGTCCGCTTTAGAAATATTTTCCTTTATTTTTCAGGTTGTCTCTTTCACTCTGTTGTTTTTTTTAATTTTATTTTATTGTTTATTTATTTATTTTTTTCTGTGCAGAATTTTTTTTAGTTTGATGCAATCCCATTGGATCTGTAGATCACTTTGGGTGATGGAGACATTTTTCACAGTATTATTACTTCCAATGACACAGGACACTTTCCCATTTGTGTTTTATAATAATTTTCAGTATACAGATCCTTCACTTCCTTGGTTAAATTTATTCCTAAGTATTTTATTTACTCAGGTCTTCTCCCTTTTATTCTTGGGCTAGGTAAAGGTTCATCTACTTCCTTTATCTTTTCAAACAACCAAATCTTAGCTTCATTCTTCTTTCCCATTGTTTTCTACTTTTTTCAATGATCTCTTTTCTGATATTTATTATTTCCTTCCCTTGGCTAACTTAGGGCTGGGTTTTTCCCTTTTTCCTTGTTTCTGTAGGTGTATGATTAAGTTGCTTGTTAGTGATGCTTTTGTTGCATCTCATAAGTTTTGGTGTGTTCTGTTTTTATTTTCTTTGTCTTAAAATGTCATTTTTTATTCCCCTTTTGATTTCCCTTTTTAAATTATTTACCTATTTTTTTTTTGGATGTGCAGTGCTTAGAATCAAACCTGGTCCTCACTAGGCAAGCACCACCCCTAATCCACACCCCCAGACCTCCTTTTGATTTCTTCTTTGCCCCACTGGTAGTCCAGAAGGACATCTTTTGATTTCCACCTTTGTGGACTTTAACTTTTCTGCCATTATTGACTTCTAGTTTCATTCCAATGTGGTTGGGAAAAATACTTGATAGGATTTCAATCTTCCTAAATGGGTTAAGAATTGTTTTGTGGTCTCATATATGATCTATCCTGGAGAATGTTCTGTGTGCACTAGAAAAGAATATGTGTTCTGCTGTGGTTGAATAGAACGCTCTGAGTTTGCTAGGTCCATTTGATCTATAATGTTAACTCCATGCTTTCTTTATTGATTTTCTGTCTGGATATTCTATCCATTATTGAAACTGGAGAGTTGAAGTCTCCTATTATTATTGCATTGCTATCTATCTCTTTCTTCTATTCTGCTAATATATTCTTTATATATTTAGTGACTCCAATGTTGGGCACATATATTTATGACTTTATCATTCTATAATGACTTTTTTTTTCTCTTGCAACAGTTTTTGTCTTAAAATCTGTTTTCTCTGATGTAAGTGCACTCACTTCTGTTCTCTTTTGGTTACTATTTCGTGGAATATCCTTTTCCATTTCTTCACTTTCAGCCAGTTGTGTATCCTCAAGACTGAAGTGAGTCTCTTGTAGGAATCATACTGTTGGATCCTGTTTTTTAAATATCCACTCAGCCCTTCTGTCAAACTTCTGAGGCTAGATCAGCAGGAACTGTCCAGCACTGAGACTGACTGGGGCTCTCCTTCACCCCCACGCAGGGCACCTCTCTCCATAGTGAATGGCACAAGCTATGGAGAGGTTACAAGGATAATGTGAATCCACCTTCCCTTCCTCTCTAATGTGTCTCTTCCTATCCAGGCCTTGTAATCCCTCACCTGGATTCTTAGCTCTTGTGAAGGAATTTCTGTGTCTGGATGGTTGTTCAAATTCAAGTTTCAGTGACGGAAAGAGTGCTGCAAAGTCATCATCACCATCTTGCTGAGACCATTCCTTGTTGCCTGGCATGATCACCCACATGATCCCACTACCTAGAACCACACATACTTGGTAGACACTCCAGTAAAGCTTGCTGATTGAATGAATCCAGGTGATGACTCTATTTATTGTCTTACCTTGGATTTGTACTGGGTCATGCTGCTGGGCGTTCAGCAAGCTTAGCTGGGAGCAGCCAATGCCTTTCCCTCTATGGCCACTAGGGGGGCAGATGTGTCATGTGTTCAGACAACACCAGTTGGTTTGGCGCCGCCTATAAAGTCACCTTGGGTGTCTGGGCAGAACAGAATACTAAATGGCTCTGTCAGGATCCGTCTACCTCACAGGTCACCATAGAGGTACGAGGTGCAGAAAGGGCATAAAATGCAAGTCCTGTATGCTCATGCTGAGTGCAAAGGGTGAAACTAGAGTGAGCTCCCTTTCTCTGCTGCCCCTGCAGTGGGGATCCCAAGTCATGTCACCTTTGGGGAAGATAGGCTTGGGATCTGCTTCCTCCATTTCACTCCCCAAAGTGAAAGAGGCAAGGATTCCTTACTAGAAAATTGCCAAAAAGTAGCAACAGGCCTGAGCAGTTGAACAGAAGGAAAAGGACCCCTTTGGGGGCCCATGAGTGGGTAGGGGTCAGGATAGGCGGGGCCAGGGCCAAGCTGAGCTTGTGTGTGAATCCTTGTCCCATCTCAGCTGATCCTCCAGGCACCTCTGGGAGGTGAGAATCATTAGTCCAAATTTTCACATCAGGAAACTGAGGGTCAGACTGGTTAGGAAACTAGTCCAGAGTCTCACAGCTGACATGGGACCAAGCCAGGCCTCCAGCACAGGGTAGGCTGGTTTCACAGTTTCTGCCCTGCTCTCCGTAGGACTGCCAATCAAGAGGAGACCAAGGCTTTGGAAATGAGCAAACTCTGGTGGTCTGGGGGAAGTTAGTGGAACCCCCAGGGGAGATCCTGGTTCACTGCTAAACATCCCTCAAATCTCATGTAATTCTCATAGACAGTCAGCAGAGGTGGGCAACTTAATCAAGGAAATAAGGAAAGTCAAGGAAACAGGAGTGGTCAGGTAAAGTGCACTGCCCAGGGCTGACCACTCATAAGCAATAAAATCTAGTGACTTTTTTTACTGGGGGTCAAGCAATGGAGGAGAACACATGCCATCCATCTCCTGAGTCCCAGGGGCACTAGACATGCTCAGGACTTCTCTGTTTCTTACTCTGGTTCCTCCTGTGTACCGTGGGAGGCAGTCACCTCCACTACCCTTCACCCGGTCTTCAAGATGCCAATTAGCCTGCTCCACTCAGGCCTCGAATGAAAAGGTTAGAGACATAAAGAAAACCAAACTGTGGGCCTAAAAAAAGAAGGGTGTAAATTCTGAGTTTTTTTTTTTTCAAGGATTTTGATAGAACATGAGGGCTTTTTGGTGGTGGGTTTTTTTGTTTTGTTTTGTTTTGTTTTGTTTTTTGCAGTGGGGAGGCGCAGGGTACTGGGGATTGAACTCAGGGGCACTTGACCACTAAACCACATCCCCAGCCCTATTTTGTATTTTTTTAAATTTTTTAAAATTTTTTTTAATATTTATTTTTTAGTTGTAGTTGGGCATAATATCTTTATTTTATTTATTTATTTTTATGTGGTGCTGAGGACTGAACCCAGGGCCTCACACATTCTAGATGAGTGCTCTATCACTGAGCCACAACCCCAGCCCCCCTATTTTGTATTTTATTTAAAGACAGGGTCTCACTGTGTTGCTTAGCACCTCACTTTTGCTGAGTCTGGCTTTGAACTCATGATCCTCAGCCTCCTGAGCTTCTGGTATTACAGGAGTGCAGCACTGCACCCGGTGAACAATGAGTTTTCATAGAACAAATGCTAAGTATTTTCCTTTTTTCTTCTTTCCTCCTCAACCCCTACTCATTTTGATTCCAGGAAACAAACAGAATCAGCCGAGCGCTGGCCCCATGCTAGGCAGGGGTGAGGCCAGGGGTGGGGAAGCTGGGCCCCCGGATGGGAAGAGCAGCAGCACACAGGTTAGGTGAGAGTGAGGGTCATGCTGGGACACGTTCTTTCCACTTGATAGCTATGAGTGACCTCAATATTGGGACGAGGCTGTCTGAGGAAAAGTCTCCCATGTCCACCATGGGCTCCTGGTCGGAGAAAGTGACAGGGCACCTGGATCCACAGAGTCCTCACTTTCTTAGGGCCAGGTTTATGTTTCCAGGTGATGAGATGGCGATGGGGCTCCATCTCCCTGTGCCAGTTCCCTTCCTGTGGGCTCACACAAGGAAGGGACAGGTGGCAAGGGACCGTGTCCTCCTGCCCCATTAACTGACAGGCATCTCTCCTGGATAAGAAAACATGGATTTCTTTATCTGAAGCACATGCTCCGACCCCTGCCTGCTCAAGCCAGCACCACTGCTTCTCCTACTGCACCTGCAAGAAAGCTTTCTTCAGCTGATTCTCCTTCTCTAAGGCTCTCAGAGGTCTCCAAGAGTCCTCCTGATCACAGAGGTCAGCAGCTCCCAGCCCTATTCTCCCTAATCAATTGGAAAAGGGAAGATCAGGTCATCACGGATCAGATGGTCAGAAGCACACAGGTATCCGACTTCTTGGATTCAGGTCTTGCTCCTGAGGCAGAGGTTACTGCATTTTAAGGATGGGTTTTCATTTTAAACTTTAACACAAAATTTTCCTTTGTGTAATGGCTCGGATGGGAGGTGTCTCCCAAAAGTTGCTGACACGTAGTGGGTGCCCCTGACACTGCAGCGCTCAGGAACCTCCACAGGTGCAGGCTGTTGTTGCTCCCAAGTGTGATGATCTGCGATCCTCCTTCTCTTGCCAGAGGATTCTCTGATCCTGACAGAAGCAGCACCAGCCCCTGATGTGGGGAAGAGGGGAAGAGAATGCAGATGGGAACAGGGTAGAGCCCTCAGGGTGACCCCTTGAAGGCCCTTCAGCATATGAAATCAGTAGCCAATTAGAAAACTAAGCTTCAGGTGGCTTCTGATGGGGCCGGACGCAGATGATAGGTACTCTGCTTCCTGTGTGTTATGGCTTGGGTGTGAGGTGTCCCCCAAAGGCTCCCAAGCGAGGCAATGTGAGAGGGTTCAGAGGGAAATGATGGGGTTGTGAGAGCCTTAACCCAGTCAGTGTGTTAATCCCCTGGTGGGATTCACCGAGTGGGAACTAGAGGCAGGCGGGGGTGTCTAGAGGAGGTGGGAATTGGAGGGAGTGGCTTTGGTATATATTTGTATCTGGAGAGTGGAGACCTTGCTCTCTCTGCTTCCTGGTCATCATGGGAGCTGCCTTCCTCTGCCCTACTCTTGTGCCTTGGTGGTCAACCTCGCCTGGAGCCCCGAATGGAATGGAACCTGGTGTCTATGGACTGAGACCTCTATAATGGTGAGCCTCCAAGTAAACTTTTCCTCCTCTACAATTGTTCTGGTCAGGGTCTTTTAGTCACAGCAGGAAAAAAAAACTGACTAAAACACTTTGTGACCTGAAGCTCCAGACCACTGCCACCAGAACTCTGTCTACCCCAGAGGTCATGGAGGGCAAGAGCACCAGGCCTGATACCATGAGAGGGGTTCCAGACAGGGGAAGGGAGCTCACAGCAGAACCTGGGCATCTTCCCAGGGGCTCTGTGGATGGCGCCCCTGGTGCTGGGCATCAGCTGCCTCAGCAGGCGGCCCTGGGGCTGTGCTGTGGAGAGCCAGGGCTGAGAGGTGGATGTTGTTCCTCCAAGGGCTCCTGTGTTGAAAACACAGACCCCAGGTGACAGTGTTGAGAGGGGCCTGGTGGGAGGTCCAGGGTCAAAAGTGATTAAGGAATCTCCCATGGAATTCTGATTACTTTGTTTTTCCCCATTGATTCTTTTTAATTATACATGACAATAGAATCCATTTTGACATGATTGCAAAAGCATGGAATATATCTTGTTCTAATTCCAACCCCAGTACCTCTTCTTTTCCTTCCCTCTCTCAACCCCCGGCTCCCTTCCCTATATTGATCTTTCTGCCATTTACCCATAGTTTGTTTTTAATTAATTTCTTATGGATGTACTCACTGTCTGATTAGTACTTGTGAGAGGATTGTTATAAAAGCTGAGCATGACCCCCATCCTACCTCTGTCTGGCTTGTTTTGAGATGTGATCCTCCCCTGCTCCCACCCCACATATGCTCCCATGGCCTGCCAAGGGGGCTTCACCAGAGCCTGCTTTGTGCTGCTTGGACTTTCAACTCTAAAACTGTGGACTTAGTAAACCTCTCTTCTTTATAAAATTAGCCTTACTCAGGTATTTCATTCTTGCAATGAAAAGCTGACTAATACAACCAAGTTCTAGAGGTGAAACTTATTTGCCTGGCCCAGAGTGTACCTGGGATGCATGGAGTTTTGATGAAGCATACAAGCTCTACACTTCTTCACCCCAAAGTCAGAGAGAAAGAGGGCCAACCAATCTCCAGACCTAAGCAAACCATTTCTCCTAAGGAGCCTCATCTATAGCAATAGGAAATGCCCATGGGTGACCTGCTCAAGTGATTCTATGACATTTAGCACTGGTATGTAAGTTGTCCACAAAATGACCCCAACTATGATAGGCTACTTTGGAAGTCTGAAACTCATCAACACTTGACAAGCACACTTTGAATGTATCCAAGGAGAGAATGGCAGGTTCCTTGAGTCATGAAAACTTAAGTGAGTCTCATCCTCAGGGATTTCTTAGAGTGGCCATTGTGTGAGCTCACCCAAGGTCTTGTTCTCTCTCCTCCCTGCCTCAGGTGCATAACCCTCCTCACCCTAGAATGTTCAGGTGGGAGGAGGCCTTGTTTAATTCCCTCATATCCCATGCACACCCAGACAGGGCAGGGACCAGGCTCAAAAGTTCACACAGGACTCAGAGTCGGAGAAGAGACGGGAGCATAATCCTGCTCTCCCCAGACACACTCTTCTGACCTGTCAATTCCCATCTTTCCTTTTCTGTTTCCCTTTACTGCCACCTCCACCTCCTGACCTCCACTGAAGTGGTCTTTCCTCTTCCTTCCAAAAAGCATGAGAAAGGAAGGACATAAAGAATCAGACAAATAAAAAGATGGGGAGAGGAATCAAATTAACATTTTATATGATAAAATGTGCCATTCCACATCAGAGCAAATCCCTAAAAGATGGAAAATGTATTGCCTTTCTGTTCTGCATGAAATGATTGAGGGCGCTGTGGAAGGAAGAGTGAAGACGTTCCAGACCCTCCACCAGTGTTTGTCTCCTGCATCACATGTGTGTGCAGATATGTACTCATGAAGCACGAGGCTGGGGAAAGTCAATTGACCTAAGTCTTCCCTAGAGAGAGACCTTCAGAGTATCACTCATGGAAGCAAAGGACTTATAACTGTTGCAGAAAGGTATAAGCCCAGCCTCCAGGGTCACATAGTAAAACTCCATTATAAACAGATTTTAGGAAGACAAAGCCCAGAGAAGTGAAGACACTTGCCTAAAGCCATCAGAGGAAGTTAGTTCAAAATCATAGGATAGAAATCTGCTCTCCATGTACTGTCCAATGGAGTGATTAATACAGTTTAGGAATGATTTTGCCTGTGTTTTCCACTGGTGGGCACCAAAATCTTTAAAATAAAATGAAAACAGAATGGAAAAGACAGAGTAGAATAGAATAGAATAGAATGGGGTAGATGAAATTAGAAGGCAGGATAAGTGTTATTTCCCAAAGCATGTGTTTCACATGTATGCCCATGTGGGCACATGGACACACGTGTATATTCACTCACATGTACACAGGTGTGTGCCCTCTGCGTCAATGGATCTGCATCACAAAACGTTTGAAGGCTACTAGTTTAGCCTGGAGGTAAAGTATATAGCCCTGGTTCAAATCCTGGTTCTCAGTGAACTTTTGGACAATTGCTTTTACCTTTCTGAAATTTGGCTTTCTATAAATTGAGGATAGTGATAGAGTCTATCTCACAAGATGCAGGAAATGAACAGACACAATCCATGTAAGGTGTGAATCCAGTTCAGGACACCATGACACTGTGACACGGTAAATGCCAACTATTAAATACACACAGGCTGGTGTAGACGTGCGCGTGGGCATAGACAAGGGATGTCCAGGTAGGTGTGAACATAGGGGTAGGTGTAGGGAATGTATCTACACATGCATATAAAGGATCCAAACTCCAAATGAAACAAAAGACCCCAGCAGTCGGCCCCCATAAAGACACCAGCTATGTGGGAGGAATCAGTGATACTAAAGGAGACACCTGTCCACGAGTAGGGTCCGCACCTGAAACCCATCATTCCACCATCCGTGTTCAAGTGCTGCCTGGTGCCTGCTTATATAAGCGTGTTTAAAGGGTTGGTTCCCTCCACAGGAGAATGGGCAGTTTGGGGTCACCTGATCAAGAAGGGGAGAAGGGGAGATCGTGAAGATGAATCTTGCCTCCTTACTTACTCTGCAGGGCTTAGGGGTCACTGTCTTCCTCCATCAGCTGATTCCTCCCGGGACAGCTGGAGAAACGAGGGACTGGGGAATTTGCTGCCTCGGGAGACATGCAAGGGGGAGAGCTGAGGGGCAAGGATGCTGCTGCTGCTGTCGCTGCTCCATGGTATTTATCTATTTTCTGTTTGAGAGTAAACTCTTGGCCCCCTGAGGAAGAATGGAGTTGGGGGAAGGATGCAGAGCTTGGAATCTTTTGCATCCAGGGACGTGAGTGGGATTTTATATTTAGCGGATGACTCACCTCCAAGCTCATTAGTCACTACCTCCCAGCTCCATTCTGGCAGGCAGGATGCTGGGGAGCTCAGTGGGGTGAGATCAGACAGGATGTTGGGAGAAAGAGTGAGAGAGCTCCGGGGGGAAGAGACTGGGAGACCCAAAGGAGAGGAAGGGAGATTAGGGCCCCAGAGCTGAAAGCACAGAGCAAGTCAGACTCAGCAGAGGAGTTCCAGGGCAGCAGGGGACACGGGCTCAGCATGGCCTCATGGACCCCGCCCCAGGGGAGGGAGAGAAGAGGAGGGCAAGGCCCAGGGCACCTGGATCGTCTCCAGCCCTCCAAGTGGTCATCTGTCACTCTGCAGGATATTCATGTGCTCAGGCCTCCTCTATGGGCTGCCCACGGCAGTGACTGTCTAGTGGACAGTCTAGCACAGTCTAGTGGCCAGAGCAGAGTGTCCCTAGGCTGAAACTGGGTCAGAGGCTTGAACAGGGCAGATAAAGACAGCATTGTGAAGGATGCTCTGTGTCATGAGAGGGAAAGGAACCTGTGGGGTTTAGGGCCAAGGATCTCAGCATGGACTCGGGCCACCTGTGTCAGAAGACCTGGAGAATTCCAGCACCTTGAAGTGCTAGCCCCCATCCAGGCCCTGTTCCACCTGACTTCCTCTGGGCGGGTCCAGAGACGCTGCCCTCATGGAGTGCAGGTGCTTCTCAGGCATAAACAGGGGCAAACCCCAGGTCTACTGCTGCATTGCAGCCTCCAGAGGCTCAACTTCTAGTGGACGTGGGATGGGAGCAAGCTGATGGGCTTCTCTGAGCCTCAGTTTACCATGAGAAATGTGAGGTGCCCACTTGAAAAGGATTGTTTGGATTTTTTCAATAAAGGAAAGGAATATAAAGTTAGCTTATTGTGTTTTTTTTTTTCTCCAGAAGAAATCTACATACTTCTTCATAGAACGGGGTCAGGCCACGGGAGAGAAAAAACAAACCCAACCAGATCCCCAGCTTCAGCAATGGCAGATGTTGTCCTGAAGCAGACTCCCTTTCTCACTACGGCCCTCATGGTAGGTATCTCACTGCCAAGGACAGGAGAAAGAGGCTGAGCCGTATCCATGGCTGGGCAGCCATCACTAACTGTCAGGACTCGAATTCAGGCCCAGAGCCCACATGTGACAGCCCTTCCAACCATCACTTCCCTCTGTACTAGATTCCTCCAGGTCACTTAACAGACCTACCAGGCCCTTGCAAATATAGTCAGGTATCAGCTTTGCCCTCAGGCCAGCCCCTCTTTGTTCTCCCTTCTATCCATCATGCCCCTAATTTTGAAAAGGCTCCTTTAGGTTCTCCCTGGACATTTGGCTCATTTCCTTTAATTCCTGGAGCTTTGTAAAGCTTTATAAAGTTTCTTCCTGACATTCGTGGCTTTCCTGGACTCTGGGCTCCTGAGAGCCAGGGTTGTGACTTTTAACTTTTCTGCATTTGTCATAACTTAAAGATCTGTACCCAGAGAAATAGCCCTCATTGACAGGTAGACAAGCCAAGCATCGAGCGTTCTGGAAGGGCCCCAGCTAGAGCTACACATCCCACCTCAAGTCTTTGCTGCCTTCTGCTGTCCATAGAGGTGACTGGTGCTCCTCGTCTGCCAGGGGCGGCTGCTGGCAGGAAACGAGGGCTCACCCCTCAACACAAAGCGACAACATCCTTACTTACCCCAAACCTAGCAATGCAAGGAAACATGAGTAACCCGGTTACCAGACAGGTGCTGGCCATCCAAGTGGCTGAGGCGCGACTGTGGCCTGGCATGCGGCCGTCCTCCTACCTGCAAACGATAACCTTGCCCCTCGTGTTTTTAATGGTGTCCGCACCCATTGTGTCCTCACAATGGTACCCCAAGAAGCGGAGCAATCTGCCCCCCTTGGTAGGGAAGGTGCACAGACAGGGAGGGTGGCTGACCCAAGGTCACACAGCAAGTTGGTAGTTCAACAGGATTCAAACTTGGGCCCTGGACCTGTCCTCAGCTCCACCACTGGGAGTAAAGATGACCCGCAGCTCTCAGGCCCCCGCTGGGAATGGGCAGAGGGGAAGCTGGGCTGGTCTCCTTCCCCGGAGCCTGCCTGTCTGGCTCACGTCTCAAACATCCAGGCGATGGGTGCCTGACCTGGCACTGTGCCCTGGCAGCCTCACACACCTCTCTGTGCCTGGTGTTGGGTGGTCTGAGGACAGCCTGAGGCAGGGGGTACAAAAAGCCACCTCATCCTCAGCCTGCACGGAGGTGGGGTGGGTCCACTGAGGTTTTTTTTCCTTTTTAATAATGTTATTATATTTTTATGCCTGTATTTTATTTATTTTCAGGTGGTGCTGAGGCTGGAACCCGGGGAGCGCTCCCCCAGTGGCCCCAGCCCAGCCCCTCCACTGAGTTTTAAGATCAGTGCTGACTCCCTGCCATGGGGGAGAGACCTGGTGGGGAGCGGAGCAGGAAGCAGCCCACACGGTCTGCCAAGGAGCCCCATAGGGACCCAGGGGCCAGGGGAACCTTGGCCACGCTGGAGGGGAAGGGCACTAGACTTCAGTGTCCACAGAGCAGGAGATCAGGGGCAAACGCTGTGGCAGTCCTAAATCGCCCCCACCTCAGGAATGACGGCCCAGGGACCCCTGTTTGGGGGAGAGCTAAATGACAGGGGCCAAGGAAGCCTGGCATCAGCCCCACCCCAATCACAGGTGGTGTGTCAAGGATCCACCCTGGGGCCTCCACTCAGCCTGCTGCAGCCTGCTCTCTGCCCCTGCACCCCTCTACCTGTTTGCCCCCCTCTTCCCGGCTCCCTCACACACTTGCCAGGCCAGCTCCATCCTGGGATTTCAGAGTTCCATGTCACTCAGCTCCTATGTCACCCAGGTCCCCGAACTGGGATGAATTTTCCAATTCACATGCCACCTGCTCAGTGATGCCTTCTCTCATCTCTCCAGCCAGAAGTCAGCCCTCTCCTGGTGTGATACTGCCACCTCTCCTAAGGACATGCCACATAGCCTGAGGACCAGTTAGACATTGAAGGACTGCTCTCCTAACATGGTATTTCAGTTTTTTCTTCCCCTGCACAAGGTTTGGTATATAATAAGTGTTCAATAAATATCTGTTGAATGACACACAAAATATTATCTACATATCATTGTCCTCTTCTCCTCATATCATGATAGACATTAATCCTTCTTCCAGACTTTCAAACAGGTAAGACATTAGGTAGAACTTTCCAACCTGAGCTCAAGGTTGTAAAAGTAAGGAAACTAAGCTATATCCAAGCAAAACATTCTCACTTGGGTTATCTCAACCAATTTCCAAGTCATCCCTAGAAGATAAGACTTATCATCTCCTGTCATTGATGAGCCAAGTTGTAACCCAGGGAAAATGGTGCAACTTGACCAAAGTCCCTGTGGGGAAGTAGAGGAGCTGGAACTCGAACCCAGAACTGTTTGATGCCAGAATCTGGAATCTTCCTGATGGGCTGGGAGGCTTCTCAGATGTGAGGTTCTGGAAAGTGTCACCAAGGCAATGTGGGGACCTCTCCCTCTTCCTCTTTATGATGGTTTTTTAAGGAGGAAAAAAGACTTCCTTCCATGTAACTTAGGTCAGAGTGGGCTTGAAGGCACAATGGGTGACATGATCTCACAGACTTACCTTCTTTTATGACTCATATTTTAAGACTTTGAATCAAGTGCTGTTCCCCGGGTAATGCACCCTAACAGTGAAACTGACCAAGCAGAGCATTCCTGTGGGATTCTTAAATCAGAGGTAGGTGGAGTCCAAGACCGTGTCTGGGTGCTTTGGCAGGTAGAATAAAGCCACAGTTCTCTAAAGAGGTAGGTGGTGGTACACAGGAGGAAGATTCTAGTTGGTGCATAAGGAAGAAAATTCTAGAAGTGACTGACAGGGAAAGGGAGTTTGCAAGGAGTCTCTTGGAGCTGAGCAGAGCAGGGAGTGGTCCTGGGTAGTCACTGGGGGCTCTTCAGCTGTTCCCAATGTGCCCCTCAGTCTTGGCAGCAGCATCACAAGAGAAATAGAAGAGCTGCATCCCAGGGACTGGCATCCACCATCACTGGCACGTGCTCTCCTGGGGCCTGACCTGATGCCTTGTGCCTACTGCAGAGGGCACAGAACCTGACTGGTAGGTGACAGAATCAGAGGTACTTATCCCTTGGAAAAGGGCCAAAGAGAAGCAGGTGGCCTCTTCCTGGTGATGGAGAGGAAATCTCCAGGCCCTGGAGAGGTGACCAGAGGCCTTGGCTCTGGGCGGAGCCAACTCCCTCCAGACAAGGACCATGTTGGATCAGCCTGGACCAAAAGGATTTCCCTGAGGGCTTCAGAGACCCCCATGAAACTTCCTCCCCTCAGTCCCACTTTTCTCTGGTGCCTCTGCCCATCCCTGCCAGCACCTGGCCCCTCCTCTGAAGACTTGCTGGGAGACGCTGGGGAGACCAGATCTCTGGACGTGGAGCCTCCAAGTGCCCCTGGTCTCTGACAGCCTCCAACCTGGCCTGGCCACAATCACCAACCCTTATGCCACAGTGGGATCAGCAGTCTCGGAGTGTCCCAGTCTAGCCCTGCGAATGCTCACGGTGCAGCCACACACCACTTCCCAATGGAGCCCCAGAATGCCCCCAGCTTTCCGGACACTCAGGTCCAGGTGGATTCAGAGCCTCGGAATCACCACCACCCTCAAACCCGACCCAGCCCGCTGCCAAGGGTCTGCACACCAAGCAGGGTGAAAGGACTTCCGGATGCCCCAAATCAGACCGCACCAACGGTCCCCAAGCCGAACCGGCCACCGCGAGTCCTCCCCATCCAGCCCGGGCCAGCTGCCCAGAACCAAGCTCCGCGCGACCGGCCTCAGTCCATGAATCCAGCGCAGGGCGTGGGGACCGGGGCGAGCCGAGCCCTGCCCGGGCGCCCTTGGGCTCCACGCTCCCGAGGGCCGAGCGGGGGCTGCACTGCAGCGGGCGACCAGCCCCCGCGAGTAGGGCGGGCCCAGGTGCCATCCGCGGCGGCCGGCGGAGACCCTCGAGGCTGGACCAGAACAGTGCGCAGGCTAGAACAGCACTCACCATAGCGCGCGTGCTCGGCTCTGGCCCGGCTCGGGCTCCCAGCTCGCGGCTTCCGGCTGGCGGCTCCGGCTCGCGGCTCCGGCTCCGACTCCGGCTCTGGGTCCCAGCGCGCTGCCCGGCTCCGGCTCCGGCTCCGACTCCGGCTCCGGCTCTGGCTCCCAGCGCGCTGCGCAGCTCGGACGGCGCGGCTAGTTGGTCCCAGCCTCGCGCCTAGCTCCTCGAGGGCGAGTGCGCGACTCTGGCACCCACTCCCAGGAAGGCGGGGCCCGCCGCGGGCCAATGGCGGGGCGCAGGAGACCGGCGGCGCAGCCAATCACACGCGGAGGCCGGACTGCCCCTCCCGCCCCCCGCGAGCCCCTTAACCCTTGGCACGCCGGGAGCTCGAGTCCAGGGCTGCCTGGGGACCTAGGAGGGGCCTTCGCGGGCTCCAGCCTTGGGCTTTGGGGTGCAGAGTCCAGACCCGCCGAGACTGGCTTTGAGGGCAGGAGGAGTCGGGGAGAGGCTGTGTGGTGTCCGGTGCCGGGCGCAGGAATCTTGGCGACCTTTGTCTCCTGCCTGGCGCCTGCACTGGAGTATGACCCAGGGCTCTGCAGCTGCGTGTGTGTGTGTGTGTGTGTGTGTGTGTGTGTGTGTGTGTGTGTGTGTGAGAGAGAGAGAGAGAGAGAGAGAGAGAGAGAGAGAGAGAGAGAGAGAGAAGGGGGAAGGGATGGATTCTGCATGCCTGTGTAGACAGAGTCTTGCTAAATTATTAAAGCTGGCCATGAACTTGTGATGCGTCTGCCTCAGCCTCTTCAGGTGTGTACCATAAGGCCTTGTTGAAAAACTGCTAGCTTTTTTTTTTTTTTTAGTACTGAGGATTAAACTCAGGGGCACTCAACCGCCAGGCCCCATCCCCAGCCGTATTTTGTATTTTATTTAGAGACAGGGTCTCACTGAGTGGCTTAGTGCCTTGCTTTTGCTGAGGTTGGCTTTGAACTCAATCCTCCTGCCTCAGCCTCCCATGATACTGGGATTACTGGCGTGTACCCCTGTGCCTGGCCAAACTTATATCTCACTTTTTCTATATAGCAGGAAGAGAATGTAGAATATTGGCAATTTTGAGGGCATATAAGTGATTATTTGGGTAATGAATAGTTACAGAATTTTGTGTGTGTGTGTGTGTGTGTGTGTGTGTGTGTGTGTGTACATGTGCTGGGGATGGAACCCAGTAGGTCTGACCACTGGGCTACATCCTCTTTAGAATCTGAATGAGCCCCAGGGACAAACACTATCTTGTAAGGGACATCTGTCCAGGGGCAGGGACCTCCAGCCTTCTTTCCTGAGATAGATAAGGGGATTTTAAGGTGGGGGTGGAGGAGGCCCCAATCCCTTTTGCAGCCTCCTCTTCGCATAGATCAGGGAAATCCCGGTGCTTGGGTGGGCAGAAGCCACCAGCTTTCTCCTAGGTCATGAGCCCGACACACCCCAAACCCCACTGTGTTTTGGAGGCACCTTCTCTGAGTCCAGCAAGCCCCAGAGGTAAGCCCTCCTGCAGGACTGCTTCTGTGACTCTTGCAGAAAGCCACGCCTCATCCTGGGGCGGACGTCACATCTGGGATGTGACCATGCCTGGGCCACCCTGGCCATCAGCTGCCCTGGGTGACAGGTGTGTGCTGTTGGTGGCTTCTTTTCCTTCTGTTCAGAGGCAGACCACAGCTGATATGACATCTGATACTAGAGCCCTGCATCTTGCTGAGGTGGACATTAGGGTCTTGATTGATGTTGCCTAATGCAGACTGGAGAGCGGCCAGGGGGCTCTGCACTCACCAGGTGCTTTGAGCAGAGGAGCACCCCAAAGAGGAAACCCATGACCTCCACAAGAGGCTTTGCAGAGATCCAGGAAACTCAAGAGTCTTCCTCTTTGCTCAACCCTTTCAAGTCTCCCTCTGCAAGCTTTGGTTTTGACCGACCGCTAGACTCCTGCAACCAGCCACCACTCATTGATCCACTCTCAACCATGCAGACTGCCTCAAATAGTCATTTGCCTACACTCATAAAAATCAGTTTGTCTCCTTGTGCTTTAGAATTAAAATGTGGTCACTCCCTGGATCCTGAATTTGACCTTAATATAAACTACAATTTGGGACCATCTTGAGGATGCCGATCACTTGGTTCACAATTTACATTTGTTGGAAAAAATCTGCAAGTTTGTGCATTCCCATTACCACTTAATATGAGTGTTAAGTTCAGGTTTACTCCATTCTGTGTACCCTATTCACCCAAAGGGGAAAACCTCTCCCGTAATGGCGAAAATTTATTTTGAAGGTTACAGGGACTGTGATTTACCACTTCAACTGCATTTTTTCTGAAGCTTCTCTCTCCAACAAATCCATTCCAGTCAAAACAGCCATCATCAGTTATGCAGTAAATGAGGGCAGAGGCAAGACCTGAACCCAGGACTTCTGAACCCAGGACTTCCGTCTCTAGAGCCTATGTGCTGATTCCCTAGAACATTTCAATTCTTTTTTCCTTTTGGAGACGTACTGAGGACTAAATCCTGGGGTGCTTTACCATTAAGCCACATCTCCAATCCTTTTTACTTTTATATTTTTGAGACAGGGGCTCACCAAGTTGCTGAGGCTAGTCTCGAACTTGCGATCCTCCTGCCTCAGCCTCCTGAGTGGCTGGGATTACAGGCGTGTGCCACATCAGACTAGAGAACTTCTAATAGTGAGAAGATGTGCTTCCTGCCATGGAGAGGCCCATCTGTGCCCCATCTCACTCCTGATTAGTCAATGACATAACCTTCTGCTGGACAGCTATGTATAACCAAGGACGGATTGGCGCTGCCGTCCAGGCTCCCGCTGCCTCACGCCAGCCCTTCGATCCTTCATTTTTCACAGAACCAGCAGCCAAGACCAGGCCCGGCCCAGCCCCAGGCACTGCCCAGTGTGTCTGTTCCCAAGCAGGTCCCCAACAGAACGAACGGGCAGATGTTCACTACTGGGAAACACGAAAACAGCAGACAGATGTAGTTCCACTCGCAAGACCCTGGGGTCATTCCAGCCCCCCCCAGTTTAAAAATAAATAAAAGCAGAAGAGAGCAAATGCCAAGGAGCTTGCATTGTTCAGCCTGGAAATGGAAACTAGGACCAGGGGTGTGGCCTAGGGGCAGAGTTCCCACCCAGCAGGTGTGAGGCCTTGGATCTGAGCCCCAGCCCTTCAAAAGGAAACCGACATTGACACAGACAAATTAGAATAGAACCAGCAAATAGCAGAGGAGGGCTCTGGGCTGCAGGTGTAGCTCAGGTCCAGACCTGCCTAGCATGCAGGAGGGCGGGATCCATCTCCAGCACCTCCCGCTGCTGGCCCACAAGGTGGTGCAGGTCGAGTCTGAGTATTTCTAACCATTGGAAGTGAGTGGGGGAGGGAGGGACTGGCCTCCAATGATCAGCAATGAGCTTGCGTTCTGTAAGAGCACCCTTAGCCTTGGGTGGCAAGGCAGCAGGGTCCCTGGGCCCAGAGTTAGAAGTCCTCCTGGACTGGGGGCAGAGTCCTGGACTCTGCACTCGGGTCACCCAGATTGCTTTGAACCCTGGGCTTCTTCAGAGAAATTGACTACAGATGTGTCCTGGGGTGTTCCCAGCCTTGGAGAGGATGGAGAGTCAGGCTCCTGATGACCCGGTGACCCAGTGAGCTCCTAGCACGTGCCAAGTACTTTCCATACAGTTTTCAAGTCTCCATGCCAGACTGGACCGACTGGTCATTCTTTGCTCAGAGACACTGGTGTTCACAAGAGAAGCCATGTGCCCAGTGAGAGCCAGACTAAGAGCTCTGGGTGGGACGGGCAGGAAGATTTTCAGCGGTCCCCTGGTATCCACAGGATATTAATTTTTTTCTTTTTTGGTACTGGGGATTGAACCCAGGGAGTCTCTACCACTGAGCCACATCCCTAGCCCTTTTGCTTTTATTGGGAGACTGGATCTGACTAATTGCTGAGGCTGTCCTTGAACTTGAGATACTCCTGTGTCGGCCTCCTGGGTCTGGGATTACAGGCGTGTGCCACCACACTCAGCCCTCATTTTATCTTTTAATTTTGAGCCTGATATAAGAGGTTGAGCCTGGTATAAGGGACTGAGCCAGGCACTTTACCACTGAGCTACAGCCCTGCTCCGAGGAATAGAATACGCAGGAGGATGTCAACCTGGGCCCTGGGGAGGAGCCTAACACACCTGGCAGGCTGGGCTTCCTGCCCCTTGGGAGACACTGTCATGTAGGAAGCTCAGCCCTCCTGAGACCACCAGGCTGAGAAGGAGGCCCTGGTGGGCATCAGGCCACATACAGAAGAGGACCAGAGGGCGCTGAGGTACATACCAGCCACTCAGGAGGCTGAGGCAGGAGGAACACAGGTTGGAGGTCAGCCTTAGCAACTTAGCAAAACCCTGTCTCAAAAAATAAATAAATAAATAAATAAGGACTGGGGATGCAGCTCAGTCATAAAGCACCCCTGGGTTCACCTCATACCAAAAAGAGACCTCCTGAGGGGAGGTCCTACTCGTGGGAGCAGAGACATTGTTCCTGATGTGCCTCTCAAATTCCCGAGCCAGGAACACCGAGCAACAGTTCCAGATCTACACAGCCCAGCTCAGGTGTGTCCTACGGCCCTGGACAGCTGGAACATCCCAAGTCCTAATCTAAGCCAAAGTCCCATCTTGGCCTCAAAGAACTGGTGGGGCTGGGCCGGTGTCTAGGAGGTACAGATGCAGAGTGCTCACCCAGCCCTGCGAGGTCCTGGGCTTTGGTCCCAGTTCTACAAAAATCCATAAAACAAAACCAGGCGCCAGGTGGATCTTAACAACTGGATCCCACACTTCCTACTGAGAAGCCTCTAATCCCTCTAGGTGTTTCCGTTACTCTTGGAACAAATTCGAGCCCTTTCCCATGGTCTCAGAGGCCATGCACCGCCCAGGGACAAAAGTAGCTCCAGAATATGCCAGGCCTTTCTTGCCTGGGGCTCCTCTTCTTCCCGCCAGCCTTGCCTGGAGAGGGTGGGTCACTTACCAGGTTGAGATGACTTCCTAGGTCCACTAGGGCCTCCTGCCTGACCCTGGGCTTTTCTTTTTTCTGTCCTAGTTCATGAGCCGGTTTTGACCACCTCTGGCCCCAGCTCTGGGAACACGGCAGGTGCCGAAATCCAGGTGCCTGGGCCTCAGCAGATGCTCACTGAGTGAATGCAGCTGCGCTGATAGGGACTCTCAGTGTGCTCCTGAGAGGCAGGGGCTGGTGTGGGTGGAGAGGAGACAAGGTAAAGGGTATTTCCAGGGGATCTGCTCAGCAAACTTGCTTAAGAAGATTGTTAACAAATATGAGCTGGGGCCTGAAGCCAGAGAGCAGCTTTGACCACCAGCCCTCGGAAGGCCGATTTTTCATGTCTGAAGCCGCAGAGGGTGAAAGGAGATTTGGGAGCAAGAAATGGGGGTCAAAGCATGGATTCCTATCATCATGGCTGCCACCACCTAGAGTCTTTCAGTGTCAGGGTTCTTCCTACAGGGGCATTTCCTAGGCAACACTGAGCCCCAGACAGCACTAGGGCCCTTTATCCTAAAAAAAGCATCGTCTAAGGAACAATGACATTTTAAAGAATGTTAGATAACAGTCAGGCATGGTGGTACATGCCTGTAATCCTAGAAACTGGGGAGGGTGAAGCAGGAGGATTGCAAGTTGGAGGCCAGCCTCAACACTTGAATTAAGCAAGACCACAGCAACATGTTAAGACCTTGTTTAAAAATAAAAAATAAAAAGGACTGGGGATAAAGCTCAGTGGTAAAGGGCCTCTGAGCTAAATCCTCCATACAAATAAAAATGGGTCAGATAACAGTTTTAAGTGGTGGCTCTTTTGGACTAATTTATACTCTAGGCCCTAACACACTAGACTGAAAATCAAAATGTAGTAACCCATACTATACTCAAACAAAAATTAAGCTGATATAGGATCTTTGTAGGAATCAGGATAGAAAGAAGACAAAACTTGAATTCCCAAAGAGTCCATTTCAATGGCATGACAAGTTTTTTTTTTTTTTTTTAAGATGGACACAACACAATGCCTTTATTTATTTATTTATTTATTTATTTATTTTATGTGGTGCTGAGAATCGAACCCGGGTCCTGCCGGTGCAAAGTGGGCGCTCTACCTCTGAGACACAATCCTAGCCCCACATGACAAATTTTAATCCTTATCTTTTTTGTGCAATCAAAAATTTAATAAGAGGGATGTAGATGTTGCTTTGTTGGACAGTGCTTTCCTGGCATGCATGAAACCGTGGGGTCAATCCCTGCTTAAAAAAGAAAAATTACTAGCAAAAATACTATTTTTTTTAAATGTGTACTGTAGATGGATCCTAGCGATGCTTTACTAATGAGCCACATCCTCAGCTCTTTTTATTTATAATTTATTTATTTATTTATTAAAATAAATGACACAGGCTTTGTGCCACCTGAGTTTTTTTTTTAATATTTATTTTTTAGTTTTTCGGCAGACACAACATCTTTGTTTGTATGTGGTGCTGAGGATTGAACCCGGGCTGCACCCATGCCAGGGGAGCGTGCTACTGCTTGAGCCACATCCCCAGCCCTCTTTTTATTTTTTATTTTGAGACAGGGTCTCACTAACTTCCCCAGGCTGGCCTTGAACCTGCTATCCTCCTGGCTCAGCCTCCCAAATTGCTGGGATTATAGGCTTGTGCCATTGTGCCAGACCAGCAAACTACTCTTTTTACTATTTTTTACTATTTACTTATTTTAACTAGATTAACTTCTTGCTTCATGAAGCCCTATAGGATGAAAGAAAACTAAGTCCAGTATTTAAAATATGTTTCACTTGATTCTAAATGTAAAGATAATTTAAAATTAAAAAGAATTTCTGAAAAATCAGTCTGTTTAGAATCATAAAAAATTGAACACATGTATATGGAACACATTTAAATGAGCATGTAAATAATTAAATTATTATTAAGTTTAATTTTTTTTCTTTTGGGTACTAGGGATTGAACTCAGGGGCACTCGACCACTGAGCCACATCCCCAGTCCTGTTTTGTATTTTATTAGAGACAGGGTCTTACTGAGTTGTTTAGTGCTAAATTGCTGAGGCTGGCTTTGAACTTGCGTTCTTCCAGAATGCTAGGCAAGCATTCTAGAACTGAGCCACACCCTGGGTCCACCTCCCTGTCTGTACCTGTGTTTTGGAGACTGTAATTGGCCCTCTCCCAGCCCATTTCTTGAGAAGAATTCCCATTTTAAGCTGCCCTCCTTTGTGAATGGTGGTCAGAGGATAGGGGAAAATTTTTTATTTCTCATTTATTTCTGGATTTCTCTTTCTCTTTCTTTTTTTGGTGATTCTGGGGGTTGAATCCAGCACCTTCAGCATGCTAGGCAGGCGCTCTACCACTGAGCTGCACCCGTTCCCCATGGTACCTTGGTTTATAAAAGAACGAAATTTTGGTATTGCCAAATGTGTTTATCTTCTTTATGTTTTTCTTTTTTTTTTCTTTTTTTGGTTTTTAAAAGGTGGCTTTGCTGGTATGAGGTTGTGGCTCAGTGGTACAGCGCTTGCCTAGCTCATGTGAGGCTCTGGGTTCCATCCTCAGCACCACATGAAAGAAATAAAGGGGAACTGGGGTTGTGGCTCAGGGGTGGAGCACTCGCCTAGCATGTGCAAGGCCCGGGTTCAATTCTCAGCACCATATAAAAATAAAAAAAATTAAAAATAAAGGTATTTTAATTAAAAAAGAAAAAGAAATACAGGTATTGTGTGTCCAATTACAGTAACAATAAATGCTAAAAAAGGTGGTTTTGCTAATCCAAAGTTATAAACAGATTGTTATATTTTATCTAATACATTTATAATTTTAGTCTGTTTAGGTTTCTAATGCATAGAGAACTTACTGATGTACACAGTAGGAAGAAATTCCATCTAAATTCAGTTTTTCTCAAATGGATCCCCCAACACCATTTATTAAATGGTTCATTTCTCCACTCACGAAGTGCTTCCTCTATCTTACACTAATTGCTATATATGTGCAGGGTTGTCTCTGGCTTCTGGTCTATTCCAGTTTGGTACCTGTTCCTAACCTACAGCAGCTCTCATTTACCATTGCTTTATAAATATTTACATATGGAATATAGCTCCTTCGTTGTTTCAATTTTTTTTCAGAATTGTCCTGATTGTGCTTTTTCCCTTTCATGTGAAGCAGCTCGTCAAATTCTATGCAAAATGATCTTGGGGTTTTGGCTGAGAGTACGCTGAAATCACACATTAATTTTGGGAGAGCTGGCATTGAATATTACATTGGAATTTTCCGCCCACCGGCAGGTGCTCAAGGGCATTCTCTGACGGTCTTTGGTAAAGTTTCTCAGTTTTCTCTTCTGAGGTTTTCCAAGTTCTGGTTGGGCTCTTCAGTGGACCAAACTCTTTACAAGTTTAAAGTCTGTCCTAACCCCTTGCTCCCACACCCTTTCAGAGGCCTCTGCAGGCCCTTCTGCTTACACGATTGTTACAGATTGCTTACTTTTTCCAGCTGTTCCCAAGTTACATCCTGTGTGTTTCCACATGTGTCAGGAGAAGTCTGAAGGGCCAGGCTGGGGTTTCAAGTCCTGCTTGGGGGGGGGGAGAACAAGGTTGGGCGAGGATCTAGGAAGATGGGAAGAGCAAGGGGTGCTTGGACCCCAGCCCGGGGAGGAAGGAGCCTGTCCTTAGTCCCTGGGAGGTGGCCTGTCTGGAGGGAGGGCATCTGCAGGCCCAGGGCTGGGGGAAGGGTGGCTAAAAGCTCCCTTCTTGGGAAAAGGATGGGCAGCAGCCAGCTCCTCCATCCTGTGCCTTCATGTGTGTGTGTGTGTGTGTGTGTGTGTGTGTGTGTGTGTGTGTACGCGCATGCATGTTCTGCACACGTGGCATCCCTGGGGCATTCTGTTTCTAGCGGCTTCTCATGTTTTCCAAGCGAGTGGCCTGGGTTCAGAACCCAACTCAGCCACTTCCTGCCCTGCAACCCAGTGTCCCCGAATGACACCTCCTCTGAGCATCAGGGCTGAGAAATTCTCTGTCCCACAGACTGTGAGCTCCAGGGGAGGTGGGTGAGAACTCTTGCACATGGCTGCACTCCAATAGGCACGTGACTCATGGAAGGTCTAAACAGAATTCATACATCCATCCTGCTGGGGAGGGGTGTGCCCTCTGTGCAGAGAACATTCCAGCCTGAAGGACAAAAGGGACCCAGAGCCTCAGTGGGAAAGGGCTTGGCCTGTTTGGGCTCCAGAAAGAAGCTGGAGGCCTGGGGTGTTGCTCAGTGGGGCGCTTGCAGCCTGAGGCCTGGTTAATCCCGGCACTGCCCCAGACAAAACAAACAGGACACAACAGGGTCAAACACAAGAGGTAGGAGCCAGTGACAGAGAGGGACCTGCTCTTTTAACAGGCTGCTCTCCTGAGGACAAGAGGTGGAGGGGAGGAGGCTCTCCCAGCTGCCCTGGAGAGAGACACTGGGGCCTATGGGCCTCCCAGGCCCCTTCGCACCTCATGGGGACAATCTGAGCTCAAAGCATATCACTCTCTCTGGCATCCTCACTGTCGCCCATACCTGATGGTTACCAAGACAGAAGAAGAGAGTACATTGTAGGTATTATAGCCAGAGAAACAGAGAAATGACCTACTCCTTTTAAAGACAGGTAGAGTCAGGCCGGGCTTGGTGACCCACACCCGTAACCCCAGAGACTTGGGTGGCCAACACCTCAATTGTCGTGTAGGCCACCGTGTTTGTGGTACCTAGTTACAACAGTCCTAGTAAACTAATACCCTCTGGAAGGAGAGGAAAGCCTGTGTGAGCCCCCCCCCCATGCAGACCTGAAGCTTCCTAGAGGAGGTGATGGTGAATGGGGCACTGAAGGATGGTAGGAGTTCACCAGGTGGGGAAGTCAGAACATTCCAGGCAGCAGGAAGAACACATGTAAAAGCCAGCAGAGGCTGTTTTTTGGACCTCTTTGAATTTCCTGCCTGCCCTGCCCAAGCATCTGAGATCCAGAAACTCTTTTGCTCTGAGATAATGGAAAGATGACATTGACCAGGGAGCCCCTTGGGCCCAGGCCATGAGATGCATCATTCTCACGGGTAGGGGGTGCACACAAGCCTGCCCATGAAGCCCAGCTGGCTGTGGGGGTGCTGGCTAGGTGGGTGCAGGCAGGAGGAAGCTCCAGCTGTTCCTCAGGGTCCAAAGCCTCTTCCTAGTGAGGCTAGGGTGGGCTGCTCTGGGCTGGCTGGGGCTTTCTTGTGGTTCCAAAGGATGCACAGCACCCTGGAAGGACACTCAGACACAAGTGGCTCTCGATACAAGTACTTTATTTTAATTACAATAATGCCACACAAAACTACAGTAGCACGAAACATAATACAAAAAATAGATTCCCACCTCCAAACCCCACACCCATGTGCCCACAGAGAAGCAAGCCCGAGGCTCCCCTGGTCTTGGGAGTGCAGCTGCCCATCTCCCCTTGGCCTTGACACTGTGGAGGGGCAATGGGAGTGGGGACACTGCCTCTGCGTGGGCCTGGACTTCTCCCCCTGCCCCGCACATCCTGACGGGGAGTGCCATCTCCATTCCCTCTGGCTAGACTCCAGCCCAAGATACTTCTGTCTGGCTGGTGGTGCTGACAGTTTCCTGGACCACCCTTCCCTGGGGAAGGCAGGAGGGTGGGGCAGCGGAGGCACAGGGAGGCGCAGGGACGGAAAAGGCTTACCTCCCAGGTGGCTGGCTCTAGCTCCTTCCCTGGTTCCTTCTTTTTTTTCTTCCAAAGAGCTCTCAGGCCTTGAACTTGTTTGTGAGGAACAGGGGCCTCACCTGGAGTCCACTCACAAGCCTCCTGCTGACCCGAGCTGTCTGTGCCTCTTGGACAAGGCTTCCTCGGTAAGGGGCATGCCATGGGGCAGGGCCTGGTCTCTCCACAGGAGCTGCTGTGCGGCTGCAGTTGGGTCCACCTACCTGGTGGAGCCTGAGCATCTGCTGTTGGGAGGAGCTGTGGCCTCTAGGAAGGGGTGACCTTCTTGGTCTCTTGACTTCATGGGCCAGACTGCGCTGAGGAACCCTTCCCTTAGCCTCCTGTCTAAGGAGGGGAGCCTGTCCAGCTGCAGGGGCCGTCCTGATCTAAACCAGGGGGCCTTGATGGCTGGAGTGCAGGGTGAGGGCAGCAGCATCTACCTTCTACTACCCAGGGCCACAGTCCTGCAGGCCAGAGCTCCTGGGGGCTGACGGGTGGCCCTGTGAGCATCAGGAGTGGGAGTATGGCCTTGGGTTCCAATCAGGACACTTGGGGGCTCCACTGAGGAGGCCAGGAGCCGCTGGGGCAGGGGTCATCTCCTCAGCACTGCCCAGGCCGCAGCCTCAGATAAGGCACTAGAGAACTGGTCTGGAAGCTGACCAGGATGGGGGCTGAGGACGGAGCTCAGGGGAGGATCTGGACCCTTCTGGAGACAAGAACGGCAGTCTCTTTCCTCCTTCCCTTGGGGGAGAGGGATCCTGCAAGGCAGAGCCCAGAATGGCTGGGGTGGGGGGTTGCTACAGAGAAGCAACACGTCCCACGGGGTGACCCGAAGAGGAAGGGCCAAAAGAGAAGGTCTATGGGCAGCTGTGTGCATCTGGTGCTGGAGGGCCCTGTGCTCCAGATTCAGGGCGCTTGGGTGCCCTCAGACTATGCTGGGGACCCTGACCTGGCTTCATCTGCCATAGCCATGAGTCCCTGCTGTGAATGTGGGGCTGAGATCTTCCTTGTTGGGGTTTCCATGGTTGAACTCTGGGGGCAGGGGCAGCAAGCTGAGAGCAGCTGGCCATGAACTGGGCCTCTGCCTGGCTCCCACATTTCCTGTCTGTGGGTGGCCATGCAGTAGTCACCACAGTCAGAGGATTTGTTTAGTGGCCTGGGGCAGGTGTGTATGTGTCCCTGCCTCAGCCCAGCCTTGCAGTGAGGGGGTAAATCAGTGGGGCTTCCTTGTCCACAGGTTATTTAGGAAAAAAAAAGAAAACATAATAAATATAACAATCCTTCATGCAAAAAAAAAGTGTTTTAAATGCATTTTTCCCTGAAGATTTCCAGTGTATTCCACAATGTTTAAAATATAGTTCCCCCAAAAAATTTATCTTAAAGCATTTGACACAGTGGTAATTGTGGTCTATGTGGTGCTGGATGTGGGCGAGGGGGCTGTGTCCCCTGGCCCTTGTCGCTGTGGGGACCAGGCCTGGTGAGCCACCAGCCCGATACCCAAATGCCCGCTGGAGCTGGTGCACGCTGGGATGCCGGTCTGCACAGGGGAGCAACTCGGGTATGTGAAGGACCCCCACCTGGCCCAGTGCTGGCTGCAAACCCTGCAGTTCGGGAAGGGTCCCTGGGCGGCCAAGGGGCTGGAAGGAGGGGTGGACTCGGCAGCCTCCCCTCGGGGCTCGTCCTCAGCCCCTTCCTCTCCTCCGTCTTGGCTCTCTGTGCTCTGCCCTTTACCAGACTTCACATTTGTGACGAGGGTTCATGGGTGACCCAAGGGGGCAGTGGAAGTGTTCTGAGAACTCTTTGGAATTGGAGAGGGAGCCGATGACCCTGAAGCGGGAGGGGATGTGGGGGTTGGTGATGAGGCCTTCGTGGGAGCTCTCGGGCGTACAGACAGAGCACCAGACCTTTGAGGGAACAAGGGGGAGAAGCTGGGGTCACTGTGCAGGGGTGGAATGAGCCCTCACCTGGTGCTCACACCCCAAGGAGTCAGGAAGGCCCGTGGGTGGGTCGGAGGGGAGGCTGGTGTGCGCCCGTGCCCCTCTCTGACGCAGGTGTCACCGAGCTGTGTCTCTTCAGCCAGAGCTGGGTCTCTGTCTGATGCCAACGTACCAGGCTGGGATTCTGCCCAAACTCTACTTTACAAATCTTGGATTTAGTCCAGATCTCATCTTTCCTGGGCAGGGCACTCTCTCGAGAAGCAGCTCTGGGAATCAACTGAAGGCCAACTCAAGTGCCGACCTGGTGGGTCTTGATTTCTTTCTCCCCTGGTTATGGGGACCGAACCCAGGATTGCTCTCTCACTGAGCTACATCCCAACCCTTTTCATTTTCTATTTTGAGATAGGGTCTTGCCAAGTTGCTGAGGCTGACCTCGAACTTGTGATCCTCCTGTCTCAGCTTCCCAAGGAGCTGGGATTATAGGCATGCATTACCGTGTCTGGCTATGTTAAGAAGTTTCTAGAACCCCAGAACCAGGAGGGGCCTACTCCACCACATACAGGATACTAGTATTTTTTCTTGGCCCTTCCTTGAATCTCTCTAATGACAGGAAGCTCACCTCCTCACAGGGTAATGACCTGAAGATGGTCTGATGAGTCAGGGAGCTGGTGATCGGAGGGGACCTGTACCTGTTCCCCTAATGAACTCACCTGTGCAAACCCCAGGAAGAAGAGCTGGTCATTGGTGAGACCCAGCATGGGCAAGGTCTGCTCCTCCCCATTCTTCTTTACCCAATTCTGGTAAGCCTGGGAGGAGAGAAGGCCAAAGGTTGAGGGCAGCCAAGACACAGGGGCGAGGGGCTAGTGTGCAGGCCCGGGCTGGTTTCTGGGGTCTGGGCCTCGGCTCAGCCTGGAGGATCCCTCCTCTTTCTCTGCTCCCTCCCTAAAGGGGAGTAAAATTGACCCCAAGGCCTAAAACGCCATACAATGCCGATGGCTCTCCAATGTGCACTTTGGCACCAGCCTCTTCCCTGATCTGGATATTCAACTGCCTTAGCAGGACACCCAAGGTCACATCCAACTCAGCATGGCAAAGAAGGAATAAGTCACACACACACGTACCCTCACCAAACCTGCCACCATACGATGGCAGCACCACCCTCCTAGTTACTCAGGCTCAAAACCCAGAGTGCCCCCCAACTCTTCCAGCCAAGTCAAACACCCCAAATCTGACCCTCCTCACCCTTCCCCCTGTTCCACAGGGCCTCTTGCCTGGTTAACCACACAACAGCTTCCAACGGGTCGCCCTGACTCAGAGGAACCAAGGACACAAGCCTGGTCCCCTCCTCATGTGGCAAACCATCTAGGGTGGGTGTTGGCAGACCTCCTCTGTGAGGGCCGGAGTAGATGTTCCAGCTTTGGGGCTACCAGTCCCTGTTGAACTATCCTCCTCTGCGTTCAGAGTGCAAAAGTAGCCACAGGCAACCTGTGGACACAGTGTGGCCAGGTCCCCCAAACCTACAGGGACAGGCTGGGGCTGGATTTGCCCACGGGTTGCGGGCTTGCAGACCTGCCTTAAAGAAGGATTTATATCATTTCTCCTGTTTGACCCTGTAGTGGCTCCCATTGTCACCAGAATAGAACCAAGCTCCTTTCTCAGTGACAGAGGCCCTTGCTTTCTATTCCTTCCACCACCCCCTGCCCCTGGCCCTTTTTCCTTGGTGAGTTGCCAGGCTGCCTCTCGGGCTGGGACCTGTATGAGAGTCACTTGCTTTCACCTCTGGCCACCTGAGGGTGCAGGTCAGGGGCTCAGAGCCAAGCCAATGAGCTCAGATGGTGGCCACTTACTCTAGACTAGGATCAGAACCCAGAACTGGCTCTGTGCTCAGTGTCCAACTGGACTCTGCTGCCCTACCTGGCAGTGGGTTCCCCCTCAAAGGTAAGAAGGGGCCAGTTCTGCAGGTGGACCCCACCCTGGCTCTCTCCCGGGTCTCTCAGGCAGGTGGTCTCCGAGCAGAAGGCCTTGGGCACCCGCGTCAGGCTCTGCATGCACAGTCATTGCTCTCGTCCTCCCCACCCCCACCGACAGATGAGGAAACTGAGGCACATCACTCCTGCAGTTTGCCAGGCATCTCTACGCTGACCTACTGATGAGGCATCTGGACAGATGTGGACCTGGACAGGTGCACAGGGGGAGCAGACCCACCCGATAGGCCGCCTTGAGGCCCCCGTTGTCTGCGATGTTCTCCCCAAGGGTGTGGCGGCCGTTCACAGGTTCCCCGTTCACGCTGTAGCTGCTATACTGCTCCACCATGCACTCCGTCTACTGCTTGAAGGCCTCCACCGAGGAGTTCTTCCACCAGGGCCGGAGGTTCCCGTCCTTGTCATACTCCCGCCCTGTGGTCAGAGCGCAGGAGTGGCACCGTGGGACCTGTCCCTGCTATTGCTCTTCTTCCCTCCCAGTGACAAGTGGGTTCCTCTGTCTGACCCCCACCCTCCAGCCTGCACAGGGACAGGATGCCCATCAGAGGGCCAGAGGACGGGCCAGACCGAGTGGGAGAGGGTGGGGGAAAGTGGCCAGGCAGGTGGCCGAGTGGCTGTGCAAAGGCTTGAGGCGCGGGGTGGATCTCCACTGGCCAAGAGCCTCAGATCCCAAGGAATGGAGGCCAGCAAGGGGCCAGTGGAGTTGACAGAATCAGAAGCACATGACAGGCCTGGTCTCCAGGGTCTCTGCCACTTCCTTCTTGTCCCCAAGAGGGGGCAGTTGAGGAAGACCCTGGACATTAGCTGCTGAGGAGGGTGTGACTTCCACATCTCTGATTCCCACTTTGCACCGAGCACCCAGCACCCTGCAGAAGGTGCTCGCGATAGTCTTCACACGATCCTCTCCACCCCCACCTGGATCTGTTGCACCCATTTTGCAGATAAGGAGGCTTGGAGAATGACGTAACTTGCCGAGTTGAGAGCATTTGGCAAGCGGCTGAGCCAGGGTTTAGACTCTGGTCCTTCTCTCCAAAGCTAAGTCCCAGGGAGCAGAGGCAGCGGGGCTAAGAAGCTGATGGGCTCTATCTGGAGGGACCCCAAGGAACCTGTATGTTGATCATCAAAAGCGTGAGTCATCTCATGGCCCACAACGACACCAATGCCACCAAAGTTTAAGGCCCTGGAGGGAGAAACGCAAAGTGAGAACAAGGCCTCTGGCTCCTGCCCTGTCATGTGGCCCTCACTTCTTGGGCCTGAGATGTAGCAGAGTCTCTCGGGGCTCTGTGGGACACAGCCCTGGAGACAGTGAGAGGCTGGGCAGTCTAAGGGAGCCAGCTGTGCCCTGTGGGTGATATGCACGTGCTGGACACTCTAGAGGATCACTGTCCCCTCTCACAGACTAGCAGTTAAGCTTTAAAGCAAATGGAGCCTGGGAATGGGCCAGCACCTCTTCCCAAGCTCCACACGGTCATCCCAGGAGTCCAGCTTCTAAGACAGCGCCCTCACCCGCCAACTCCCTGGCTGTGACTGCTCTAAGCCACTGTCACAGCAGTATTTCCCACATGGGGCTCTTGACTGCACAACTGTGCCATGTTTCCTGGTTGCAGGAGCTTTCGGCCCCAGAGACCCCTGGAGGGAAGGCAGGGGACGGGGGATGCTGCGCTCTGCACCCACGACGCTGCAATTCTAGGCCACCTGTCCACCGGGGCGCAGATGGCTCAGTAAGATGGCTGTCAGGGTCAGCTGCAGACACAGGGCTGGCTAAGGGGCGGGGAACCCATCGGGGCACCAGTACCAGAGATGGCCTACTTGGGCGAGGAGCGGGTGTAGAAGGGCGCCTGCAGGATCCCAGCTGGAAACACGATCTCATTCTTGGTAGGCAAGTAGTAAGCATTCACCATGGGCGGGGTCATGCTCCACCTGCAAGCAACAGGTGCGAGAGAGCCCAGGCGGTGGGCGGAGTGGAACTCCAGTGGGTTCTCCTTGACCCCGGGCCCAAGTCAGCACAAGGACATCGGGCAGCACTGTTTCTGAGGGGGAAACTAGAAAACACCTGAATGTCTATAATCAGAGATGTCACCTCAGAGGATGCCACATCGAGGCGCTCACAGACAGCAAGAGGGACCATCAGATATTGAACTGAGGTTATTTTTGAGGCTTGAAATGTGTCTAGAAACTGTTCTAAGGTGTGGTCTGTGGACAGTCCCCAAGATCCTCTGGTTTATGATGTCAAAACTATCTTCATTATAACATTGAGACACTTTGCCTCTGCCACGTGTTGAGATGTGCATCATGGTACAAAAGCAACTGTGGATGACACTGCTGCCACCTAGGCAGGGAGCCAGGCAAGTCCTAGCGGCCACCTCTCCTTCCCCAGAAGGTGCTCCAACCAAAACAAACCAGCCAGTCATTTTCATTGACAACACCCAGGAAAAAGTAGCCTAACTATTAATTCCATTAAATCTCGGCCCCCAAGTACCAGTCTTTAATATCCCGTGTGACCAATGGGGATATACCCACGTGGTGCTTCAGGCCTCTCTCATCCTCTTCGGATGACTGACCAGCCATGGAATTTTGGACTTGGGCAACTAGGCAGACATGTTCTTGAAAATGAAAAGGGAAGCTTAGCACCTCAGGGGAAAAATTCACATTTTGTCATTTATTACCAATGATAAAAATCTGAGGTTTCAAAAAAACTAAAGTTTTAAAGAAAAATTAAAATTTTGGAAAACTTGTATTGACCATCATGAATTTGATAGTACTTTAAGACTTTTCTCAGGAGGTCAACTATGATGTTAACTAATGTGAAAAAAAAATTTTGGCTGCAGCATATGAGAGTGAAAAATCTGTAAATCTTAGTGGAACCACAATTTTTTTTTCTTTTCTGTTTTTTTTTCATACTGGGGACTGAACCCAGGGTGTGTAACCACTGAGCCACATCCTCAGCCCTTTTTAATATAGTATTTAGAGACAGGATCTTGCTGAGTTGCTTAGGGCCTTGCTAAGTTGCTGAGGCTGGCTTTGAACTCATGATCCCTCTGACTCAGCCTCCTTAGCTGCTATGATTGCAGGCGTGTGCTACCATGCCTGGCAAAACGCTATTTTCCAAAGGACCAATGCATGAGGCCATGATTATGTAAAAAATCCAAAAAGTGCAAGACAGATCAATGATTTTAGTGTACAGGGTATGAAAAGTTCATGGATAAGTTTTCAGATTTTTTATATTGTATTTTTTTTGTGGGGGGGCAAGGAGGCTAATGGGGATTGAACTCAGGGCACATGACCACTGAGCCTCAGCCCACCTCTATATTGTATTGTATTTAGAGACAGGGTCTCACTGAGTTGCTTAGTACCTCACTTTTGCTGAGGCTGGCTTTGAACTTCTGCCCATGCCTCCTGAGCCACTGGGATTACAGGTGTGCACCACCACGACTGGTTCAGATTTTCCACACTGCATTAATCTTTCCTTCCTTGGGGACTGAACCCAGGGGTGCTCTATCACTGGGCTTCATCCCTTGCCCTTATTTTTTACTTTGCTAAATTGCCTAGGCTGGCAATTCAGGCCTTCTGCCTCAGCCACCTGCGTAGCTTGGGTTGTAGATGAATACTGCTGTGTCTGGCTAGAAGACAAGTTTAAGTGAAAAATTTTAATCTAAAATTTAAAAAGCCAGGTAAATTGGCAGTAGTGTCTGTGCCATATTCTGAAGGTGAAGGCCCACCTACCTTCTTGTTTGTTAGGGGGACCCTGGTTGACAATGGAAAACTTGGAGGAAAAGGATGTTTGAACCTCCATTGCCCACAAGAGGGCGCCAGAGGCAAAGAGGACTCATTCTGACTTTTGGTAAGATTTATCCTGTTTCAGGAGTGGAGGGACTAGTACCCGGCTGACTACATCTAACTTTCCTGGGGAGACCATTTTAAAAAGAAGGGTCTTTCTCCAGATTATTCTGACTTAAGATCTGGGGTAGAAGTTAGGCTATGGCCAGGTGCAGTGGTGCCTAAGTGTAATCCAGCAATTTGGGAGGTAGAGGCAGGAGGATCACATGTTCAAGGCCAACTTCAGCAACCTAGTGAGGCTCTCAGCAACTTAGTCAAACCCTGTCTCAAGATAAAAAATAAAACAGGGCTGGGAATTTAGCCCAGTGATGAAGCCCTTCTGGGTTCAATCCCTAGGAACTCCCTACCCCCGCTGCAAAAGCCCCCACAACCAAACACCACCATAACAACAACAACAACAACAACAAAAAAAAAACATCAGGAGGCAACCCCCACACCCACACCCACACTTTTGGCAGTGCTGGGGAGGGAACCCAGGGTCTCAAGTACTAGGCTGTACTCTACCACTGAGCTACACCCTCATCCTAGGAGACTATTTTTGAAACTGCTCCCTAAGGGACACTGATGCACAGTGGGATTTGCAGTGTGCTCATGTGCTTGGTTATCAGCGCCCATCTAGAACCTTCCCCAGCTCTCAGGGAGACAGTGGGAGAAACCACCGCTCCTGTTTGTGAGGAGTTATGGGACATTCACCCATGCGGAGGGCCTCCTCTCAGGGCCTGGCTCTCCCCAGTTCCCACACTGGATTGCTTCAATGACCCCAGAACCAGTTCCCTTCCCTTCTACTTCGAAGATAATGAAATGAAGGCCCTGAATGCGGAGGCCATGAAGCTGGGATGTGGTGCCAGGCCTTCACTCTGCCAACAGGCTGGGCGCTGCGGCACAGACTGGGGCCAGGATGGGCTCTACTCTGGCTTTTTTTGCAGAGGGTTCTGGGGATTGAACTCAGAGGCACTCGACCACTGGGCCACATCCCCAGTCCTCTTTTGTATTTTATTTAGAAACAGGGTCTCACTGAGTTGCTTAGTGCCTCTCCGTTGCTGAGGCTGGCTTTGAACTTGCGATCCTCTTGCCTCAGCCTCTTGAGCTGCTGGGATTACAGACATGGGCCACCGCACCCAGCGGCTTTTGGTTTCTTAATTTGAAAAGAGGGCCTCTGTGACAGTCACACCTGGCACCTGACAGTGGGTGGGGAAGGCAAGCTCAGCGGGGTGCATCCCTATGGTGGGGAACCAAGGCCTTCCTGGCCGGGCCTGAGGGACTCACTGGTCTCTGTTGGGGGCTTTCCTGAGCTGGTCAGCGGTGACCCTCCATGAGAAGTTGAAAAATCGCATGGCGTTCTCGAAGTAGAGGTCTGGAACTGCCGTGTACTGAAAAAAGAAGCAGAGACACAGGATGGGAGCACGCCCAGAGGAAACTCAGAAACTCAGACCCCTCGAGGTGAAGGGATGGGTCGGCAGGCCCAGGGCCAGAGTGTGGGCTCGGAGCTGCAGGCTCCGCCCCTCTGGAGGCCTCTAACCTGCTGGGCCCAGCAACAACTGTCTCCTTCAGGCGCCTGACAGTGTCACAGTGCTGCAGGATGCCCCGGCAGTGGTTCCCTTGGGCAAAAAGTATCTCCATCACTGTCCTGCAGGACTGTGACGATGGGTGTGTTCTCTGTGTGTTCTATACCCACCCTGGCCAATATGGTAGACTCTGGTGACAGGTGGCTACCGAGCATCTCAAATGTGCTAGTGTAATTAAATTTTAATTAACTTAAGTTTTGATGAATTAAATAGACCCCATGGCTGGTAGCTAACAAATTGGACAGCACAGATTTAATGAACCACGCTGGAATCTAGCTCTGAAATGTCAGGGGACAGGTGTTATCACACCCCTATCCCTGGGCAAGGCCTCTCAGCTCCTGACAGGTGCAAAGCCCTCCCCCAGGTCCACTCTGGATCTTTACGGTGTACCCAAGGGCTTCGATAAAACACTGGGCCCTCAGGGGCAGGCCCCTTCCTGTGGGCCCTGCCTGAGCTATTTCCAGGAGACTCTGGGTCTCGCACCATGATGACCGTGGGGTGTCTGAAATTATTCTCAAGAAACATGGCTGTGGAATGAGTCTCCTATTCTCAGAAGTAATTTTAATAGTCTTAGGTTTTAAATAGAACCATGATGAGAGGTTATTATAATTTCAAAAATGCCTGAATTTCAGAAATTTCACTCATGAGAAGATAGGAAACTATCATTTGGGGCAAAATCACAACCCACTTAAAGGGGTGATGTGCCGAAGGTTCTGGCAGCAGGGAGGCAGCAATCCCCCTCTGCCTCAGTGGAGTGTCACCGTGCATTTGGGATGGCTGCCTCCTCGTTCCCATCCCCATCTCAAGGTCAAAATTTGAGGTCCAAGTTTTCTCTGAGGAGGTTGGGGTACAACCCTGAAGACAGATGGCCGCTCTGGAGCAGGAATGGGGGTGTGAGGGGCTTCACATTTCTACCCACCTCGTGGTGTTTTAGGGCCATGATGCTGGCCAGCTGACCCCAGCCCTATGGGCTCTGGGCTCAGTCAGGGTCAGGTGGTGCTGCACCTTTTAGGATCTGCTTCCCCAAGACCTTTTTTTTAAAAAAAAATTTTTTAGTTGTAGATGGACATAATATCTTTATTTATTTATTTATTTATTTAATGTGGTTCTGAGGATTGAACCCAGGGCCTCACGTGTGTGAGGCAAGCACTCTGCCACTGAGCCAACCCCAGCCCCCCTGCCCCCCATTTTATGTAGTGCTTGGGTTGAACCAGTTGGAGTCATGATGCGAGGCCAGCGTTCTCCCACTGAGCTAATCCCCTGATGGCTGTCATGATGCCAGGTCAGCCTCCCTGCCTCCAGAAGCCCTGGGCGTCCCGCCCACCTTGGCCCCTCCCCAAGTGGGCACTTGGGATGGCAGGGCGTAAGCCACTCACGTCGTTGAACACTTTGTCCAGTTCCTTGGGGTCCATAATGAAGTTGGGGTAGCCTATCATGTTGTAGATGGCGTCCGCCTAGATGGGAGGGACACAGAACTGAGCACCTGCGATGCTGGCCAGCTGGCCCCAGCTCTGTGGGCTCTGGGCTCAGGGTCAGGTCAAGGGGTGGGGGATCAGGCACCTCCCCACTTAGGACTTTCACATCTCTTTTTGGAAACATTCCCTCCTTGCCTAACTTATCTTTTAAAAAAATATTTATTTATTTTTTTTAGGTGGACACAATATCTTTTTTTTTTTTACTTTTATGTGGTGCTGAGGATCGAACCCAGTGCCTCACACAGGCGAGGCGAGTGCTCTACCGCTGAGCCACCACCCCAGCCCCCAGTTAATCTTTTGGGTTTCTGATTAAATGTTGCTTCCCCAAGAGAAGCTGCTATGGTCCAAATGTGTCCCCAAAGTTCAAGGGTTGGAACCTTTGGCAGGTGATGAGGTTCTGAGGCTCCATCCCCTACCGCTGGGGAACTGGGAGCTGTGGAGGGAGCGGGCACCACAGTGGCTTGGTCCACCTCTCTTGCGCGTGCTCTCCTGCCTGTCCACCCTCAGCCAAGAGATGTGTGACACTAGGATTCAGGCTTTGCCCCCAGCCTACTACAATGGTCACAAGGCAGGACAGCATCCATGCGTGCCCAGGGGACAGGCTGGTCTCTCCTAGCCCTGCTCTCTCTCTCTGCTGCTCTCGCCAGGTGCAGGAAGCCTGGGTGCCCGAGCCCCTGGGCGGCCTTACCTTCTCCTTGGCTGACTTCTGGGTGTCCTCATCCATTCACTTCAGCGTGCTCAGGCTCTCCTCAAAGGCCTTCTTGATCTCCAGGATTATCTCGCTGGCCTGAGGAGACAGATGTTGCACCCTCAGCTCTGGAGACTGTCCCCCTGGATGCAACCAGTGCCCCAGGCAGGATGACACTGGACCCGAGGTCAAACTGAGCCCACGCTCAAGGCCTCGGGTTCTGCAGAGCGGGCTAAGAGGGTGGCCACGGCTGTGCTTCCAGACCATGTTCCTAACATGGACATCCCGTGAGACAAGACGGGCTTTCCGCGCACTGGTCTCTGTGGTTGAATGAGCTTGGATGTGCCGTGGGGAAGCAGAAAGGTTCACAGCAGGACTTTTCGGAGCCTTTAGCATGGTGGAATGCTCGTTTGGAGCCATCCAGAAGACATGGCCTCTCCCAGGCTGATGGGATCCTTTTTGATGGAATAGAGCTTTAACACCCAGAGAACTTGATCTGAGGAGCACTCAGAAAGGCCACACTCATGCGCAAATGGCAGCTGTTGAGGGTGACGATGCACGGGCAGACCCAGGGGCCAAAGATAGAAGATGGAAGGATTCTGGGGAAGGGGAAGGCAAGAGCTGTGGGGTTGGGGCCAGACAGACCTGGATTCAGATTCTGCCTCAGCAGATGTGATAAACAATTGCTGCCATTGACTGTAGCTTATTTTGGGCCAGGTGTTCTTTACGTGTCGCATCTCATTTTGTTATGGCCAGGCTTTGTGGGCAATGACCACACAGACTTCATTTTGCCCTGAGACTCCACATCATGTAAGAAACGCTTCTCCCATGGAAAAGCTCCGCCTCTGCACCCATCAGCGAGCGGTTGCCTAGCATAGCATGTTAGGCGACACAGATGGCAATTCTTATACAACGTAAAAGTGTCCTCTCTTCAGTTCCCATTTTTCTTGGACAATCTACCCTGTCAGAGGTGGACTGTCTAGATGTTAGTAGCCATTCTTTAACTTGTCCTTGACTAGGGACGTTTTGGCCCACCCTCTTTACTGCTTATGATTTTAGATCTTATGATGTTTGTTTATGGTTTTGAGTCATAGCAACAGCCACTTATGCGTTAATATGGTTTTGGACTACAAAAGGTGTGCTCGAACCCTGGGAGGGGGGGTGGAAGGGTGTGGACTAGCAGCCTGGCCCTTGGCCTGTCTCTTGCTTTAAGATCCACTTGGTGATTTATTGCAATCTCACCTTAACAATTTAACACCCCTCTGCAGAAGGGACAGCCCTACTTTCATGTCCCAGGTGAGGGGAGAACACCGCTCAAGTCACCCAGCCAAGTGACAGAGCCAGAATCTGAGCTGGGGGCTGGCTGTCTCCCCAGCACTCAGACATGATGATCCTGTACCTGCCCAAATAATTCTGTCACCCTCAGAGTAAGAAAAATGTCACTTCCAGGTCAACATTACCTGGTGGGGTCCTTCACAGCCCCAGGAGGTGGAGATGGCTGTGGTAGCCTGTGGGGTCACTGGGAAGATCAAATTAAATAACACAAACTGGCCTGGCCCTCAACCACGGAAGTCATTTAGTAAGTCATTCCCTGCAGCCTGAGAAGACGGCCTCTGAGTTAAAGAAGGCCCCAGGATCCTGTGGCCTGGAACAGGAAAGGCCCAGGGCAGAGCAGAGTGTGGGCTGTCAGGCTGGCGGCGGGGTGGGGGGTGGTCCAGCAGATGTGATGCCCACTCTGTCCACAGGGGAGGTACTTACTATGTTCTTGCTGTCCTCGGCGAAGGTCGCTTTGACAAATGTGGGGCCCAGGGCAAAGCCCAGGTTGTTTTCCGTGTCACTCATGCAAAACTTCCAGCGAGGAAGGCAGGTCTGGAAAACACGAGCACAGAGGGTCACTGGGCCCAGTCCTCCTTCTCCCAAGGCCTGGCTGGGAGGTGGCGCCATAGGAGGCCTGTGCTTTCCCCCAGAACTCCAGGGAGACAGACCTCTTCTGGCTGCAGAAGTTATTTTAGTCCACAGACACCCCTCATGGCCACCATCTACTGTCTCCTGAGTACCAGCCTCTGTGCTTGGCAGTTCACGAAGGTCTGCCACTGAGCACCCCTAGCAGGCAGGGATGGGCCACTGGACAGACAGGAAGCAGAAATTCAGTAAGGGCAGTCACTGGTCCAGTAGGTGACAGTGGGTAGGGGTGCCACAGGGATGGGAACTCTGACATGCCTGGTCCTCCATCCGGGTCTCCCGCCAACTCCACCTGGTCCTGCCTCCTGGAGGACACAAGGAATCTTGGAGGCGCAGAACCTCGGGAAGCTGCCCGTCCACCTGAGCAATGGCAACCTTCCCAGAAGGCCAGGGGCCCAGCCCCATTTACAGCCTCCTAGAGAGAGAAGGCCACAGTGACATCACAAAACTTCAATGTCGGCTTTTTTTGTTAATGTGCTAAGGATGCCAGGCAAGCGCCTCACCACTGAGCCGCATGCCCACCCAAACCCCAGCTCTTTCCTTATATTTTATTTTGAGATAGGGTCTCTCAATGCTCATTGCCCAGAATGGCCTTGAACTTGCAATCCTCCTGCCTCAGCCTCCCCAGCAGCTTGGATCACAGGTGTGTCACTGCGCCGGGCTTAAGTTGGTTCTTCCTCAGTCTCACCCACAAGCAGTGCTAGCCCACAGGACACCTCAGTATGAACCAGAAATGGTCCTTGAGCTGCAGCTCCCCAGAGCATGGGCTGATAAAGAGCACCGGGAGGGTTTCAGCCTCGCTGTCCCCCTGCCCGGCCATCCCTCCATGGACAGTGTGTATGACCAGGTGTGATGACCCTGCTTATGGAAACCAGTCCGGCTGCAGGGTCCTCTTAACCCTGAGGAACAGGCGTGACAACCAGCTCGGGGCAGCCTGCTTCACACCAGCCCTACTGTGAACAACCCAAATGCCCATCGGCAGACAGATGGATAAACAAAATGTGGTGTTTTTCTACAGCGACATACCACTTGGCAGCACGGAGCACCAGCTACTCAGAGATGCCACAACATGACGAATTCCACAGACTCACTGAGACAGGCGGCCAGGCAGACAGTGTAGGACTCGGCTGCCCATCTGTAGCACCTCGAGGAGACGCAGGAAGGGGCCCGAGGGCATGCTGGGTAACTGGGTCCACGGAAACCTTGTTTGTCCTGACCAGGCTGGTGGTCACACACACGACTTCATTGTCACAAATCAACCAACTGTATCCTTCACCCACACTCTATGCACATGTGTGTGCATATTGTTTTTAAGTGCTGGGGGTTGAACCCAGGGCATCACACATGCTAGGCGGGCTTGCTTTCTTTTTTTCTTAGTGGGGTGCTATGGATGGAACCCAGGGCCACCCTAACACCACACTAAACTAGTCTATGTCTCAAATTTTTATTTTGAGACAGGGTCTCCCTGGAATTACCAGAGTGTGCCACCATGGCCAGGAATACTGAATACTCTATTGTATGTAAATTATGACTTAAAACATTTTTTTTCTAGTCAAGAAGGAAGGGAAGGCCATTCGAGTCTAAGTGTAGCCCCTGGATTCTGCTTAGCTGTCCCAACCTGTGTCCGTTTCAATGGCTGCTTTCTGCTCCCCTCTCCCTCCTGCCCGCCGCCCTGCCAGCCACTGGGCAGCCCACAGCTGGACACAGACTTGGCCTGGATATGCTGAGGCCAAGCACATACTGGGTCACAGCTAGGGAGTCTCCAACTTTGAGGCTGGGCAGAGGCTCTGACGGCTGGATCACGGGCAGATTCTTATTGTCTTCTGCCCGGTGTCTCTGGAGAAGCCCATTCACTTTACACACACGCATTTGTGTCCTGAGTGACTCCCCTGCTCGGGGACTGTGCCAGGTCTCAGGAATTTAGAGCTGAATCAACAGCGGGCCTGCCCTTGAGGACTCTGTGGAAATGCCCAGAATATCCAGCAGGAGACAGAGGTGCAGTAATGATGTCAACAGCCGTGACAGCACTGAGCGCCTGAGAGCCCAGGGTGTGCAGCCCGCACGCCTAGAATGCTCGAGGGAGACTAAGGGAGAGAAACGAGGCACAGAGAGGTTAAGTCACTGGCCCAAAGGGAGCACCCAGGGAGTAAGTGCTGCGGTGGGCTTGAGACCAGAGAGTCTGGCTCCAGTGATTTCCCGCAAAAAGGCCACTCTGACTGCCTACGACAAAGGTTTTGGAATGAGGAGAAAACTCTTTGAAACAAGAAAGGGTCAGGCAGGTTCATCTGACGTGGGGGCCACCTCCGGGCAGAAAAGGAGGGCCAATAGGCCCCTGAGGAGGCTGTGCGACGTGAAGCCTCTTCACCGTAACCCGAGGAGCACCAGCAGGGAGTGGAGAGGGGTCCCTCCTCCCCACCAAGATCTGCGGATTGTAGGCAGGTAGCACGAGGACAGCCGGCCAGGCGTGCAGCAGAAGCTTCCGCCTTTGGAACCGACTTTACGGCCCGAAGAAACGGAGCCCAGGGATCACCTTTTCACAGACGGGAAGACCAAGTCCCTGCCCCATTTAAGTGACCCGCCCAAGGCTGTGTGGTAAGAAGCAGAACCTCCCATTCAAATCTCTGCCCAGCCTCCCCTGCTCTGCAGCCAGGGCACTCCCAGCCATTCTCTGAGCCTTAGGTACATGAGGGCAGGTCAGCCCTGGCACCTCCCAGGCAGGCAGGGCTCCTGGGCACAGATCCATCCCACCCATCTTGGTATTCCCACACTGGGCTTGAGGCCTGGCCCACGGTGACAGTGCAGGAGTAACTGTTTGTTGGATGCGTAAATGAGATGGGAGGCCTCATTCTTGGCATCAGAATTCTTGGCATCAGCTTCCCAGGCGAGAGGGAGGGAGGGAGGGAGGCCTGGAAGCCTCTTACAAAAGGAGCCGCAGAGGTTTGGGGGCACTTAAGATGGGTGGAGCCTACTGGATCTGGGGCCTGGGACTCCTGCTCCCTGAGAGAACCTGGATCTGGACTGGGTTCCCCTGACTACAAACAGGGAGGATAAGAATCAGGGAACCCTCGTGAGCAGGTGTTTGATGTGTTTGATGCTTCTGGGGAAGAAGTCCCCACCTTTAGAGTCACAGTTACATAAGGAGAGCGCTGACATCTCCACGGGGAAGCAGCTGGAGGCATAGAATAGAAACTACCTTCTCTGCAAACCAGCTGAGTTGCTAAGACTCCTCTTTGTGCTTTGGCTTGGCATAACCACCTCCTTCCAGAGCCTCTGCCCACCCTGGGGGCCTAAGTCCCCATCAGTGTTCCCATGACCCCAGATGGACCCTCAGTGGCCTCTTCATTCTCCTCCTAGACTCAACCCTCGTAAGTGCCTGAGGGTACAGTGGTCTTACCAGCCCCAGGGCAGAGCACACAGTAGGTGCTCAGCATGAACCCAGGAATCACTGTCGCAGCTCACCTTCTTGGTCCCATACATGACTTCCATAAATTCTCGTCAGCGTCCTGAAAGCGCTGGTCGAGGAAGGAGCTCATTTTCCGCACCAGATTCCAGATCATGTAGTTGTTCACCAGGCTGGGGAAGAGGATGCTGGCTCAGAAATGCCTGGGGCTCCCAAACAGCCTCACCCCGGCCTCCTTCCTAGCCTACCTGGGGCTCGGTTGGTGGCTGCCTTCCAAGCACATGGAATGTAACTCTCCGAGGAATGCCTGGTGCTCCGCCTAGAACCCCCCAGTGTCTGGTGCAATCACTTGCATACCAGCAGTGCTCAATACATGCTGCTGCTTAGCTGCTTTGTGTCTGAAGCTGTGAAGCCACTGCCTAGAGACTTGCCTGGTGGTGTATGCAACAGTGGGGAGGAGGCTGCCATTCCCTGCTGAAGGCCAGACAGGAAGTAGAGGCCTTAGAGCAGCAGGGGCAGGAAAGGAAGCTCTGGCCAGCCAGGTTTCATGAAGACAATTCCCATGTTCCACCCACAGGGCACAGGGAACCTATCTGTGGCTGACCAACTGACCATGCTGAGTCAAGTTTGCAAAGATGTTACCTTAGTACAAAGATGTTCGCTATATTCAACATCTAGCCTCAACCGGAATCACCCTGAAAGTCTGACTACGGGGGAGGGTATGGCAAAGATTGCATGTACAGTTGATGGAATACAATGCAAGTATAAAAATGATCCTCACAGAGGGTTTGGGATGGCACTGGGAAATATTCATAATGAAAGTCAAGGCAAGGCTTGGAGCGGTGGTGCATGTCAGTAATCCCAGTGGCTCGGGAGGCTAAGGCAGGAGGACAGTGAGTTCAAAGCCAGCCTCAGCAACAGCAAGGCCCTAAGCAACTCAGTGAGACCCTGTCTCTAAATAAAATACAAAAAGTTTGGGGATATGGCTCGGTGGTTAAGTGCCCCTGGGTTTAATCCTCAGTACTCCTACTACTAAAATAAAAATGAAAAGTCAAGGGAAAAGTAGATTATCCATCTAGTCACATTAAGGAGAAAGAAGAACTATGGATTGGAATCCTCTCTTCCCTCACACCTTCTCTCCCTGATATGCACACACACAAACACCCCCCAAAATGATCAAGAGTAGTATTTTGAATAATTTTACATTTTTCCTATTTTCTGTATTTTTCAACATTTCTATAAGCCTTTGAAATAAAAAAATAAAATAAAATAAAAAACCCTTAAGTATTAACCAAAAAATTATGGGTGGTATTGGCAGCGTCCCATTCCATGCCAGGAACGTGTTAAAACATGAATCAATTTGTGTGATTCTCATGAATCACCTGCTTGGCAGGTGCTATCTGCATCTCCACTTTATGGGTGACAGTATGACCCCAACAAAGGACAAGGGACATGCCCACAGCTACACAGCTGGCTGAGGGCAGCAGGATTTGAAGCTGCCCAGGGGACCAGCAACCTCTGCTGCCTCTCGGGGAAGCCCACCAGGGTGCAGCGCCCTGTGTCCGGCCGCCCTGCCCCTCCTGCCCCTCCTGCCCAGCAGGGCTGCCGGCCTCACCATCTGTCCATGGAGTTGATGAGGGCGGAGACCTGCTCCAGGTAGTCCTTGTCATAGACCACGATGGGCTCCGATGCGTTGATCTCCACGGGGTGGAAGATGGCGTTGAGGAAGGGCATCCAGTTGATGGCCGGTGCCAAGGTCTGCAAGGGAAGGGGACAGCGTGAGGCTGGAGGGTGGCTTCTCCTCAGCCCCGTCTTTGGGTGTCCCTCGGAAGGTGTCATTGTGCCTCTGCCCTGGGACCATGGTGCAGATGGAGCTCCAGGCAGAGGCTGGCTGGCTAGTGAGCGCTGCTGTGGACAGCGTCCCCAGGAGCCAGAGGCAAACCACATCTGAAGCGGAACCAGGGTGGAATGAGAGGCTGCAGCAGCAGCAGGCACATCAGCCACCACCATCACTATGCCCTTCCCATGCGGCATGTGCCACTGCCCAACTGACCAAGCAGTGGCCACAATTATCCCCATTTATAGAGGAAGACATGGAGCCTCAGACCCCTAACAATTAAGAATCAGGAGATAGGCTAGGTAGCTTTCCTGGTGTAGCTTTCTTGCTTATGAGCTGTGCAACCTTTGATAAGTTAATGTGCCCATCTGTGCCTCAGCACCTCATGTGAAAAACAGGGATCATCATGACAATGAGTCCCGTATATCTGGTAACTGGGAGGGTCACACACAGAAGCCAGCACTGTCCCACTCAACAAGGGTGTCAGCAGCAGCAGTCTGCTGCAGAGGATCCAACATTCAGGAGGGCCAGTGTTGTGGGGTAAACTGTAGTCCACAGGTTAGGCTGCCGAGGGGGGAGCTGGGACAGCAAAGTCGGTGATGACTGCAGCAAGAAGGGAGAAGCCTGCAGCTCAGCCCTGCACACACCAGGCCCACGGCTCTTTGTGCTTGTTTGTTTTGGGGAGTTATTGGGGTCTGAACTCAGGGCCACTTTACCACTGAGCCACACCCCCAGCCCTTTTTATTTTGAGGCAGCTAAGTTGCTTGGGGCCTCACTAAGTTGCTGAGGCTGGCCTTGAACTCTTGTTCCTCCTGCCTCAGCCTCCCAAGCCTCTGGGATTATAGTAGGCATGCACCATCATGCCCAGCGGCAGCTCTGTTTTTTTTTTAAGTATTTTTTTAGGTGGACATGATGCCTTTATTTTTATTTATTTATCTTTATGTGGTGCTGAGGATTGAATCCAGTGCCTAACCCGCATTAGGAGAGCGCTCCACCACTGAACCACAACCTCAGCCCCAGCAGCTCTGTTTTAAGGACCTAAAATGAGAACCTGTACCCAGGGCTTTCCAAAGAGACACTTGGCTTTTCATAACTATCAGCTCCCAACAGATCTCACTTTCCCTTTGGCACCCCAAGGTGCCCTGCTCAGAGGTGTCTCCCCCAACATCTCCACATCACGGCCAGCATCTCCTGCAGCAGCAGCCTCCAGCCATGCGAGCTATCCCTCTTGAGGTTGCAGATTTTTGTTATGAAGTCCTACAACATTTTAAAAATAAATTGTGGTAAAATATGCTGCACATTTGTAATCCCAGAAACCCAGGAGGCTGAGGCAGGAGGATCTCAAATCAAGGCCAGCCTCAGCAACCTAGCAGGACCCTGTCTCAAAATGAAAAATAAAAAGGGCTGGGGATTTGGCTCACCCAGCTGCAGATGACTTTTGCAAGACTGTGCTTTCCACTTCCGACCCCTACCTGTCTCTGAGTCCGACGCTGGCCCGAGCGGCCCGGCTTAAGTGCAAACACATAGAGATTCGGGCTTCAATGCTGGCGTGTGTCCCTTGGTGTCACTTCCTCAAGCAGAGCTGCGCAATGTGTCTGCTCTGGCCCTGTATTCCCCACACGTTCAGTTATTTTTAGTGTGTAGTTTTACAGAACACGAGGCTTTGGGCTGCATATCTAGTCTTTTAGCAAAGATACCTCTACATGTCAATCACTTGGATGGGCACCTGAATTAGCCAGCAAATCCAGAAATTACGATCATCGCTTAAGACCTTCCAAAAGTGGCCCTGGGCCTGTCAGATTTCAAACTCCATTCTCTATTCTCTTGAAAGGGCAAAATGTAAGACAAATACGGGAAGTGAGAAATGCATTCCCTTCATACAGAAAAACCGTACCCACAAAGCCACCTAAGATCCATCCCCGCCTGCTGGGAGAGGCAGTCAGTCACAAGACCCCCAATTCACAGAGGCTGAGTTTGCTGATCAGGGAAGGTGACTTTCCTGAGGTTATATGGTTTACTGTGGGGGTTAAATAAAACTCAAGGCACTCGTCTCTGGGTGTATTTGGCGGGGTGCTGGGGATTGAACTCAGGGCCTTGAGCAGGCTAAGCACAGGCTTTACCACTGGGCTCCACCACAAGGCCATTGTTCCTGGGTTTATTTTTTTATTTTTTATTTTTTTGGGGGGTTGTAGATGGACATAATACCTTCCTCTATTTATATGTGGTGCTGAGACTTGAACCCAGTGCCTCACACATGCAAGGCAAGCGCTCTACCACTGAGCCACAACCCCAGCCCCTGCTCCTGGGTTTAAGTGGACATCTAATCCATTGGGGAACAAACATCTCAAAGGACAGATGAGGCTGGGGACAGGGCGGGGGCAGCTCCCAAAGGCGGTATGGTGCTGGTACAAGTCATCGACCAGTTCTCATTAGGGGGCTGACTGGCGTCATCCCTGGGTGAATGTTCCCACCAACACCGATGGCAAACCCCCATGAGGCTGGGAAGAGAAGCGCACAGTGGGCCCCGAGCCGGCAGGTGACAGCACAGCCCCTTGACATGAGCTGGGTGACATGAGCTGGTGACATTGAGCTGGGCGTGAGGAGGCCTATATCAGAGTCCCCAGCAGGAACCAGCTCTGGGCACTGTCTATCCTTTCCCTAAGATGGGGTCAGTGACCCTGCCCCCAGAGCTGACTGCCACAGGCCTCTCAGCCTGGCCTCCCCCGTGGCCCGGAGCCTCCCCTCTCCCTGGCAGGAGACCCTCAGGCCAATCTCTACATTTCTGTGGCCACAGAATTCAGAGGTGTGTGATGAGACCTTCAAACTGGGTCCCACAATCAGGGTCACCTGAATGCATGGCCTGGTGGCAAAGACCCTGGGAAAGTGGGTTAGTTTACCGAATGTCACCAGTTACAGGGCTCACGAGAGCTTTATGAACTGAGGTGGCGGATCCCTGGTGCAGGGTGAGGCATCAGGTGTGGAAAACCCTACTACTCATCACAAACCTGCTCGTTCTGGGAGAGCAGAGTACTGACAGGGCAATTCTCACAACTCGGAGATAAAGAGGCTTGTGCTGACAGCAGGACGTCCACATTTCAGTGTCTTGCTTTAGTGAACTCCTGAGACGCAGGTGCCGAGATCCATCTCCATGGATGTGGAAGTTTTGTTTGTTTGTTTGGTTGGTTGGTGCTGGCGAATTAAACTCAGGGTGCTCGACCACTGAGCCACACCCCCAGCCCTATTTTGTATTTTCTTTAGAGACAGGGTCTCACTGAGTTGCTTAGCACCTTGCTTTTTGCTGAGGCTGGCTTTGAACTCACTATCCTCCTGCCTCAGCCTCCCGAGCCACTGGGATTACAGGTGCGCCTGGCTAATGCAGCAGTTTTAATGGACTAGGACACGTGGTACTCAGAGAATGGACATCAATCTGGCGTGGCCAGCAGGTTCTGCCCCGGGGCAGCATCTCCCCATTGCTTTCGCTCTCTTGTTTCATGGAAGAAAGGAAAGGTCATAACTTCAGCAGGGGCTGAAGACCACACAGTGCCTGCTGGGGGCCTGGAGTCAGAAGGCCCCCTAGAGGCAGGCCCAAGAGCTGCTTCCCATGCCCACAGCCTAGGAGGACCGCTGCGCACCAACCAACTCAGGCCTGAGGAGTGGGAAAGATGAGGGTGCTTTTGGGCTTCATTTTTATAGGAGAAATGGCAGAGGATGGGGCCGAGGCCCAAACAGCCTGTGGGACGGGAGGTCCTAGAAAAGAATGAGAAGGCCCCCCTCCACCCCTAGAGCAGCAGAAGGTGGTCTGACTCATGGCTCTGGATCCGAACTCCACTTGGGGCTAGCCTGGAACACCATTCTGTTCCAGCAGGTCTAGCCTTGAACCATATGTAAGCCTGGAGTCCCTCTCCTCGATTCATCTTGAGTAGGAGAAGAAAACAAATCTCCAGCTACCAGAGAAGAAGACACTCTGTCCCAGGGTGAAATGATTCAAGTTAATTTAGTGATAGGGACCTGAGAAATATCACTGATCACAAAAGCACAGCACTACTGATATTGACTTCTGGGATGCTACTTTTCGATGGCGCATGCCAGTTTACAAAACAAAATCTCATCTTCTGCGTCACGTTATGTCCTCATAACCCGCGAGCAGGCCAGGCAGGTTTCGGGGGCGTCCAGGACTTCTCTAAATGTTAGCCTGTGTGTTTTTTTCATGCACACATGTCCATTTTTCCTGGGTGACAGTCCGTAGTTTTTGAGCTGTTCTCAAAAGACTCCATGACTTAAGAGTTAAGAGCCCCTGTCCCTGGTGAAGGCAGGGGCAGTGTCTCATTTGTCTCTGTTCCGGCACAGAACAGGTGTGAGCAGATGAGCAAGGGCTTTTTACCTGGAAGGAAACCAAGGCTCAGGGTGGGCTCCTCATCTGCCAAGGCCACATGGCTCAAGGTGTGACCTTCTGACTCCAGGCCCCCAGCAGGCACTGTGTGGTCTTCAGCCCCTGCTGAAGTTATGACCTTTCCTTTCTTCCATGAAACAAGAGAGCGAAAGCAATGGGGAGATGCTGCCCCGGGGCAGAACCTGCTGGCCACGCCAGATTGATGTCCATTCTCTGAGTACCACGTCAGAGCCGTGAGGCGAGCGCTCAGGCCGGGCCCCCTGCACCTGGGGGGCGAACTGCATCTCCTTCCACCTCCCGGCCTTAGAGCGGAAAAACAGTGCCAGATGGTGCCCCACACAGGCTGCCGATCTCCATAACAACCCGTGCAAACCACTCACCCTGCCACCAACCTCCCTGGGAACCCGAGGGGCAGCTGTGCCACCAGAAGGCTGGGGTTTCTTGCCTCAGCCCAGGTCTTTGCATGGGCTGCACCTGTGCCTGAGAGACCCCATCCCCCGCAGCCCTCAGGATAAAGTGCGTCTCAAAGTCCAAGATCTGCTGCATCGGGGGCCAGGTGGTGCCCTAACCCCCGGGCCCAGCAGCCTCCCAGCTGGACCATGTAGTGCAGGTATCTAGTCAGCCAGGGACTCAACACTCCCAAACTGCTGCCCATTAGGCCAGGGTGGAGCAGGGCTGGCTGTAGCCCTGTGCCTGGGGCCAGAGGGACACACACTTCACCCAGGAAACCCAATGGAAGCACGACTTCCAGAATGAAGCCCACGAGGCCATGCACACACCAACGTCCCTGCAGGGCAGGTGTACACTCAGCTTCCCCAGCCCTTCCCCACCGGGCCTCAGCGCCCTGCTTCTCTCGCCCACAGCACTAGGAAGGGAGACTGGGATTGTTTCTTAGTGTCCCCACCAGACCAGAAGCACAGGAAAGCGGGGCCCAAGTGGCCCCTGATACATCTGTCAGATGGAGGAGGAAAAAAGGGCAGGAACTTCCTCTTCGAAGGAAGAGGGAAAGGATGGGAGAGAAGCCAGGAGAAGACTGACCGGCAGTGGAACCCACCGCAGGTGCAGGGTCCGCCCCAGCAGAACAGCAAGGGCCACCAGGCGCTCCTGCCTGAGGGCAAGGAACAGGGAGATCTGTGGGACCACTCTGCTCATTCCTCGGAGACCTCCAGGGCCCAGGACAAGCGGGTCAGCAACAGCACACGGGACAGAAAGAAGGAAGCAGTAGGAAGTCCACCCCAGGCCCTGGAGGCCTGAGCAGCCACCAGGGGGCAGCCTCGGCAAGGCTGACCTACGGAGGGGACAGCAGGTCTCCGGTGAGTCACACCAGTTTCACAGAAAGTACAGGTCTGACTCTCAGTTACGCCTCTGGATATTGCCTAGGGACATGGTCAAAAGCTGAGCCAAGCCTGAGTCCCAGGGCCAGCACCCCTGCCCTCAGGAGCCTCCGGGCCCTGACCATGTCTCTTCATCTCCTGTTCAGCAAAGGGAGAAGCAACATTGGAATCCACACCCCACCTTTACTCAGTGCTCGGTGCTGGATGACTGGGAGCTGCTAGGGAAATGCTGTCACACGAAGCAGCCCGGCGAGGGAAGAAGCCTGGCTCTGGAGTCCCTTTGCACTCTGTGGCCACCAGCATGTAATCTTACTTGTCTGAGCCCCAGTCTATCTGTAACCTGGGCATAAACACCTCCTTCCAAGGGTGGCTTTAAGGTCATGATGAAGTGGGTATGACCCCTCCCCTGAAGAGCCCTGTCCGACTCTGTGTACTCCAGTGGCCCTGCCCCTGCAGTAGCTGGCACACAGGGTACCTGCAGCTCGGCGGCTGTCACTTTGTGGTAAATGAGCTCCTCATCCCGATGCTTCTCCTGGGGGATGGTGATATTGGCCAGCGCTGTCTCAAAGTCCAGGATCTGCTGCATCTGGGGCCATATGGCGTCCTCATCTCCCCGGCCCAACAGCTTCCCCAGCTGGACCATGTAGTTCAGGTATCCCAGCAGCACCTGTGGGACCCAGCACCCCAAAACTGTCTGTCAGTGGTTGCCACCTGCCGCCCAGTGGGCCAGGTGAGGCCGGCCCAGCTGCGGCCCTGTGCACGGGGCCCAGGAAACATGCTGGAAAACAGCTCTGGAGAGGATTCTGGCGCTGTGTGTATTCACTGGTGTCCGTGGCGCTCCTGGTAAAGCCCACCGCCTCTGGGCACACATAGGTCCCTGAGGCTGGCCCCTGCTGCTCTGGCCCTGCCTTCACGGGTCGTCCTCAGCCATCTTCCTGTTCTGGAAATGCACCTTTTCTGAACCACCCTCTGCCACCACATCCCTAGAGCTGAATCAAGTCCTTTCTCGGCTCCCTCTGCCCTGATCACAATGTATACAGTTGGCATCTAGTTGGGTGGTCAGTTAAGTAATGTCTCTCTCTCCTACTGGACCTCGAGCCCCGTGGATAGGCGAGTGAACCTCAGGTGGGCCAGGCAGGGGAAGGGAGAGCTGTGAGGGGTTGGAGGTGATCTGGTTGTGGCTCTGGATCTCCCCACTTACTGGCTGTATGACTTTGAACAGGTCACTTCTGTCTCTGAGACTTATTTCTTCCTCTGTATAGGGCAAGGTAAAACGAATATCCATTTGACAGATAAAGCAAATGATGTTCAGAGAGGCTGAGTGAATTTGGGGTGACTGGGAGCGTTAGAGGTGAGGTATATAAAAGGTCTGAGACCCTCAAATGGTGGGGGCTGCTACTGCACCTCTCTACAATGGGGACAAATGACACCTAACCCCTGCTGTTTGTGCCCACAGTGCCTGCATATGAACTAGCGAGCCTGGGGGCATCCCTCCCCTGACTGGGCTGCCTGTTGCCCATCAGGAAAGTGATACCCCTGTGTTCCCCCAGCTTCTAAGACCTGCCCAGGTATGCTGTGGGGGACACGGTGGGAGAACCCCTGCAAAGTCCCACTCACCTTCTCGTTTTCAGTCTTGTTCAGGTAGTAATCTCTGGAGGGCAAGCCCAGGCCAGACTGGTCCACCTAAAGAGGGAGGCAGAGTGAGAGGAAGGCCCTGCTGCAGGCTTGTGTGTCTACTGCGGCCTCTGCCTGCCCCAGGACTTCTCACACCAGGCACTGAGGACCAGCTCAGGTCCGAGCAGGAGCACAAGCCGGTAGCCGAAGTCACAGATGGGATCACTCAGTGATAAGACAGACACGTTCCTGTCCACCTGTGGGGTCAGCTGCAGAGACCTGGGCCCTTCTGAGGGCTGGACAGAGCCTCCTTCCTCTTCAAACACCCCTTGGTCTCAGCAATGCACTCTACTTCTCTAAACCCTTCCCAAGTGACGAGAAGCCAACACAGGTGACTTAACCTTAACCCAAGTTACTTAACCTTTCTGATCCCCAGGTTCCTCGCCCAGAAAGTTAGGGATAACACCTAACCTTCGGAGCTAGAATGAGGATTCAAGAGGACAGTGTCAGTACAGGGTTTTTGAGAGTGGGGCAGGCAGAGGAGGGTCACTTCCTGATGGCTACCATTGGAACCTTCTGGCCACACCTTGACTCAACCTGGGTAGCTGCTATTATAGTTCATTAGGATGAAAAGGAAAGTGTAGCTCAGTGAGGGTGACGCTTGTAAAGGTCACACAGTGAGTGAGTGGCGCAGTTGGGCTGAGAACTAAGCCTTTATGACCCCTAATCGGCTCTCCTGGGTGTGCTGATCCTCAGCCTTGGGCAGGCTCTGGTGGGAGAGATGGACCAAAAGCATTCCAAGCAGCACCACAGAGCCAGAGGCTAAGTGAGGGGACAAAGAGGTGGCTACAGCTGTGCCCAGGAGTTGATATCACTTGTCATTTCTGTGGCCCATGATGAGCTACCCACCGAGATGGCTAGTTTGCCCTCTCATAGTCTCTTGCCTGTAAAAATCTCACTGCTTGGGGCTGCCAGAAATAACCCCGGCTTAGAAACCAGAGCCTGCTGCCACGGCCCAGGGCAGGTCTCCCTCCACCCGAGGAGGCCACACCCTTTGCTTCCCTGGCCCAGGCCTGCTCACCTGGATCACATTGCTATTGGAGTTCTTAGAGTCTGCACTGACATAGACGGAGAAGAAGGGTGAGGTTCGGTAGTGGGCAGTGACCACCTGCAGGTTGTCCTGGAAGTTGTCCTTGGCCCAGGGACTTGTGATATTCCAGCCTCCAAGCTGGGAGAAGGCAGAGCAGATAGGGAGGGGAAGGTGGTAAGGAGCCTGTGTGCAAATTCTGGTTCTGCAGCTGACTTGCTCTGTGACCCTGGAGCAGTCATCTGACCTCTGGGAGCGTCCAGAGCAAATGAAAGGGCTTCTGACCTGTGACCTGGAGACCCACGGAGGGAGCAAAGACTCATCCTTAACAAATGAGCTGTGAATCCCAGAGACTTTGCCCCCTGTGCTGTTCATTTGTTGGACAATCAATCACACGAACGTGATTACTATTAAGACATAAATCCAATTGTGACTACGGGAAATAAGGCTCTGTATTTTGAAAAAGGCTGATAAGCTAGGGTCTACCTTGGTCTCTCTCCAAGTTGGGACTTAAAAGAAATTCTCTTTGGTCCTCCAGGATTGGCACACACTGGCACATGGGGCCTGTGCCAGAGAGGAGGGACTGGGAGAGTCCCCATGCCTGCAGCAATACCTTCCCCGAACTGAGATAGGATGGCGAGCCCTTGAGCAAGCAAAGGGTGGCCAGAAAAGCCGCAGCCATCTCTGTCTGTGCCAGGCAGCCTGGCCGGAGGGAAGATTTCTCCTGGGCTCAGGAGCAAGGCGAGGCCTCCAGCCAGCAGGTCTGGCTCTGTTGCTGGCCTAAGACTCCCTGTTGGTTTCTCTGGAATAACACACACCTCTCGCACACTCAACCCACCTCCTGAGGAAAGGGAAGTGGCAATCCAGAGGAAGAGATTCCCAGTGAATATCGTCCCCAAGGCCCACGCAGATGCACTGAGACACTTAGATGTCCTCAACAGATGCTGACACACAACCCCACACATTACAACAGACAGTCCCCCCACGCACAGACGTGCATGCACACGCAGTGGCAGACAGACAGGCTGCGTGTTCCAGCTGGGTGCGGAGGCTGGAGGTGTGGGCTGGCTGAGCACCAGTGGGCCTGAGAGCTGCAGCCAGAGGGGCAGGCAGGAGGCGCGGCAGGAGGGAGGCCAGAGTGTGTCCCAGGGACTCACCTTCTCAATTAGCTCCATCAAGGGCTTGGCCCTGAGCTCCTCGATCCTGTTTTCATTCATACATGTGCGGTAGTATACTTGGGCCTTCCTTTCTGCCTCACTCGAGCTGGCTGTGGAATTTTCTAGAAGGATAAGAGATAGCAGATATTGAATAAGCCCCCATTTACCTGCTGGGGATCCCCAGGCAAGTTCCTTTTGGAGCCTCGGTGCTCCCCACTGTGAAGCCGTCAGGGCAGCTGCTGTCAGGGAGCAGCCAGCCCCAGTGGGTATGAGTGCCCCCATCCTAGTTGGGTGCAGATCAGGAGGGCATGCCCTGTCTCTGCCCATCTGCTGATCAGGCCTGAGGACCTGTCCCTGGCATGGCAGCCCGGGCCCACCCAGCAAGACAGTCTGCATCCCTGCCAGCCAACATGTGGCAGGAACTCCCCTGCCTGGTGCTGGGACAGAGCCATGTCTCGGCTTCAGATCACAGCTCACCTTCCTTGTGAGAAACACTGGGGTTGAGTGAAGCCTGAAAGGCCTCATTCACTGTGAATTGACTTTCTGCTTCCTCCTCGGGGGGCCAGGCATAGTCAACAGACCTGCAGACGCCTCCAAGGGCTGTTTTCCCCGTCCCTCCCCAACTCAGGCCAGCAGCACCTCATCCTCTTTGGTTCCCAGACCCCCACCCACCCACCCACCCACCCGGAGACTCCCTTCCCATCCCCCCTGTCCTTAGCCCCTGGTCCAGAGCCGCCTGCTGAAGGCCACCCTCCTGTGTGAACACAGCACGGAAGGTCCCCATCTGTACCTGACGAGTTTGAGTACTCAGGTCCCCAGGACCTACTATGTGCTGGGGCTTCTGGGTCTGCATGTTTGTCTCAGAGCTCCACTCCAGACCACGTAAGATTCCTGGCCCCTGTGTCCATCTGTCCAGCTTGCTTCCACCCTGGGCTGGCCACTTGTCCTTCTCTCAGATTAGTTGCTCTCTGACTTAAAACCTCTTCCTTTGCTTTCTCCCAAGATCTCTCCAAACCCACATCCTCCATAGGCACCTTTCTCATGGGCCTCTATCAACCCATCCATCCATCCATCCATGGGACGCAGAGCAAAGGGTTGCTCTGTGCCAGGTACTGCGGGTACTCTGGGGCCAGACAACAATGTCCTCAACCCCAGGAGGCTTCGGCGTGGGACCCTGCTAAAACCCCACTTGCTTCCATACTTTCTCAGTCTATTTTTTTTACCCAGAACCTCTCCTATGTTGCTCCTTCCAGAACATTCTCAGCACTCTGGGCACAAAATTAAGACCTGCTCTCTATCCCCAAAGAGCTTATAGTCTAGCGGGGACATAGATGTGCCAAGGAAGGAACACAGCACACAAAAGTGCTTTAACACTGCAGAGGCTCTGGAACACAGAGAAGCACCCCCCTCTGCCTGGGGGTGGGGGGGCCTCCAGAGGAGGTTCTATTGGAGCTGGGTCTCAAAGAGAAACAAAGGCGGTCTCCAGGTAGAAACAGGGCAAAGGGCACTGGGTGGAGGGAGTGGACAGCGTGGGGCCAAGGAAGGAAGCAGGAAGGGCTTGCTGCTAGAAGGAAAGTGTGTGGCATTCGCTGGGTGCCAAGGGCACGAGTCACTTCCTGGCCAGTCTTTAATCAGCTTCTCCAGTTCTCAACCCAGAAGGCTCCCCATCCCTCCATTCTGGCATAAATAGCACCATGGTTATCACTGGTCAGAGGGCATCAAGCCCAGTCTAGCTGAGATCTGGGAGGTAGCCCCGGAAAGGGCACTCAGAGGGCTGGACTGAAGACAGGTCAGAGCCAAGAGAAGGCCCTGAATGAGAGATGGAGGTTAGGGGCTTGAACAATGAGGGGCAGCCCTGCCCAGGAGACCAAGGGCTGCTGCTGGGCTCTGGAGACACCTGTGTGAGGCTTTCTGGGGACAAAGGAGGGAAAGGGGGCCAAGCTAGGGTTGCTGCCACACCTCTGACTCAGGAAGCAGAGCATGGGGCGGCAGAGGGGAGTCCCTCACCCCAGTGGCCTCAGCTCTGTGGCAATGCTTTTCCCTTCCCAGCAGCTAGGCTCTTGGAAGGACAAGCAGGAGAACTGTCATCATTTGCCAGGCCCAGAAGCTGCACCTCACCATCCACATCTGGCTCCAGTCATGACCCTGAATGCCAGGGCCACTGTTAGGGGAGGTGCTCTGTGCACAGCTAGAGGGCCTGGCATCTCCCTCCTCCAGAGCCCAAGGCCACCCAGATAAGAGGCCCATGGAAGGCTCACCAGGAACAGCCTGGCTGTGCTAATCACAGCACATTATGAGTTCCAGCTTGAGGCTGCCTGTCCCTTCCTTCCCTAGCACTTGGAGGTCAACGACACTGCCTTCAAGCATGGCCTCCCTCTCTTTTTTGTTGAGAGGTTCCCCAACCAAGCTCAAAGTTCCTCCAGCAACCTGGGATCCTACTCACTGGCTTTCCCACAGCTGTGGGTTTTTGGTGGCCACCAGGCTGGGTGTGGAGATGCACAGATCTGTCCGAGGAAGCTGGCAGCCCAGTGGTGAACAGATGGCAACTAAAGTCACAAGAGTGTTTGATTCCACACAGCGGAGTATGAAGAGAAGGTGCCGGAAGCCATGAGAGGATGGTGGGAGAGGCCTGGGAAAGTGGCCAGAGGAAGCCCTGCTTGGGCAGGAGGAGGCTGACATGGAGCGGGAGTGGGGCTGTCTCGCCCCACATTGTGTCTTAGTCATCCCTGTGTCCCCAGAACCTGAACAGGCACAAAGTAGGCCTTCAGCAACATGTGCTCAAAGAAGGGAGCTCGGCGTCTGTGTTTAACAAGGCAGGATGTCACCTCAGGGGAGGAGGGTGATGGGGCTGGTGCCTCCCAGGATTTGCATGGAGAGGAAATGCAGGTGTGTGCTGTGCTGCGCCCTCTCCAGGGACACCATGCCTGGACCCCGCTTCAGCTCTGGCTGGGGCAGGAGCCCTGGTGGATCCTCTTCCCACCTCTGCTTCCTGGGGCCCCCGGATTCTCCCACCCCTCTCCTTCCTCACTCAAGAGCTCCAGGGACAAGTGCTGAAGCAAGATGGCTAGATGAAGGCCACTGGAGTAGATCAGGTGGGCCAAGATGGGGGCGTGGGCCAGCAGAGGAGGGGTGAGAGTGTCAGGAACGGTGCCAGGCTTCCTCAGCCTGGGCAAGCAACTGCCTTTACCAGAATGTGGAGCCCGGGAACCAGTGGTAAGTGAAGAGCGTCGGTCTGAAGTTCAGGTTCAGACACCTGGGGATCTCTACCACACCCCGAGTGGACCTCTGCCCTGGGCCTCAGCCACTGACTCGTGCGACCTCCAGTAAGTTACCCAACCTCTCACCTATTAATTGGGTGTGGTACTAGTAAGAGCCGCAGTGGGAACTGTTAGGATGAGATGTACACACACGGCCACACCCACACAGGGGTGGCTGGTCCCCAGAGAGGCTTAAGTGGCCTGGGTTCAAATTCCAGGAAGCCCAAGCCGCTGTGGGCTCTGCCCTCCCAGGCAGGCAACTTCCCTCCCCTCCCTGGGCCTAACCTTCTCCCTGTCTCCGAAATGTGAGGATGATGCTGAATCCCCATGGGCTGTCCACGAGATCTCAGTGCAGGGCCTGGCCTGCAGCAGGCACCAGGAATGGCAACAACACATGGTATCCTTATGTTTTTTTTCCCTGCAGAACAAGGCGCCTTCTTTATCAGCTCCCGCTTTCCCTGAGACTTTGGGGAAGTTTCTGGAACTCAGGGCCCCAAGAAGAAAGTATCCAGGCAGTTGGAAACTCTGTGGTCTGGTCTCAGGCTGCCAAACAATTTCTATGCCCTTGGGACCCCAGAGTAGCCCTGTCCCCAGAATGTGCCCCACACGGAGCCAGCATTTCAGAGACACAGCCTGTCACAGAGGGCAGGAGGATGAAACAGCAAATGCGGGAAACCTAAAAACAAAACCATGAGTGATGACACAGGGTGACCTGATTCGTTGCCAGATCAGTGACGTGGACACATCTCATGCTGCTGGAATAGCGTACATGTGTAGATTGGTGTTTGGGATAGAAGGAAGGAGGCTGAGAACTTTCCTTATGATCCCGGTATTGCTTGAATTGTTACAAGCTTGCATTACGTTTTTTTGTTATGCAAAATATATATATATATATATATATATGATATTGTAGATATTGTAGAGTAAACCTGGCAGTACCAGTTCAGGCCCTAAGAAGCCCTTGGAAGACTCAACAGAGGCAGTGGGTTGAAGGAGTCTTGAAGGGCCGGGTGGGGGCACTCTAGAGACTGGATCCAAGCACAGTGGGAAAGCCTCAGGCAAGGGCCAGGCTAAGGAGTGAGGGGCCTGTCTGTTGGCTTCCCCGATGATGTGAGGTCACACTTTTTTTTTGGGGGGGTACCTGGGACTGAACCCAGGGTTGCTTAACCACTGAGCCTCATCCCCAGCCCTTTTTATTTTTCATTTTGAGACAGGATCTCACTAAGTGGCTTAGGGCCTCGCTAAAGTGCTGAGGCTGGCCTCGAACTTGTGATCCTCCTGCTTTGGCTTCCCAAGTGGCTGGGATTACAGGCCTGCGCCCCTGTAACTGGTGAGGCCACACTCTTGTCTCCCCTAAGTCCACAAGGTAGTGCTTGTATGTCTCTTGGGGGAGAGGCAAGAGTGCAGTGAGGCGCCTGTGTTCTGAACAGCTGAGGTCGCACCCTCCAGCCAGCAGGCTGCAAGGAGGACACACCACAGTGGCCCCGGGCCTAGTTCAGCCCACCTGCTCCAGGTCTCTGGATTTCCTGAGGGGCCTGGGGTGAATTCACCCATGAAAGAAACACACGGCTTGCCCAAGCTCACTTGGCACATGGATGGTAGTTGCTGTCCTCTGGACCAGTGGACGCTATCCTTGCCGGCAATGCAAATATCTTTTCCTCTGTCCATCTAGAAAGAAGTCTGCTCCGGGTGACCTCAGAGGAGCCTGAGCACTCTCTTTTGTTCCAGTGTCCACTCAGGTAACAAGGCCCCAGGTATCGAGGCCCACAGGTGAGGGGCTGTTCTAGACTAATCCCCAGGAGTAACCCTGATGGGGACGGGACCCCAGGATGTGCCTTCCAAGCCTCTGGTCAGTGTGATGCGAAGGTGATCCCAGTACTGAGTCAGGCCTAGGCCAGGGCTTGGCTGGCCTGCAAAGCTTGGTCAAGCAGCCACTGCAGATGGGAACCGTGAGGCCGGAGGCTCTGCTCAGCCAAACTCTTGAGCAGCATCACTCAGGGCTTGTCGGTGGGGAATCTGACTTCAGGAGAGCCAGGAGACAAAGGACAGAAATTTTGAGGCCCCATAGCTGATCCCAGCTCTACCTTTTCCTGGGAAATACACTTCTTTTGTCTTTGTGAGTCTCGTCTGTAAAATGGGAATATACTGGTGCCTACTTGAATGTACCATGGGAATAAAATGAAGTAACCCAAGGCCTTGGTGGCGGGGACGTGCCTGTACTGTCTGCTGTGGAGCCAGGTCCGCATCAGTGCTTCCCTGAGAAATAAAATAAGCAGAGATTCTTTCCCTTACAGCATCCTGATTAATCACATGAGCTAGACGCCACTTCACAGGTGGAGAGCTGAGGCCTGAGAGGCTGGTAGCCCTCTGCAGTCACACAGCTTGTCAGGATGAAGTCCGGTTGTAACCCACCCCACCAAGAAGGGCGCCTATGCCCTGCTGAGCCCCCGGTGGGTGCCAGGCCCTGTGCGTGGCCCTCTGAACCACACGTGCCAGTCAGTGTCACAGCAGCCTCACTCCCGGTGGCACTGGCTCCTCCATTTCACAGAGACTGGAGCTACAGTGGAGAGAAGCAGGTCACTTGGCAACGGCCAAGATCGCAGGCCAAGGCCACCAGACTTGGCAGCTCTCTGGTCTGCCTCCTGATACCATCAGCCCCTGGCCCTGGGGTCAAGGGTTTGATGGCCTGGTGCCGGCTGTTCTGTGCCCGGCTCAGAGCAGCTTTCCATGTACAACGGGACTCTCAGGGACACGGTGATGTAAGGCTACGGCCCAGGCCTGGAGGCCACTCCTCATGAGCCCTGCCACCGTACAGGGAACAGGACAGGATGGATCCAATCTTGGCACAGGTCTAAGGTCCTCCCAGTAAGAATCAGCTCCAGGCCAGTGGGAGGCCAGTGCCCTTGACCACAAAGCAAAAGGAGTGGTTCTAGGCCTAATTGCCCATCTTTCTTCCTCCCCCCCTCGATGCTATCTGCCCCCCAGAGCACCAGCCCCACTCCATTCTGGAATGAAGGTATGTTCTTGGCAAAATTATTTCACATTTCTGAGCCTCAGTTTCCTCATCTGTAAAATGGGAACGATAATCCCTAAGTTCCAGGATGTTAATGAGAATTAAAGGGGCAGTAGATATAAACAGCCTAAAACATAACAGACACTCAAAAACTGCCAGTGTCCTTCCCACTCTCCTTCAGCCCTCAGTGTTCTGTGCTCCCTTCAACACAGTGACAAGGGAGCTATGTCTGTCCCTTATACCTGAGGAGAGGGCATGGGACAGGGGAAAGGGCACAGGACCAGGAATCAGGCCAACTATGAGCCTATCTTGAGGACCTCTCTGAACCTCAGTTTTTTCATCTATCAAATGAGGTGAACGATACCTCCCCAGCTTCCACCCTACAGGATAAAATGGGATGACAGTTCAAAAGCGTTCTGTGAACTGTACAGTCCTGTATGGGGATTAACGTGAGGAATGAGAGTACTACCACCGCAAAGAGCAACCACCACATGCAGACTGAGGAGAGCTCTTTACTCATATTTTCCCATTAAATTTTATAACCTGGAGGAGCGCAGTTGCCAGTGTGTCAATGAAAAATCAGGCTCCGGGACTGGCCCAGACCCCGCAGTGAGAGTCGGCACTGAACCCAGCCCACCTCGATACGTGTCTGGACCACCCACTGCTTCGTTATGGTCCTGCCAAGGCCCCGGCTGTGTCACTGGGCTCTGGGGAAGGGACTGTCCTGAGTTGTAGCCTTGAAACCACAGACATATTTGCCACTTGAGCTTCCAGTTCTGAAACAAAAGGCGGCATCCCCTTTGGAAGACACCTTTGGTGGCCTCAGATGGCCCGGGGCCATCTCAGGCTGGGACTTGGCCATATTGGCCTGCAGGTTCCTTCACTCCACGTTCAAGTACCACCCTGCTCCATCCCTGGGGGGCCAGCAGGAGGCTGTCGCTGCACTGGGTGCTGAGGGGCATCCCACCCAGGAAATGCCCGGGTCAAGGAGAAAGGACAGGCAGGTTTTACCTGGTGGCAGCTGTGCCCCAGCACGAGGCACGAGTGAGTCAAGGACTCCTTCACCTGTGTACATGTTCCCACCTTCACCAAGAGCCCCAGCTGCCTTGATTTCATAATTGTCAAATTAGAATCATTTCCTGTCTTGTAAGGAGATGACTGTCCTTTTGAGAAGACTTGTCCCCTCTCAGGTAGCTTCTTCATTTTACCTACCTTGGGTGTCTTGAGTGGTTTTCAAAAAGTTAATGAGTATTTGTCAAAGCCAATGTCTGTCCAGCATGGCTGCATGGATTGTTTTTTTCATAATCTGGCCCTTCCCAGCATTTAGGGTCCCAGGACAGGGGATAGCAGGGGGCAGCAGTAAAAGGTCCCTACTGCCAAGGGGTTTGAGTCAGGAGTGGGGTACAGCCTGGCGCTGCAACTCCCTCTGGGTTCCATGGGGCTGATGGGAATTCAACAACATGAACCAGAAATCCAGCTGCACACAAGGCAGGCGGGGAATTGGAATCTGAGGATGAAACCATCAACCCCAAAGTCAAAAGTACTTTGGAGAGTCTGTGAGGCCACGGAAGACCCTGCCTACATGGACAACTTAACTCTCCGATAAGCTGTTAGAACTTCCGTTGGGCCTTAAAGTCTGATGTGGTATGTCCAGCCTTGACTCCATTTGCTCACAGCTTTCAAAACTCAGTCAATGCTAGCCAAGGACGATGCTGCATCCTGAAGCCACAAAATAAAATGACCACAGCTATCAGCTCCTGTGTGCCTGGTATATGTCACAGATGAGCTGACGCATCACAGTGTGTTCTGTAGTGCTCAAAGCCCTGCATGATTGTAATCTCAACTACTTTGGAGGCTGAGGCAGGAGGATTGCAAATTTGAAGCCACCCTGGCCAATTTTGCAAGTACCCTGTTTCAAAACTTTGACAAAGCACCTGCCTAACATATGCAAGGCCCTGAGTTTTATTCCCAGCACCTCAAACAAAACAACTCTACAGTTTGGATGTTATTAATGCTGTTACACAAAGAAACTGAGACTAGAGACGAATAACTCACACAGCAGGGCCCCACAGCGAGTGACAGGGCAAAGCCCCTCCTGTGACCAGGCCTGGCTGGCAGGTGCAGTAGGTGGCGTCCCCTGCAGCCCATTCCTTAGTGTCCCCATTGGTGCTTACCCAGCAGGTACTTGATGATGGCTTTACTGTGTTCCCAGAGGTTGCTGAAGGTCCCCCAGTGTGAGTGGCCATCAGGCACGGTGTTGGCCTTGATCCAGCCCCCACAGAAATAGATGAAGAAGTCCTGGCAGGGGTCCACCGTGGGGTCCATGGAGTTCAAGATGGAGCTGGTCACTGAGACGCAGGCCTCGCTCAGGCACACTGGGGGTGTTCCTGGAGGGGTAAGGGAAAAAAGTCAGTGATGGGCAGGGAGGAGGGTTGGGGAGCCTAGGGCCCCAGCACACAAGCTCCACCCTTGCCCTGACTGAACAGACTAGGAACTGGATGGTCACTAGACCCCGAACAAGAAAGGGTTCAGCAGCTTCATTATCTTCTGGTTTGTGAAATAAGACTTCTGCCCATTGCCTAAAGTCCCTTCTGTGGCTTAAAAGAACCCAGAGCCCAGGTGCTTTTTTCTCTTTCTAGGGATTGAATCCAGGGTCTCTTCACCACTTTGAGACAGTTTTGCTAAACTGAGGGTGACTTCAAATGTCCTATTCTTTTACCTCAGCCTCCGACGTAATCTGGGATTACAGGAGGGCACCAGCACACCCAGGGGTGCTTTTCCCTTAATCAACCCTTCCTCCACAAAGATTCTCTAACTTCTTATTATTCCCTGATGCTTAACACACTTATCCACTCATTCACGCACTCAGCTACTCCACAAAATCAATACTGAGGCCCTTTGCTGAGTACAGAGTGTGTGCGAGGCAGAGAGACAGGAGGTAGTCCTTCCCTTTTCTGTTGGGGACACACATGTTACATAAGCAAAGTCAAAACACACCAGGAGAAACTGCCACTTATTTACAAAACTAAACTGAACGTTGACTAGGAGCCAACTGGGTGATGTGGATATATGGTACCAGGACTCAGGGACAGGGAAAGGACTGGGAGAAGCCATTCCCTCACCAGGCAGGAGAGCTGCTTGTCCCAATTGAGGGGGGGTTGGTGTCTGAACAACCCTAAACCAAAACAATAAATAAATAAACAGAAACAACCTGAGAGGCTGGTTTGCCAAAGGTGTGAGCAAGGGCCAGACCCTGCCTCAAGGCTGTCTGATGAGCTCTTGCAAAGGACCAATCTGGCAGGTACCCAGAGGCTCATGGCCTGCCCACAGGAGCCACCCAGGCCACAGGGGGGACTGCTTCCTGAACAGGCTGGGCACCAGGACCACCACCCACGTTCGCGGTCTTTCAACCCTTGCTCAGCGTCAGATGCGGGTGGGATATCCCTGAGGAAACTGAGGCTCTGAGAGAGCGACCAGATCAAGGTCATCCAGCCTCACAGGAGAGCTGAGAGCAGATGCTGGCCTGTTCTGGCCCAGCAGCCCCAAGGCCGTGTTTTCCTGCTGTCTGTCTCCTCTTTGGTGGCCATAGCAGAGGCTGAAGTGGCCTGATTGGCAGGATTGGTTCCTTCAACACACAGGGAGGCAGTGAGGCTGGGTAGCTTTGGAGACTGGTAGATCTGGGTTCAAAACTGGTGCAGAGACCTCCTGTACAACCCTGGGTTGGGGGCGCAGCTTGGCAGTATGCATCTGCCACCGAAGGCCCTGGGTCAACCCCCAGCACTGCCAACGAAAACCAAAAACAAAACCTCTGAGCCTCAGTTTTTCCAGGGTCCATTTCACAGTGATGACAGGAAGACCTCACATGATCCCATCACACAGGGTACATCAGACAGGTCTGAGCTTCCAGGCTGATCTTTAGAGAGGAGGAAAGACTGCAGCCTTCAGCTCACTCAGAAACAATACCAGCAGGGCTGAGGGTCTTGAGCAGGTCCCCCGGGGGCTTATCCACCTCAGCTGACAAACCCCAAGTCCTTCAGGTGGATGAAGGGCTCAGAGGAGTCACACCACAGCAAGAAAATCAGGGTGACTTAATTTTGAGATTAGGCAGTAATTAAAAATTACTGAGCTACTGTGCGTGAACCCAGAGCTCTTCTACGGCAGGACCGAAGCTGCCATTTTCAATATTTCCAGATGAGCTCATCAGGAGTTTCAGAGTTGCATGTCCCAGTCCCCAGCCACAGTGACGACAGGATTATTTATGGGGGAAGGCAGAAGAGAACTTGTGTGTGGCTTGACAAGGCCTATTCACTATTATGATAAAACTTCATATTTGGGAAAGAAAAAGAATACGTATTGTTGTTACAACCAAACCACAGGAAGTAAAGCTTGGCACGATCCTGGCTGGTGGAAAGACCCAGAAGGCAGACTGCTGAGGGGCTCAGGGTTGAAGACAAAAGCAGAAACCAGCACCTAGAGTCGGACCTGCAGGTGGTATCCTCAGCGGGCGCCTCCTCTGCAGACACTGCCCTGGGTTCCTGGCTGGGCCCGGGCAGTGACCTTTAGGTTATCTAACTATTCTAGGGTTTGACGATCTTTAAACAAATAGTCTTGGCCAAGCAGGTCTTAATGTATATTTGGTTAGTTAATTAATGGTTTCCCACCCTGTTCATCCAAGGCTTCCGTTCCTTAGGGAAACCTTTCCAGACCCTCTTCCCCTCTGGATCCCTAACTGCCTGGGTGTTTGCCATCTCAGCGTGGGCTGCGCTGGGTCACGACCATATCTCCCTGTCCACCTCCTGCACTAGAAATGAGCTTGAGGGTGGGTTAGGTATCTCCCTTGCTCCTCTATGTCCCCTTCTTGTCACTGTGCTTGGCATCCGGCAGCTCTTCAATACACATATGTGGAATGAACAAGTGACTGAATGAAAGTGCCTTGCCCAGCGCCTGTCACCACCTGCAGCAGGGCTCATATTTCTTCCCTTTAGGATGTGTGGTCAGCTGAGAAGCAGGAACCAGACCCACGTTGAAAGCGTTCATCTGGATAGTGCTATCAAAGATGGTTTGAAATATTTCCTGGGAGAACATAATTGTTTGTTTGGTGGCTGCTGTTTGCAAAGCACCTGAGAGTTTCTGGGAGGGAGGGCCTAGCAGGAGGGTGGACAGGAATGCACTTCACTGGCCAGACATCACTCACCGGTGGGTCTTGTAGAATCACCAGAGGATCTGCTTTGACTGGCCTGATGTTTGTGCATCCGTGGCCAATGTCAGCACCTACTGCTGTGTAAGGAGGTTACTGTCAACATCCGAGGTGGCCACTGCTTTCTCAGGTGGCCCAGGGTCACTGATCCTCTGACCGGCTCATTCCTCTCCCGGGTCTAGGCCAGGGAAAATCTGTCTGAGGCCCTGAGAGCCAGGAACACAAGGCAGAAGCAGGATTCTTCAGTGTGGGCCCCACTTGGCAGAATTGTTTTGGGTTTGATCACTAGGAGCTGACCCTGGGGGTTCCCTTTTGGTTCCTGGTGAAGAAACTTTCTGTACAGAAACTCCTAAGGATGGTCGCAGGCAACACTGGCTGGTGAATCTGCCCCACTCCCCGTGTCCTGGGCCATGAGCTGAGCAACGGGGCTGGCCAGGCTCCACACTGACTGGCCAGTTGTTCTGGACTGACTTCGGTGAGGACAAGGTAAGGTGGCAGCTTCAGGGTGAGGAAGATCTGCATGTGCCCTGTTGACAGAGAGGTGCATGCACACACTCGCAACTCACACCTGCACAGTCAGGTACACACACTCAGCAGAGAAAGGCTTAATCCTCCTACTCTGTGGTTCACTCCAACTCCAAGTTCCTAGGCCAACATGATGAAGATTTGGGCCTACTTTTTCTTCCAGTAGGTGCAGGATCTCTAAGAAAATTTCTTCTATTTGATTTACTGTTTGCATAGTTAAGTTATGCAGGCACGATTCCAGGCACATATGGTTAGAAGTCTGGAGATTAGTAATTAATGAATCAAACAGGCATTAAGCACCTGTTGGGCCAGGCACATTTGGTAAAAAGCCAATAAACCATTAAATAGTTAAATAATCAAGTGATTATTTCTTAAGTATTACACAGGCCCTTAGCTCAGTGCCTGACACAGAGTAAGCACCTGTCACGTTTGTGGAATGAATGAATGATATGGGTCCCATACAAGAGGGATGCAGGGGTGACTCAGATGAAGTCTCTGCCCTCTCCTCAGGCCCCCAAGGGCCCTCCTCACCCCAGCCCAATACGGCTACCTTCACAGGTCAGCAACTTCACAGTGGCAAAGGCTCAATACAGCCATGAACTCTCTGATGGGGTGAGTGACCAAGTTGGTGGATGGAACCCCTGGGGCTGCTCACCAGGTGGACCAGCAGAAAGCAGGATGTGGGGGTACAGGAGAGTGGGCCCTTGGCCTTGGTTGTAAACTGAATCCACCCTGTTGGGTTGTGTAAGGGCTGAGCAATGAGGCACTGACTGGATCTACGCAGCTGGACATGAGATCCAGCCTCGAACTCCTGACCGCAGGACCTGAGAGGCCCCATGGCATCACCATGTGGGATGGAACAGACATACCCACTTACAGAGCGGTGCAAAGGCCTTGGGTCACAGAGCTGAGCTCCTCTGGGGTCCTGGTGTGCTCCGGAGTGCATCCTGATTACAAAGCCGGTGGGCAGGACCTGGGCCCCAGAGCCCTCAGGAGCCAGCAGCCTGTGCACACTTCTCCACTCCACCTGACACTAGACCCCCACTGTCTGTGTAAGCTTGGCCAAGTTACTTGGTCTATGCCCATTTCCTCATACGGAAAAGGACCCAAAGCAACCACACCTTGCAGGGGTGCTCTGAGGGGGACAGGAGGTGACAGACTTAAATGACAGACGTTTGGCCCACAGGTGGTGTATAGTAAACAGAAGCCTTTGTTACTAGTCTGTTGGGACTGAGGATAGCAGGCAGTGGCAGCCTGTCTAACTGTCCCACGTCCTAACAACAGCAGTGCCCAGAACCAAGCTGAGAAAGTCCTCTCAGGCACCAGGTACTTCCTCAGAGCCATCTCCAAATTGGGCACTGCTTACCCATTTAAAGTAGAGAAGACGAAGGCTCTGGGAAGTGACGTGGCTTGTCCAACTGAGAACTTGCTGGTCCTTCTGGTTCCAAGACTTTCATACCATCCATGCCGCCCACCTCCCTGGGCTGAGATATGAGATACAGGACACATGAAGAGGTGTGATGGAGACTCAGACCCAACTGAAGTCCCACCTCTACACGTGAGGACATTGAGAGACCCACATATATCTATGCACATACAGATACTTTTTGAAAATGATATGAATTAATACTTACATGAAAGTTTAGGAAAGATTTTAACCATCATGGAACTTATTTGGTTTGTAGTTTTCATGGCAGGGGGTAGGAACCATCCGATCAGGCACATTTAAAGCTTCAACTCAGACACCACATCCATTCACATTCCAAAACACAGGACATGGGCTCTGCCCATTCAGAGAAACAGAAAGCCACATGTCTAAGGGCTGGATGCACAATAATCCCACAGGGGAGACAGTGGATAGTTGGGAATAGGAATACAACTTACCAGAGTTGGCTACCCATGACACTCTGTCTGTTTACCTTCAAGACCACAGCTGTGGGCCATGCCTGTGGACTTCCAAGCTAAGGAGATTACCACGGTACCTCGACCAGGAAGGATAACTCTTGACCTCTGGAGTCTTTACTGGTGAGATTCGGGCAGGTTTATTTCCATCTAATGTGTTTTGGTCCTTCACAATATCCTGAAAATTCAAATTTGTTTATATATATATATATACACACACACACACACACAAATATAGACAATATATAAAAGGTGGTCTCATTTAGTGTTCACCACAGTGCTAAAGGACAGCTCACACTGTCCTCACTATGAATCACCATGCATCAGGGGCCTTTCAGATGCACTCAGGTTGTTCAGGTCTCTGATGTTGAAGATTGTTTTACATGCCATTTTTGAGCATTTGGGCTTAACGTTGCAACTGTACCTCAGCAACACAGATACATGTGCAACAGGTATGTTCATTTTCACACCTAAGACCCAGGCTTTGTGAAGTTAGGATATGAGATGGCTTTGGGTTCTTACCAACCCAGTGGAAGAGGAAGTCAGAGAGAGTTCTTAGGGTTTCAGTATAGGCTGAATCATGAGAATATTTTGGCTTCATGTAATTATATTATTGGTAACTGGCTGCTTATGTAGAAATTTGTCAGAAAAGTTCAGCACTAGTAAACTCAAAAGCTTCAGGGGCTGGCTAAGTGGATCACATAAAACCTTTCCTGCTGGACAGAGAACCAAAAGTGAAATCATTGTGACTAATTTGAAAACATATTCAATTAGAGAGGAAAATGAAAGCTGGGTATGAAGGCACATGCTCGTTATCATAGCTATTCAGGAGGGTAATGCAAGAGGATTGTGAGTTTGAGGCCAGTACTGGCAACTTAAAATAAAATAAAATTAAAATAAAAGGGATGGGGATGTGGCTTATTAGGAAGAGTGCTTGCCTAACATGCCCAAGACCTTGGGTTCAATCCCAGTACTGCAGACAAACAAAAAATGAAAACAAGAACTGTTCTGTCAAATAAGACACACAGGCAAGTTTCAGTGCAGAGCTATCTACATCTCTGACCTGTGTCCTCAAAGATTTATTTGAGAATATTTCAGTGTGTGCCCTTCAGTATAGAAAAGGAGCATCGATTCTCAGAGGTCACTGTGCCAGGGTGCTGTAAAGTACTTCTAGTTTTACTTAAATGTACACTCTTCTTAGTATATCATTTAAGGCTCTTGGGCTCTCTGGGTTTTACAATCATTATATAAATTTGATGCCTAAGATATATAATTACATCAAAGTCAAATGTGGTGTTTCCTTTTTTGGGAGAAAGAAAATCCAAATTTCTTTCAACTCAGTGGAGGGCACTGACCTAATTCTAACCTTAGCCCAAAGGTCCAAGTTCATGTATGCAAGAAGAGTTCTGTACACATTTTCCCTATGGCCACATCTTTTACTCAAGCTCCATATCTGACTCACCAGATGCTGCCAGCTGGTATCCTATTGTAACACAGTAAACGCAGTATAACATAGTGGACAGCAAAGGTAACCTCTTCACAAACCTGTGCTTGTTTGGGTTGGGGTTGAAGATGCTAAGATCTACCAAACATGATTTGGTCACTTATTGTTATTGTGTTGCTGTTGTCTGAGGACATTTCTCTCTCTATGTGGAGAAATGAAACAATTAATATAAGCATCATTATTGTATGACCAGAGCAATGAATGAAAAAGGGATTGAGCTAGATTTCGTTCGGACAGTTAATACTGACTCACTAGAAAACATTGAACAGGTTTCCTAAACTTTCTGTGTCTTCGTTTGCCTACGTTTTAAATGTCCTCTCTTGATCTCAGGTTATATCAATCAGGTCCTAATTTTTCAATTCCTCCACAGACCCCTCACTGGGACATCTAACAGTATGTTTTGAGTGCTTCCTCAGGCCAGAAACTGTTCCAGGAACAATCAAATACATCCTGAAGGTGACTTTATGGTCTTCCCTCCCTCACACCAGCTTCTCTCTCTTAGAAATCCTCAGTGGTGGAATAAACATCCATATCCCAGGGCAGAAGCCTGTGGGAGCCCACCTCGGCCTCTCTCTCTCTCCCTCAGCCCTCTGGTCAATGATGACCAAACCCTTTCAAGTGCATTGTCACTATCTTTTTTTCTCTCAGCACTAGAGAGTAACATCATGCTTTTATCAATAAAAAAACCTGAATGATACTTCTGGAAAATTAATGGCTGATATCCATAGCATACTGTTCATATCTGGGAGGTAGATTATATTGTCAACTATACTGGCACTTGTTTTGAATGGCTGAATTTTTATATATCAATAGTAAGCTAAAACAGATCTAATACAAATTGATATAAGGTCTGATAAAATAAAATACAAATCAGTTAAAGTTAACACCATGAAATTAAAGAATTCTTGTTTATATGAGAATAATAGGCTGAAAGCTTTGGCAAGACTCAATAAAAATCAATCATTAAATAGTAAATGCTGTTTTATTTGGTGTTACAGATTCAGGGAAATCATAAAAAGACAGTGATCCCTGACAAGGGATAACACAAGGTAAGCCTTAAAATTGGACCAGTTCTATACACGCCAGGCAGCATAGTAAACAGGGAAACCTAAGCAGAGCTGGGACATAATAGAGTGGAGAAGGAGCTGGGACTTCAGCAAGGCCAAGGTGATTATATGATATAAGGTGCAGGATCAAAAGGGACAGCTAAACAGAAAGAGAAGGTTCTAAAAATCAGCAAAAGAACCCTATGGTCTCTTTAGCTGAGTAGTAGAGAGTACATACATATGTGAAGAAACCACCCTAGGATGGAGAAAGAAGGACCAGAAAAAATGAGCATGGGGGCAAAAACACATGGGTAGAAAGTTTGTGTTCTGATAGGCCAGGGTGGGAACATCTTATAATTCACAGGAGACAGAATAGAGTACAAAATTTATTATCTAAATGCTGGAGAGAAAATTAGCTTTAGACTAAATGCTCTTCCAGTCCACTTAACAAACCTTAAAAGTAGGTATGAAAAGATTAAACATAACTGTGTCCAAGAAAAAAAGTACAAGTAATATTTGTAATAATATAAAACTATCTGAAACAGAAAGAAAAACCCAACATGTCAGGCATTCAATAAAAAATACAAGTCCTGAAAGGAAAGAGAAAAATGAAAAAAAGTACCTACATGTTCAAGAAGCTACAGAAAACCATAATATGTTAAGGAAAGACAATAAGAAAGAAAAGGAAGATCACAAACATAACAAAGAATACCATAACAGAACAGTGTAAAAGCAACCAGTAGTAGAAACATCTAAAAGTAACCAAAGTAAAAAGAAATTAACTACAAAGGATGCAAGAAAAGAATGACAGGAGACTTCCTTTTAAAGGTGGCATTAAGGCAATATAGAAACAGTGAATCTTTTACTTTAAAGAATAAAAACACAAAAAAGAACTTCAAAATTTAACCTAGATTTCCATACCAAGAGGCAAAATATTCATACATGAAGGTAGTGTAACAGAAGAATGAAAATTCTTCTTCACTCCTTGCAGGGGGCATATACAAGGTGGAGGTTGTTGCCAGGTGTGGTGGCACACTCCTGTAATCCAAGTGATTCTGAAGACTGAGGCCAGAGGATCAAAAGTTCAAAGCCAGCTTTAGCAACTAAGCAAGACCCTTTTTCAAAATAAATATCAAAAAGAGCTCAGGGTCAGGGATGATGGGGTTGTGGCAAAGTGGATGAACGCTTGCCTTGCATGTGTGAGGCACTGGGTTCGATCCTTAGCACCACATAAAAATAAATAAAAATATTGTGTCCAACTACAAGTAAATATATATATATATATATATATATATATATATATATTTTAAAAACAACAACAACAACAACAACAACAACAAAACCCAATACCAACCCCACTCCCAACTTTGGTCCTCTGGAAATCAGTTAAGAAAAAAAGGGCAAAAACATTTACTTATAAAAAGTTAGTGAACTTAGGATAAGAAGAATGGATGCCTATGGCATTCTGGCATGAAACTGATTTCTTTAAAAATCCTAAGATAGAATAGATTGCCAAGGTTGAGCATGCCTATGAACACCATCAGCTTTGATGCTCAGGGAGCTGATTTGTTGGAATCCAAGTACTAAATACTCATAAGCACAGAAGAAGGCAACTTAAAAGAATACATTCTATAAGAAAATAAGTGGGAGGAAAAGCTAAAGCTCTGTGCTCCCCCCCACCAGTAGAAAAACAAAAAACAAAACAGCAAAGTATGGCCCATACTCGGGATCTGAAACACTGTAGGACTCTGTGGGCCCACATGTCAAATACCAAGAATCTTCTCTTTTGATCATAATAAGGATTGATGAGACATAGGTCTCAAGAAAGCTAGGCAAACTGGGTGTGGTGGCACATGCCTGTAATCCTAAAAGCTCAGGAGACCGAGACCCTAAGTAATATAGTGAGACCCTGTCTCACAATTAAAAAAAATAAGAAAAAAGGGCTGGGGATAGAACTAAGTAGTAAAGTGAACCCTATGTTCAATCCCCAGTACCAAAAGCAGAATGCTAGGTAAGCACTCTACCACTAAGCTAATATGCCCAGCTTTACTAAAGACAATTTAAAGTGGCTCTAACAAATATAACCAAAGAATTAAAGGAAAGTTATCTGAAGAATTAAATGAAACATTATTAAAATAAATTAACAATAAATCATGAAAAAAGAAATGCATCAAGAATAAACAACTGCAAAGGAGAAGGATGCCCATTCTTTCATCACATTTGCAACATAGTACTAGAAATCCTAGCCAGAGCAATTAGGTAAGAAAAAGAAATAAAGGGCATACAAAGTGGAAAGCCATCATCAAATTGTCACTGTTTGCAAATGACCTGATTTTATATATTTAAAAAACAAAAACAAAAAACATCCAGACTCTCTGCTAGAAAACAATTACAAGTAGTAAATTAACTCATCAAGTTGAAGGAGACAAAATCAACCTTAAACACACACACACACACACACACACACACACACACACACACACCCTTCAGCAGCACTGTTATACATCAACAGTATCAAAATTACCTGAAATAAGAGTCAAGACAGCAATCCATACACCAAAGTACAAATGACATTTTTCACAGAACTTAAAAAAAAAATACTAAAATTTATATGGGTTCACAAAATACCCCCAATAGCCAAAGCAACCTTGGGAAAAAACAAAAATACAGGAGGCATTTTAATACCTCACTTCAAAATATACTACAAAACTGCTGGGCATGGTGACAGATGCCTATAATCCCAGTGACTTGGGAGGTGAAGGCAGGAGGACTGCAAGTTCAAGGCCAGCCTCAGCAATATAGCAAGATCCTATCTCAAACTTTAAATAAACAAACAAACAAACAATAAAAGGGGATGGAGATGTGGCTCAGTGGTTACCTATTTCACTTGGGATCAATCCCCAGTACCCCTCTTCCCCCAAATACTACAAAGTAATGAAAACATCCTGGGATTGGCAAAAAAGAGACATATAGACCAATGGAACAAAACATATTAGAAGTAAGCACAAGCATATATAGCCAACTGACTTTAGAGAAAGATTTGAAAAACACACATGGGAGAATGAATCGTGTTTTAAATAAATGATGCTGGGGAAATTGGGTATCCACATGCAGAAGAATAAAATGAGACCTCATTTCAAAAATCAACTGTACATAGACTAAAGATTTATGTAAGATCTGAAATTCTGAAACCACTAAAAGAAAACAGGAAAAATCCTTCAGGATACTGCTATGGCCAAGGATATTTTTAAGAAGCACACACACACACACAAACAAAGCAAAACAAAACAAAAAACAACAGAAATAGTATAGGAAACAAAAGCAAAAAAAAATGGTATCATATTAAACTACTAAATGTCTGTACAGCAAAAGAAGCAATAAAGAGTGAAGGTCTTAAAGAATGGAAACTTATACCTCTGAATAAGTTTAACACTGACCATGTTTTTTTACCTGGTTTATTCCACTTAAAATGCCCTTGAGCCAAAACCCAATGAAATTCAAATCCAGAAGGCCTAATAAGAAATCTCTCCATCTCAATTAGTTTAGTAAGAAATAATTTAAAAATAGTTTTTTATTTCACAGATATTATTTTTATATTGATTTGCTAGGTTTCTCCCTATTATTTAATATTGTATTCATTAACACAATTATATATATAAATATATATATATATATATATATTTAATGAATTAAATGGATTTACTCATTCCTCTTTCTCCCTTGTTCACTTTATATTCTCTCCCTCTTTTTCTTTTTGTGTTTTCTACTCCTGTCTCTCCACTGCCATTTCCTTTCCCTCTTTTCTCATCATGACCCCACAGTTTAATAGCAATGTACTTTCTTTAATACCTAATTTCTTAACTTATGATAGAGAATTACTCCACTTTCCACTTTTAGATAAAAGAGATTGAGAAGAACATGTTCAGAATATTTTTTGAAGGTTTATTAGTATATGGCTTTGTTCTGAATTGATTACAGCTGATTGTATCTCCTCTCAAAACAGTGTGAGGGACTGAATATAAAATCAATGTTGGGTGTGAGTTTTGACATAGACATATTCCCAACTCAGGGCACACAATTAAGAGAAACAGCTCACTAAAAAGTTCCTTACATAACACTGGAAGAGATAATCATCCTAGCAGATGTGAAAATATCAACCCAGAAATACAAAAAATGTGAGGAAACAAGGTAATAAGATAGTTTTCAAAATTCACACCTCTCCAATAACTGATTTCATAGACACTGAAGTCAAGAAAATGTCAGATGAAGAATTCAACAAGTTTTTGGACAGGGGTTGTAGCTCAGTGGTAGAGCGCTCCTCTAGCAAGTGTCAGGCACTGGATTTGATTCTGAGCACTGCATAAAAATAAGCAAATAAAATAAAGGTATTGTCCATCAACAACTACAAATATTTTTTAAAAATTCAAAAATTGGTTAAAATGATCACTGAAGTAAAAGAACATCTATCAAATAAACTAAAGGAAGAAAGGTAGGCTATAAAAGAGCATTTGAATTTAAAGATACAGATTCATAAAAAGCACCAAACAGAAATCTTGGAAATAAAAATCTCAATCAAATAAAAAAGTCATTTGAAATTCTTACTAATAGATTAGGTGATGTAGAAAACAAAGTTTTAGGCCTTGAAGAGAAAATATTAATGAGAATACTTTACATGAGCAGAGTATCTAAGAAATATGGGACATTAAAAGACCTAACAAGGCTCATAGAACAAGAGAGATACATGACACTGATATACCAAAAATACAGACTAAGAAAAGAATTTTTAAATGCTACAAGACAGAAATGCCAAGGTCATGTATAAAGGAAAACCAGTCACAATGACAGCAAATCTCTCAGCAAAAACTCTAAAGGCCAGGAAGGCTTGGAACAAATTGTTTCAAGCCCTGAAAGAATGTAATTATAAACCTAGATTGCTATTTCCAGTAATTATGTGACAGAACCTAAGAAGAAATAAAAAAAATTATGTGATAAGAATAAACTAAAGGAAATCATGACCACTAAGCAAATACTATAGAAAAATAGAAAATTCTACACACAGAAGATGATAGAAGTTTTAATAAGGAGATCTCGGAAAGGAATAAATCTCATTAGAAGAGTATATTAGTCATTCACAGACTGAAAATGAAAAGATGGAAAATTATATTTAATGCAGATGGAGCCTGAAAGAAGCAGGGGTGGTAACTCTCACATCAGAAAGAAACAAATTTTAATCCAAAAAAAAAAGTGGCTAAAAAGATCACTGGTAGAGAAAAAAGTCCAACAAGAAAAAATAAAGATTGAAAATATTATCCCCCAAATACCTATGCACTGAATGAGACAAAATAAACAATATTTGACAGTAAGACTCAGATAAATTCCAATACAACAATCATGGTAACTTCAATATAATTCTCCAATAGATACATCATAAAGACACTACACAAATAAAACCTACTATAGATCAAATGGACTTAGGGACATCTACAGAATATTTCATCCAACAACAGCTGAATATGCTATCTTTTCAGATGCTCATGAAATGTTCTCCAAGGTAAACCCTATTTTAGGACACAAAACAAGTCTTTGAAAACATTTTTCAAAAACTAAAATAATTCTTTGCATCATATCAGATTATAACAAAATAAATTCATTGGCCAAGAAAACTACAGAAAATATATAAATACATGGAGACTGAATAATGCAATACTGAATGATGAGCACAGGACAGGCATGTTAGGTCACAAAATAAGTCTCAACAAATTTGAAAAAAATGAAGCCAAAGCATGTATCTTCCTCTGAAAACAATGAAATATAACTAGAAAAACAGTAAGAATTTTAGACATTGACTATAGAAATACATGCATATTAGAAAATATTCTCTTCATTAACCAATAGGGAAATTTAAAAATTTCTTGCAAACATATAAAAATAATGTTCTAAAACTTATGACAATATGGTAAAAGCAGAACAAATAGGTAATTTTTATAGTAGCAAGTACTTACATTAGAAAAATAAGATTTCACAAAAACAAATTAAGGATGTAAATTAAAGAACTAGAAAAGAATTAACCAAACCCCAAGTTAGTAGAAGAAAAAAAATAACAAAGATTGAGCAAAAATAAATAAAATAGAGCCTTAAAAAATACAAAAGATTAATAAAAAAGGGATTTTTTAAAAGATAAACAAAACTGACTAATCTTTACTATATAGACTAACTAAACAACAATAGGAACAACAAAAAAGAAACAGAAGACCCAAGTAAATAACATCAGGAAATACAAATGCAAAGAATCATTAAGGATTATGATGTATAACTATACAGGAATAAATTGAAAAACCTAGAAGAAAAGTATAAATTTCTGGATACATATGACCTAACAAAGTTGAATCACAATGACAAAAATCAGAAGTGATCAATAACCAGTAATATAAAAATTTACCAAAGAAGAAATACCTAGGATGAGATGGCTTCATGCCTGAATTCTGCCAAATATTTAAAGAAGGAATAATGCCGGTTCTCCTCTAAATACTTTAAAGAAATGAAAAGGAGGAAACCCCTGAAAACTTACTCTGTTAAGATAGCATTACCCTGATAAATAAACCAGGCAAAAACAAACAATAGCAAAAACAGACTATAGCCAGGCGCGGTGGTGTATATCTGTAATCCGAGTGGCCCAGGAGGCTGAGGCATTAAGCAACTCAGTGAGACCCTGTGTCTAAATAAAATACGAAATAGGGCTGGGGATGTGGCTCTGTGATCAACTGCTGCGAGTTCTCTCTCTGATCCCTGCCCCCCCTGCTCTCCCCCCAAAACCCAGATCATTACAGATCAATATCCCTGATGAACAAATATGCAATAATTCTCAAAACTATGTTAGCAAATCAAACACAAAAGTACATTAAAAAGATCCTGTGCCATGATCAAATTAAATTTATCCCAGGGATACAAGGAGGTTCAAAATAATAAACTTAGCACAGTAATACATTAATAGAAGAAAGGACAAAATCATCTAATTATGTCAGTGGATAGAAAAACTGTATTCAATAAAATTCAATGTTCCTTTGTGATAAAAACTCTCAAAAAATTAGATAAAGAAGAAATGTACTTTGAGATAATGAAGCCCACATGTGACAAAATTGTAACCAATACTCTGAATAGGTAAAAGCTGACATCATTACCTCTAAGATGAAGGAAAAGATAATGATGTCTATTGTCACTGTTCTCATTCAACATAATATTGGAAATCTTAGGCAGAGGAATAAAGCAAGAGAAAGAAATAAAGGGCACCCAAATAGGAAAGAAGAAAGTAAATTATTTTTGTTTATAGAGGACATGATTTGATATATAGAAAAAACTGAAGATTCTTCTGAACTGTTAAAAAGAATACATTTCATTAAGGTTGTAGGATATAACAATTAGCAAAAATCAGTAGCTTTTTTATTTAAATATGCCAAAAACAAAATTGCTAAAAAACTAATCAATAAAATAGTCCCATTTGCAATACCTACAAACTTAAGTGAAAAGAAGTAAAAATAAAATACCTAGGAATAAGTTTAAACAAATGACTAATCTCTACAACAAACATAACAAAATGCTGATGAAATAAATTGAAGAGGACAAAAGTAAATAGAAAGACACTTCCTGTTCATGGAGTAAAAAAATCTTTATTATTAAAATATCCACAGTACTCAAATCAATCTACAAATTCAATATTATTCCTAACAAAGCAAATATGTTTTCTCAGAACATAACTAAAAGTTTTATGCAATCACAAAAGGTGCCAAATAGCCAAAGCAGTCCTGAGCAAAAAAAGCTGAAGGTATTATAATACCTGACTTCAAAAGATACTACAAAGATATAGTAACCAAAACAACATGGTGTTAACATAGAGTACAAAAGAATTGAGTTCCTAGAGATAAATCCACAAATAACAGTGGACAGTTTGGGATAAGGTACCCATAGTGTACATTGAGGAATGGAAAGTTTCTTCCTTGAACTGTTCCAGAAAAACTGGATATATACTGAATATCCACAAGATGAAAACTAGATCCCCATCTTTCACCATATATAAAAAATAAACTACAAAAAAATGATAAAAAAATTAAATGTAAGACCCGTATCTATACAACTACTAGATGAAAATATAGAGAAATGTTTCAGTACATTGGTCTGGGAAAAGATATTTTTTGCTATCAATTCACAAACACAGGAAACAAAATATGTGATAAATTGGATTATCATAAACTAAAACTTCTTTATGATACTGAAACCCATCAAAATAATGAAGACATAACTGACAGAATAGAGAAAATATCTGCAAGCCATGTATCTGACAAGGGACTAATATTTAGAATATACCAGTTAATCAAAAACTCAAGACAAAAACAATTCAGTTTTCAAAAGACTGAAAGACACAGACTTTTTCACAAAGACAGTAAAAAAATGGCCAATAAAGGATCAACCTAGGCACCTACTGACAAAAGAATAGATAATGAAAATGTGATATGTAGATACAATGAAATATTATTCAGTCATCAAAAGGATGAAAGCTTGTCCATTGTGAGACGAGAGATGAAGTAGAAGACATTATGTTAAGTGAAGCAAGTCAGGCTCAGAAAGAATATGTTCTTCGACATATATAGAACAAAATTTGGATCTCAAAGAACTGGAGAAGAAAATGGTGGTTACCAGAGCCTGAGTAGGACATGGGGAAAAGAAGACAGAGAGTGAATTATTAACAGGTAGAAGGGTACAGCTGGACAGGAAAAATAACTCCTAATGTTTTACAACACAACAGCCTAACTATAGTTCACAACAATTAACTGAAAATATTTCAAAATAGGTAGTAGAGAAAATTTCAAATATTCCTACCACAAAGAAATAATAAATGCCTTAAGTGACAGAGAAGCTAATTACCCTGACATTATCTACATTTGTGCACATGTATTAAGTGTCAGATTATACTCCATAAGTTTGTATAATTACGATGCATCAATTAGAAGTAAAGATACTTTTAAAGAAAAGAATGAAGAGATAACAGGAGCAAAAAGTAAAACTCTCTTTATTCAAAAATGACCGTATCTCACATGTAGAAAAGTTCTAAACAACCTAAAAAAAAAAAACAGAATAAAACAAAACTCACCACACCCTGACCAAAACTGCTAGGATAAAATTACTTTGTACAAATTTTAAAAACTGTATTTTTGTGTAATAGCAGGGAACAATCTAACACAAAATAATAAAATCGCAGTTACAAGATAAAATATGAAAACGATTAGAAAAGAATTGATTCATTACAATTCATATGAAAACTTCAGAAGCTATTGTGTAAAATAGGACAAGTTTATCCCCAAATTTGTATTCTGCAAAGGACCTATAATACTCAAAACAACTTTGAAAAGGAAGAACAAAGTAGAAATACTATATTACCTAATTTAAAAATATTACTCAAGGGCTGTGGCTGTGGTTCAGTGGTAGAGTATTTGCCTAGCACATGTGAGGCCCTGGGTTCTATCCTTAACATCACATAAAAAATAAATGAATAAAATAAAGCTATAGAAAAAAAAGTTACTTCATTTAAAAAAAAAATCTTACTCAAATGCTACTCAAAGAAGGTAGCATGGGGGTAAGGACAAATAGCTCAGAATGCAAACCAATCTACAAGTTCAGTGTTGTTATCTTTATACCTAAAGTAGTCAGATACATCCATTAAAATAAAGAGAGATTAATATATTTTGAAGATGCAAAACTTCTTGGGAAAATTCTAGCAAATCACATTCAATAATATTAAAAAATAAAAAGAAAAAACTACAACATGACTGTGGGTTTTGACCCATGAATAAATGTAAACATATGAAAGTCAAACAACTCAGTTCATCACATTAACAATGTTCAAAAAGAATATTACACAATGATCTCCAGATGCAGAAAAGCAACTCATAAAATCCAATGTACATTCTGAATTAAAACTTTCTGAAGAACAGAAACAAACAAACTTCGTCAGTCTAATAGATGGCATCTATGAAAACCTTACAGTAAACAATACATTTAATGGTGAAAGACTAATTTTTTTAGACAAAAAGCCAGACTAATGAGAAATATATATTGCATAATTCTATTTCTGCAAAAGTCTAAAAGAGAACCATGAATCAAATAGCAGAACAGGATGATGCAAGGGTAAAGTGCTGAGAAAGTAGATAGGGAGGAACTACAAAGTGCCAAGAAAAATCTTCTAAGGTTGATGGACTTATTATTTATCTTGTGGCTTTTCAGGTACATAATATGTCAAAACTCATTCAATTATACAATTAAATGTGCAGTTTTACCTCAATTATACATTCACAAAGAACAAAAGACTACATGACTGCATGCCACATACATGTAAGCTCTTTTTTTGTTGTTTCAAATAAATGGGTCAGTATTGGATTATATGCAAGGTTTATGCAAAAAAGAGGATATAAAGATCTAACCAGAGAATCCATACTAAAACTAAGGCCTTGGTCCTGTTTCAAAAGGTATTTATATACTTTTGAGTTAAAATGTTTAAATTCTGCTAAAATCTCAAAGTTATATATAAACACACACCTACACACAAAATTTCTTATGTTAAACTACTGCTTTATATGAATTTATCAACTACAGTTTCAAATCCATCTGAAAACAGTGCTTCTATTGGAGTGTATCTACCTATACATATACTGCATCTAAGTAACAGAAATATAGGTACACATACAATCTATTAATTTATGTCAAATATGCTTATATAATGTAGTATTTTCAAAGTTTTATGACTTCACAGAAAGACAAAATAAACTCATTCGTAATGTAGTATGACAAAAAATATTTCACTAACAATTCCTTTCTTATTCTTGTCCTTTTTCTTCTTAACAGACATGTTTAAAAAAGATTAGTCATTAATTTGATCATTAAACAAGAAAGTAAGTAACACAGATCAAGAAGTAAAGCATTTAATTTTTTTCAAATGTGAAAAACATATCTTATTAAGGCTACATTAATTTAATAATCACATAAATATTCTATTAGTACAAATGCCAAGTCCATAGGCTGCCTCCAACAGTAGACAGTCTGAGTTTGGAAGAATGTGGCAGTAATAAGTGCATATTCTCCACATGTCATTTACATAGCATTTACAGCCACAGTTGTTTTCCAGAAAACAAAAGTAATAATTAGTAGAGTATTATGGCTTCACAGTTAGTCTGTTACAAATAAGCAATAATTATCTAAGGTAAAAACTTTCTAAATGACTTTAAAAATCCCTTACCGGTATCTATGAACAAATATGCCCTTAAAAATAGAGTTCATCATATTTTCGATTTCGTCCTGGTTTTCTTGTAGCTGGTGGGAGGAGAAAAGACAGTAAAAAACATAAATTGAAAAACTGGCTATTTTATTTGGAATGAACATTTCCAACTGTTTTAAAATCCTGGTTATTATCTATCCTTTCTCTCATTATGCAATAGATGTTTGAAATAACCAGTATACTTGCATTATTTCTACAGCTTTATCACCTTAAATCTCTTGCTGTCTCTATCTAGACACGGATTAGCTAGGAATGGTAGTGAATATCTGTAATTTAAAGGACTCAGAAGCCTGAGGCAGGAGGAATTCAAGTTTGAAGCCAGTTACAGCAACTTAGCAAGATCCTCCGCAACTTGGTGAGACCCTGTCTAAAAATAAAAAAAATAAGAACTGGGGATTGAAAAAGAACTCAGTAGTGCCTCTAGGTTCAATCCCCATTTATTAAAGAGAAAAGAAACAAGAAGAAAAAATAGATATATACTACATAGTGACTAACAAGGTAAAGTGATCAGGCTCCTATCTCCAAAGTATCATCTGCTAAAAGATGGGAGCCATTACAGCATGTTAGCATAATGATAAGACTTATCTAATCCCAGGGGACAAATTGAAGTCAGAAAAGAGAGAGAGAACAATCTGAAAAACAATGTTCTAAAGTGAACGGGGATTAGATTCATTGTACAAATATAAGGACTGGCCTTAGAGGGCATTGTAGTAAGAGAAAAGACAGAACATATAGATATTACAACTATTGTAGCCAGACAGGTAGGTTTAATCCTTGAATAATCCTATTCTGATTGTTTCCATTAAAGAACAAGATAATCAACTAAGTGTGAAGACAAGACAGGAGGTTTTATAGTTTTGAGGTAAGGCATAACCTTGTAAGGAAGTGCAAATAACTCTAGAATGAAATATCATAGGGTTTACTAGGCAGCATTAAAAAGGTTCCATTGACAGATTAACAGAAAATCCAGCCATTATAGTTAGGTTTCCTCCCCAGTCATTTTCAGGTACTCTGATGCAAGTGTGGTGCATATGGTGATACAGGGTTTTCTAGGGAGTATGACAAAGGGAGACAGAGGCAAGAAATTGAGGGTATAAAGAAGGATGTGATTATAATAAATAATGAAAGGAAAAAAGAGATAGATATTGTGTGAAGAATAATAAAAATACTGGGATGGAACTGCAAATTGGTGCAACCACTATGGAAAGTGGTATGGAGAGTCCTCAGAAAACTTGGAAAGGAGCCACCATTTGACCCAGCTATCCCACTCCTCGGTTTATACCCAAAGGACTTAAAATCAACATATTATAGTAATGCAGCCACTCTATGTATAAAGAAGCTCAATTCTCAATAGCTAAACTATGGAACCAACCTAGGTGTCCTTCAATAGATGAATGGATTAAAAAAGGGGTATATATACCCAATGGGATATTACTCAGCTTTAAAGAAGAATGAAATTATGACATTTGCTAGTAAATAGATGGAGTTGGAGAATATCATGCTAAGTGAAATAAGCCAATCCGAAAAAACCACAGGCCAAATGTTTTCTCTAATATAAAGATGCTAATTCACAATAAAAGAAGAATGTTACCTTAGACTAGGTAGAGGGAATCGAAAAAAGGGGAGGAAAGGGGATTTAGGGATAGGAAAGATAATGGAATGAAACAGTCATTATTACTTTATGTATGTATGTGACTGCATGATCAATATGATTCTATAACATGAACACTCAGAAAAATGAAAAAATTATATCCCATCTATAGATATCAAAGTGCATAAATGCATTCTACTATCATGTATAACTAATTAAAACAAATAAAAAATTTAAAAAAATACTGTGTAAAAGTATTTCAGGACCAAACAGAAGAAAAACAGTAGATGAGTAGGAAAACAGAAAAAAAAACACTACACTGCCCTGGCTGGTCTAAAACTCATAGGTTCAAGTGATCTTCCAAAGTGGGGAGGGGACTATAGGCACATGTTACTATATCTAGTGTCTAAAAATGTTTGATAATGGGACACATTAGATTATTAAGAGAGGGTTGATAATACTTAATTTTGCATAAGCCTTACTATAAAAAGCTTAGGTTAAAAGGGGGCTATGATAAACTTCATCATTTTCAAATGATAAAGATTTAACTAATTGGGACTGGGGTTGTGGCTCAGGGTAGAGCACTTGCCTAGCATCCATGAGGCACTGAGATGCACCCACATAAAAACAAACAAAAAAACCAAAGAAATAAGCAAGCAAATAAAAGTATCCTATCCATCTACAACTAAAAAACTATTTAAAAAAAAGATTTAACTAATCCCTTTATCCCTTTAAATTTGAAGCAAAATAGGAAGGAGAAAAGATTTTTCATCTTCAAAGAATCCAGAAAATACCTGCAGTCTCAAATCACAAATATATGAATAGCAAGGAGACGAGGAGGGAACATTCAAATCAAAGAAAGAGGTAGAAAAATCATGACAGCTATTATCTGTGAAACAAAAAGCCATTTTGCTCTGTAAAATGCAGAAACAGACTGCATCTGTTCCACAGAAGATGGAAAGTGATATAGTCTGTAAAATATGCAATTAAATTCCCATGTCCTCACCAAACCTAGGCAGCCTGGCAATTTTTCTACCACATACTTATTTTGGAAGTCCAGACATTTATTTCTTGAGGAAAATAAACCAGAGATTTGGAATCATCGTATATATACATATGCATACATACACACACACACACATATGTGATTCACATTAACAATTATATGTGATGTGCAGAATGTCAAGCACTTCCTCACCCTACCCAACTCCAAAATGTCAAGACAGCCATTATACATGCTTCTGCAAAGAAGCTGATCTTTTACAGGAGAAAAAAAAATTACCAAAGCCAACATCTGAGGACCTATAATGAAAACATTAGTTTACCACTAGACAACCCCACAATGATACCCACCAATCTGGAAAAAACATACACCAGAGTATAGCACCGTAAAATTTCAGAATACTAGGAACAAGTAGCAAAATGTAAAAGTTTCTAAAGACAAGAAACAGGGTCATTACTTGGCAGAGCAGCTCAAGACTGTTATCCCAGTGACTGGAAGACTGAGACAGGAGGATTCCAAGTTTGAGTCCAGCCTCAGCAACTTAGTGAGATGCTGTCTCAAAATAAAAAAATTAAAAGGGTTAAGGATGTGGCTTAGTGGTTAAGTGCCCCCCCCCACCGAGTTCAATAGGGAGGGAGGGAGGGAGGGAAGGAAGGGAGGAAGGAAGGAAGGGAGGAAGGAAGGAAGGGAGGAATGGAGGGAGGGAGGGAAGGAGAGAGGCTTGAAATATTTTAATTAATTATTTATTTGTAAAGTTGTTGATGAACCTTTATCTTATTTATTTATATGTGGTGCTGAGAACCGAACCTAGTGCCTCACACATGCTAGGCAAGCATTCTCTCACTTAGCCACAATCCTAGCCCTTGAAATCTTAATAGCGAAGAACTTCTCAGGAGCAATACTGGAAGATAGAGACAAATTCTGAAGAAAATAATTTGTAATATTTAAATCTAAATTGCAGTCAACTATTAAATAAGAGGCCAAATCCATATTTTGTAAACATGCAAAATCTCAAATATTTACTTCCCTGATATCCTTTTATTCATAAATGTATCAGATAATATCCTATACCAGAAAAGGAGACTAAATTAAGGGGAAAAAATATAATAGGGGATCTAAAAGATAAAGGATCCAAACAACAGGAAAAACAGAAAATTTATATAAATTGAGGGACAGTACAATTGTAGCAAATAAGGTTATGATTTAAAAAAATTAAAAGCACATTAAAATTCTTGTTAAATAAATTTAACACTTATTTTATTTCCTTGATTCTATTTAACTTAAGTCACTAAGTTAATAAATACAAGATACAAAATGTTTGTAAAGTGATTTTTAAAAACAAGGTTTATTTTAAGAAACTGGTTTCTAAAATAAAGCCGATTTTCAGAACTGTTAAAAAAAACAAAAGGAATGTAAAAACCAACAAAAAGAAAAAATTTTAAATTACTCTAGACTCAAAAAAGATATTAAAATTTTAAAGTCATACTTTTCTTTTACAGATATAATTATATGATGTGGAGGTATTTGTGGTTTTGGCCAACTGTATATTAACCCCAAAATACTACAAGGTAATGATTAACAAATATTAGAAACTTGAATTAAAGTTTTATACCTGTAGTATGGGTGAGAAAGATGAATGATAAAGTAAAATAACAGAAGGGATAAAAGTACAAGGCAATGAAAACTTGTACTTTTTAAGAAACACTTAAAAATGAGTAGGAAAATTTAAATATAAAGACAAAAATTAAAAGAGAAATTATTTATACTCTATGGTCTCTTTTTTTGATGATGACAGATTGTACTAAACTTTTCAAATCCTAACCATAAAAAACAGAAATAATCTGTCTGTTTAAGAATTATAAAATACTTAGTGAATTTAATAAATAGAATATGGGTTCTGAGAATCAATAGGTAAGTAAAATGAAAATGCATCATATTAATATTCCTTAACAGCAATTTTTCTAAATTCACTAACTTGTCTTTTTTCCCTGATTTCCCCATTAGCCATGTCTATTATTACTATAAGTAGGTATTCAAACATTCTGTATGAACACAGACAAATACTATTAGCCCTCTTGTCATTATAGAGTAAGAGCTGCAACTTACTAAATTCCAGACACCATTCCAAACTCTCTTAATCTCTTTTAGAAAGAAGTAACTGTCATTATCTTTCCCACTTTGCATTTGAAGAAAATGAGACCAGGTAGGTTAAGATTATCCAACTAGTAAAAGGCACAGAGAAATGGGAATCCAGAAAGTTTGGCTCCAAAACCCATTCTATCAATCACTAATATATGGTTTCAGCAACTAAAAGCCAAAGAAAAGAAATGTCAATATTCTAAAGCAAAATGATTTTCACCCTACTATTAATAAATAAAGCAATTTCACATACATAATGTCTTTCTTCACAGAAAAAGTTTAGAGATGCTAAGAAATGTTAATAAATAATAAACCATATGCAAATATAAAATCAACCACAAGTTAACATAATAGTGTCAAACAATAAAGTATAAAGAAATATTTAATCCTTCAAGAGTTTTATCTTGAAATTTATCTTGAAACCATTTATCAAGACTGCCCTTATATAATGATCTTGACCACATTTTAAAATTTTTCCCAAACTCAATTTGGAAAAAATTAAAACAGAATCAATTACTTCATTATTAATACAGATACTTAATTCTTTATTCTCCTTTGTTCAAATAAGCATCTTCACCTTAAAAGTGAGAGGTAGCTAGCCAGTATTAGATTAATACTATCTGCAACATCATTAGAAAATTACATAGGTGAGAAAATAATGAAAAATAAAGTTAAACCAATGTTGCTCATTCTGAAAACTGCCATCTAACAAAAATTTGAAGTGAACAAGTTCTGAAGTATTGACATACAGTTTAAAAGCAGTTGCTTAAAAATGAGATAACTATAATTCTGAAAAAGATTCTTGGAAGAAACCATTATTTTCATAATTCCAAACAAAGTGCTAAATCAAAGAAAGTCCTATTTATTCATGACCATGTTTAAAAAAAAAAAAACTTTCTCCTAAAGTATAAAAACTTCATCAAATTGGGGGAAAATGTTCCCAGTCTCAGACTATAAATCCACCAGAATTAGTGTAAGAAAATGTTTCTTAGGTAAGTTAAATCCACAAACTGTTCTAATATGTCCAACTGAGAGCTATTATAAGGGTACTTAGTTCTGAGGATTAAGAGTTAATAAAAACTGTACTGCAATGTGAGCCTTCTTTATGTAACAGGTCAAGCAAATAAAACACTATACTTTAAATTTTCAATTAATAGAAAAGAAAAATAAGGAAAGTAGGAAATAAAATGTAACTGTTATCAGCCTGTTTCAATTTAATAATAAAAGTACTCCAAAAAGACTTTACCTCCAATGAAAAGTTAGAATACTTATAAACTGGGATAACAGACCTGAAGAACTACAGAATGTTGAAAACTTTTAACAAAAATGTAGTATACAGTTTAACTCAATGCATAAACACTGATAATAGGGACACATTAGTTAATTCATAATAAGAAAGTGGGATATTTGGAAAACAGATTAAAAGTACTACTGATAAGATCACTCTAGTAACTTATGAAGCTATGGAACTCATCACATCTGTACCCTACAAAATAACTAACCTGATTCTCTCTCTTCTCAGCTAAGATATAAGCAATGTCAAGGAGCATTTTATTCCAAAGCCGATAATCATATCTGGCCATAACTGCTTTGTAACTGTCCATGCACATAGTCTTTGAAGCAGAGGATTAAATGTTCCTGCCCATTTTATCTAGTCCCTAAGACTTGTCCTGCAAAGTGAATAAAAATGATTATCTTTTAATCTATGCCTCAATACATACCATAAAAAAAAGAGGACAAAGATGAGAAAAAAAAATCCTTGACAATATGGATAATTATTGTCCAACCTAGAATTAAGTTCTCAGCAAGCCCTCTGTGCTTTGTTGAAAGAAAGGTGATTGATATGTCTCACACATTTTATTCAACTGAGCTTCAGAAGATATGATGATTAATATAGACATATGGGAATTAAAGTACTATTTTGAAACAAATTTAGAGAATGACTGAAAAATAGGTTCTAAGTTTTAAAAAAATCAGTATAAACAATGTTGATAACTTCCACTTTTCAATATTTGATTTTGAAAAACAATTTCAAATGCAAATAATCTACATGATGAAATTTTTAAGAGTTTGGGTGAAAACAAAAAGGCATTCATAAAGCAATTTTAAGAGCTATCATGAACACAAGTAAATAATGGGAAAAGAGACAACAAAGAACTCGAAGGAAGCTACTCAACTTAAACAGAAGAAAAGCCATAATGAAAATATACAAAATTAGCAGATATAAGCAACCAAAGGGATAGTGAAAATGAGTCAACAGAAAGAAGAACTAAAATGAATCATCATAATAAATGTAGTTAAAATACAGAAATACATCATTTACATGGCATCGAAGGACAAATGCAAATGAATTAAAGTGTGTTGTTCAAAGAATTAAGACAACATGCTATTTTTGGTTCCGGAACTGAAGACAGGGAATTGTGCCTAATCATGCCCTCTACCACTGAAATATATATCCCTAGTCCCAAGTCAATATTTTAAAAGTGAAAATATCCTGCATATTTCTATAATACAATACTCTTTCTCTTTTCCCTTTTTTACCCCTCAGTACTAGGGACTAGAACCCAAGGGTTCTTTATCACTGAGCTACATACTCATCCTTTTTATTTTGAGACAGGGTCTTATTTAAGTGTCTGGGCTGTCCGTGAAATTTCCATCCTCCTGCTTCAGGCCGGCCAAGTCACTGGGATTAGAGGCATGCACCAAGGTGCCCAAATTCTGTTCTTAAATAGTTGTGTGGCACAAAGTTTTCTGGATTCAAGAGAGGTAGTCTACTGCTAAAGAAGAGCCCCAGATTGCTCTGAAACATAAGATCTATAAACTAACCTTTCTGTCTTTTTTGTGAATTGTCATTTCAAAACACTACCAGCAGAACAGTATCTAAGGTTAATCTTCAATTTGTTGCTTCTCCTTCTCTCCTGACTTTAAGAAAATAGATAATAACTTCTTTTTGAAGGCAAGTGCATTAATTTTTTATGACAGCAACTTTGGCTTTTTAGAAGCAATTTCTACCTTATGTTTAAGTTGTGTATATTTCAAATCACTGAAGTCTTTATGCATCTGACAACCAGGTAATTGGGCATTACTGTACACAGAGAGAAGTAAGATAAAAAGAAAATAGAAAACAAAAAAAAAAAAGAAAAAGCAGACATATGCAGAAGATATTAAAGGCCATGAAATTAGAGAGCAATGTGTAGTATCACACAACTTACTGAATAAACATTTTAATTATATTTTAAAAAATATATAACTACGTAAAAAACATTTCTCTTCCTAATAATGAAGAGGAGGATATTCTCAAAACAGAATAAACTGTGTTTGCTTTATGTTCAGTACAGAAATATTTAACAATAAATGATATTTCTATTTTACCTTTTATATAAAGATAAAACTAGGTAAAACATCTCCCTCTCCTCTTAACAATGAGAAAAAAGACAATGGTAAAAGAAAATAAATCGTTTCATATTTGTTTGGCATAAAACTGTAGAACACTAATCATAGCTGTATAGAACAAAAAATAAATAAATAAAAAGAAAATTGGAAAAAATGAATGGATTATCTCAAATAACTCCAGATAATATTATCATACTGGAATTGGGTAATAGGTCAAGCCAGAAAACAACACAATATTTAATCAGGCATTTGTAGCATATTGTTCCCAAACCACCAGGATCAACATCATTTAGAAACTTGTTAAATCCTGAGGGTGAGGCCCAATAATCTGTTTCTACATGTCTTTAGATGATTCTTATGCATGCTGAGGTTTGAGAAACAATGTTTTAAATAAATGAAATACTAAAATTTAAATGCAAGATGAAATGTATGTAGTTAACCTAAATCTGGTTTGTCATGGTAAAAATTAAGATGGAAGATACACAAAGTTACTGCTACAAAAAGATGTAAGTTGGGAATATTGAAATATGTTTATATATACACATGTGCTCTCACATGCACATTCCATACATGAATGAAAAGGAACAGTCATTTTAGGTAAGCACAGTTAAAGTAGTAGAGGCAAAACAGACAATTACTCAATTAATAAAATTATCTTTTGGGAAAACAAAAGAATGAATATACTTGGCTGACAAGTTAATAATAATTCTAAATGAAGAAAGCAAAGGTAAAAACTTATCAGTTTTTCATATTATCTGAATGAACTGATATTAGTACTTGAATGAACTGATATTAGAGACATTAGGTCTAGATATGTTTAAGTTAGCAAAGCATTAGTTACAGAAAGAATATCTGTTTTATACTAGATAGAATTGTTTAAAATATTTGCAATAAAACAATAAGCCATAAAGCAATGTAATTAAGTAGAGGAAAAAACAATGCCAATTTGGAATTTCCACTATCATTAATTGGGTTTACCAAAGAATATGGCATAGTTACCTCTTAAAATATTTTGGTTGTAAAATATAAAGATGTAGGAAAACACATTCAGAAAGAAATTTACTGACACATTTTTATTTTTAAGGTTATCAGATGCCAGATAAGCAAATAGGCTTAAACTTTACCCTAACAGATAACACAAATCACTGAGATGAATTTGGCAGAATGTTATTTTCCAGAACACTGGTATTAAATTAATATTTGCTCTAAAGAAGGCTTAACTGAAATAAAATATACTTAACAAACCAAATGGAAAAGAAAGAACATGTTGGTAACTTACCAGCAAGGGTACTTGTATGCCTAAAAGCTCTGACTTGGGAGTCTGACAAACCAGTCAAAAGGGATATTACTGTATCCATCATATACTCATCATAAATAATGCTATATTGACACTGTCGAATCAGGACTCCAATAAATTCTCAAAAATTTGATCGAAACTTTTTCCACTGTGGTCCAGGCATGGGAAGGGGACAATCACCACTGTCCTAAAAAGTATAAAAAGAATAGTAAGTATGACATGATAGTATATTGATCAAAGGTCCCCACCCCTCCTTTTTTTGGTACCAGGAATTGAATCCAGTGGTTAAGCCACTGGGTTAAGCCCCACTGGATTTTATATTTTATTATTTTATATTTTATTTAGAAACAGAGCTAAGTTGCTTAGGGCCTCACTAAGTGGGCAAGAGGAACAAGCATTGTAAGCAATATAATTAGCAAAGTCATACTAATGGGACCATAGAGCTACATTGTTTCATAAACTAAAATAGAATTTCTAGTATTAAAATAACAAAATAAGGGCAGGGGCATAGTGACTCATAAAGGAAACTAAGGAAGTTACACTTCATTCTCGAGGCAGTGGGTGGCTGATGAATGATTTTGACCAAGTGAGTAACTAGCTTTATAAAGAAATAACTGATTGCAATGTAGAGAATAGTCAGTCATTAGGCAAAGGAACAGAAAAAGAGCTAAGGAGACTTACCATTCTAACATATTCATAAACAAAGTGAGAGATGGAGCAGGAAATTTAAGACAGTAGCAATGGTGAGGAAGATAATGGAAAGAATGTGATAAACATTGAAATAGTGCAAAAATAAAATTACCAGTTTAAATGACACACAAAAATAACTTTTATGTTTTTGGTTTGGTTGACTGGTGGATTTTACACAACAGAAAATAAAAATTCATTGTTCCTGACAACTGATAGGTGTTGGGAAAAAGTATAATGGCAGCTGCACCCCAGGAAAAAAAAAAAAGCCAACATGGCGCCTAAGGACCTTCTCTTCCTATTTTCCCCTTTTTTCACTGGTGCGAAAAGTTCCCACCAGTGTGAACTCTCACGCTGGCGTCAATTTCAAATCTCTCTGGCAGGAAACCTTAGCCCCAATAAGAACTAATTTCGTGGGCTCCGGAACTGACATCTGGAGGAACTTACCAATAAACGAGTGAGCCGTCATTTACCTAAGCCCTGCCATCTCTCCTTAGATCTATATAAGCCCACAGCCTTTTGTAATAAAGTGGAACTCTCCTCAGCGAAGTGTCTTGCGTGGAGGAATTCTTTCAATAGGGGGACTAAGTTTTGTTTAGGAATGCCCAATTACTCTGTCCCATAAGAATAGATGGGACACACTTTAATTCAAAACATTTTATGTAGAATATCCAATTTCCAGACTTCAGGCCACACTGATTTAAAGATTTAAAATAAACCCAAAGTTTTAGGAACAGATTATTAATGAACACTGAAAGCATTATTTGGCCAATTTTCAATGGTTGTCAAACCATTATTTGGCAATTGCAAAAAAAAAAAGAAAATGTAATTTTACAAAGAGATGCAATTCACCTTAAACAAGGCTCAGTTTTAGCTCTGCTAATCAATACCCTGGTATATATTGCACACAAAATTTCACCAATGAATTTCCTTGAAAAAAAATCTAATCTAAGGAGGTCCTTAGACCTGACGTTCAATGAAAGAACAAAAAGGACATAGGAACATGTTAAATAATACAGAAAGAAAAAAAAATCTGGGAAACAAAAAATGTGGGATGTTTTACAAGACAACTAGTTTAATGCTGTAAAAAAGTTAATGTCAGGCTAGGATTATAGTTCAGTGGAAGAGTGCTTGCTGCACATGTGTGAGGCACTGGGTTCAATTCTCAGTACCACATAAATAAAGATCCATCGACAATGAAAAAATATATACTAAAAAAAGTTAATACCACCTAAAGAAAAAAAAAGTTGAGAAATTGTTTAATAGTTTCAAAATGTCCTAAAGACATAACAATTAAATACAGAAATGTCAATTAGTATGTTTTAGTCACACTAGCTTCTTTATGATCCTTTAAATACACTAGGTATGTTTCCATTTCAGGGTCTTTGCCCTTGTTTTCTCTTCCTTCAGATATGAGTTTAATGAGAGGCATCATCTTCTTCAAGTCTTTGCTCAGTGTCACACTCTTGAGAGGTGTTCTTGAATGTACTATGTTAAATCATCCCTTTTGGGCCAATCTCTTACTGATTTTATTTTTCTGCACAGTATTTATTGCCATCTATCATACTACAGTATTTTGCCTAGGTGTTTATTCTTTGGCTTTCTCCTCTTAACTAAAATAAAAATTTTGCGAGGGCAGGGGTTTGTGTCTAGTGCATTCAAGTGTTATATCCTCAACGCTTTGAATGTAAAAGACATTCAAATATTTATTGATCAAATGAATAAGTCACCACAAGAATACTATTTTCAATATGATTCTAAAAATGATGATAGGGATATCTAAGAATATTTTATTCATGTTCATTCTTTAATCATCAACTTTAGTGATTTGTTTCCTTAGCCGCAGACTAAGGAACTAGTAAATGAATTCAGCAAATTAACAGGATACAAAATCAACACTCATAAATCAAAGGCATTTCTGTAAATCAGTGACAAATCCTCTCACAGTACACTAAAGAAATAAATTAAAGAAGACCTTAGAAGATGGAAAGATCTCCCTTGTTCTTGGATAGGCAGAATTAATATTGTTAAAATGACCATACTAACAAAAGCATTATATTTAAAATCCCAATGATATTCCTTATAGAAATAGAAAAAGCAGTCATGAAATTCATCTGGAAAAATAAGAGTCCCAGAATAGCTAAAGCAATCCTTAGAAAAAAGAGTGAAGCAAGTGGCATCACTATACCAGAACTTCTGTATTACAGAGCAACAGTAACAAAAACAGCATGGTATTGGCACCAAAATAGACTGGTAGACCAATAGTACAGAATAGAGGACACACAGACTAACCCACATAATTACAGTTATCTTATATTAGACAAAGGTGTCAAAAACATATACTGGAGAAAAGATAGCCTCTTCAACAAATGGTATGTTTGCTAGGAAAACTGGAAATCCATACACAACAAAATTAAACCCCTCTCTCTCACCATGCAAAAAACTCAATTCAAAGTGGATCAAGGAACTAGTAATCAGATACCCTGCATCTAAATGAAGAAAAAGTAGGCCCCAATCTCCATCATATTGGATTAGGCCCCTACTTCCTTAAATAAAACTCCCTATAGCACAAGAATTAAAATCAAGAATTAATAAATGGGATGGATTCAAACAAAAATGCAAAAGAAGCAATCAGTGAGGTGAACAGAGAGCCTACAGCTTGGGAGCAAATTTTTATCACTTGCATATCAGATAGAGCACTAACCTCTAGAGTATATAAAGAACTCAAAAAGCTAAACAACAACAACTAATAATAATAATAATCCTCCAATCAATAAACGGGCTGAGGAACTGAACAGACACTTCTCAGAAGGTAATATACAATCAATCAACAAATATATAAAAAAGTTCAACATCACTAGCAATTAGAGAAATGAAATCAAAACTAAACTTTAGATTTCATCTTACTCCAGTCAGAATGGCAACTGTTAAGAATACAAACAATAGTAAGTGTTGGCAAGGATGTGGGGGAAAAGACACATTCATACATTGCTGGTGGGGCTGCAAAATGGTGCAGCCATTATGGAAAGCAGTATGGAGATTCCTTGGAAAAGTGGGAATGGTACCACCTTTAGAGCCAGCTATCCTATTGCTTGGTCTATACCAAAAGGACTTCAAAACAGCATACTACTGGAACACAACCACATCAATATTATTGCAGCACAATTCACAATAACTAAACTCTGGAACCAACCTAGACGCCCCCCTTCAGTAGTTGAATGGATAATGAAAATGTAGTATATATACACAATGGAATATTACTCAACAATAAAAGAGAATAAAATCATGGTATTTGCAGGTAAATGGATGGAGTTGGAGAATATAATGCTAAGTGAAGCTTGCCAAAAAAAAAAAAAAAAGCTAAATGCTTTCTCTGATATAAGGAGGCTGATTCATTGTGAGATTGAAAGGGGCAGCATGGTAAGATTAGACGAACCCTAGATAGAGGAAAGAGAAAGAAGGGAACAAGGGGGTAAAAAAGATGGTGGAATGAGATGGACATCATTACCCTAAGTACATGCATGAAGACACGAATGGTGTGAATATACTTTGTATAGAACCAGAGATATGAAAAATTGTGCTCTATATGTGTAATATGAACTGTAATACATAACAAATTAAAATAAAAAATTAAAAAGAAATGAATATATAAAATCAAAGCAACAATGAATGCCAATATCATACCTTTTAAATGTCTTGCCCAAAACTGTTATCAATTAGTTAAATGAGATACTGCCAAATGTTTTTCTTTTACTCTTATTCATGAATCTTGACAAACCTTTCATTTAGAGTGGGAAACAATCTATCATTAGATTTATTGGGTGGGGGGAGCCAACAACAATAAAAATTGGGATACTGATACCTTTGGGATAAACTAGAGGAGTCCAGTGATCATTTTGGTAGTATTGGCAATAAATGAGTTCTTCAATTTGTCAAGGGCATACTCACATATCCTACACAAATACTGAAAAGTCAAACGCCACAAGATTTTTATTATGTTCAAATCACATAGCTTTCCCATCTTTGACTCTTTAGCACTTACCTACAACACTGTCTAGTATACTTAGGAGAACAACAATGTTTACAGTATGGCTAATTTATTAACATCAAGGCCAATCTCCTGAGTGTGGTACACAAGACTATTAATGATTTGATTCAGCTTCATTTTTATTTCCCCTCAAGCACTCTAAACTCTCCTCATTAAACTCCCTCCAGGTTTTTCAGGTGAATTTTTATTCATCTTTAAATATCTATATTCAGGGTTGGGGATATAGCTCAGTGGTAGAGTGCTTGTCAGGCATGTGTGAGGCCCTGGGTCCAATTCCTGATTCTACAAAATAATAATAATAATAATAATAATAATAATAATAATAATAATAATAATAATAGAAAGAAAGCAAAATCTAGTTTGTAAAGACCTCACACCCTACATAGTTAAATCATCCTTTCATTCTCACTGGATTTTGCATGTTTCATAACTATTAAACATGTTAAGGTATTATTGCTGAGTATTCCCTCATTGGGTCTAAGTTTCAGATCATTGTGGTAGACACAAATTATATTTCAAGTATCCCAAGGGAAAGAGTAATGAGTTCAATACTGAAGACGGTAGACAGTAGAAATGGCACTCCTTACTAATATATTCACTTACTGTAAATTATGTATGTAAGTTCAATGATTTTTATAGTCTATACTCTGTATCTCCCCACAAAATACAAAAGTACTAAACACAGAGAAAAAAACAGAAACTAAACCTTAAATATTTGTAATCAACAAATGAATAATACGGCATGTGGTTGCACTGATACGACTGTAATATTTTGAAACACATGTAATTATGGCATTTAAATAAAATATTTAATTTTAAAAGTATGTAAAATATCCCTTTTGTCTTCACTGACCTTCAAAGATTACTTTTATGTGAATAATATTAATACAATAATAGATACACTTAATTCTATGAATAACAATATATGCTGCAAACTATACCTTATTACAATACATGAGGATTACACACTCAGTCTTCTACGTACCAAGAGTGGAAAGAAAATAAATCCTTTCATCTATTTATTTCAAATTACCAGATACTTTAAAATTAGACATAGACCACAACTAAAAGGGAAAAATGTGAAATAATTACCAATTACTTAAGCATACTTCCCATAAGAAATCTAGCTACTCTTTGAGAAGAATGTAGGCAACAGGGCAAAGAGGGGAGAGAAACTTTATATGTCAAATTAACTTTATCCCAAATTTTCACTATTAGATGGTTCGAAGGCTGAAAAATGCTTTCTTGATAGAATGTATAAATAAAAAAATTTAAGAGACTGTATTTGAGAATGCAAATAATTTGACCTTTCTTCTACACTCTACATCATTTCTTTTACATTTTTGAGGTTGTGTGCTATTTAACCACTTTTATACTTATTAACATTTTAACCCTTTGATTAAATAACTGTTCATATAAATAAAAATATGGAAGTTCCATACTTTAAATTAAAAAAAATTTAGGAAAGTACATATGATAACAAATGAGAAGAGAAAAAAGCTGCAGGGTAACTTGTAATCATTATAGAAAATCACCACATAATCTTACAATTTATAAAAAGAATTAAAGTGACTAAGTGAATATATTAAATGTGTTACAAATATTTCCTTATATACAAGGCATACTTAAATATATGAAAACTATATTAGCTGATCTTGGTAAAACATACCTAAAAGTTTATATATATAAATATAGTGCTAATAATCTGGAAAACAAATATTATATTTTGCCTTAGCTTCCAACGGCTGATTCCAAGAAGAACCAAATATACTTAGCTATAAACTGAAGAGCCATAGAATGCTCTGGGAATTAATTTATTTCTAAATTAGGTTGATAGCACTTTGGCTATGTGCAAGTTTGTAGGGCTTAAAAAAGTTTATTAACAAACTATTTGTAATAAAGAATAGGAACATTAGTGTACTTCTCAGGCAATAACATAGATTTTTAGACCACTTCCTGTAAAATCTATCTGTATTTGATTAGGTGATCATCTTCACCTGACTTTGCTATAATATATTTATTTCAATAATATTTTAATAATGACTACTCTTTTGAGAACCACTGTTTGAATTTAACAGTTCAGATCTTTTAAAAAACATTACTCTAAAACTTGATGTACCAAAAATAACCTCCCATATCCCCTGGGGAATAAATAACCAAAAAAGTATTTTGAAGGGAAAAAAATCAAATATGGTATATCTAGTAATATAGAAGTATTTAAACCCAAGTTCTTGGGAATATACAGAGTAAAAAAAAGAATAATATTTTCCTAAAATTACTGAAGATAAAATAGATGGCCTTAGAAGATAATCTAATAAATAATTCTGCTCTAAATGAACACATTCCTAGTATAACCAAACAGTTGTACAACCAAAAAGGAAAAAGATTTAAATGATTAAAAAAAAAAAGCAATCTTTGATTAGATCACTATCTCAAATGTTGGAAAAAATATTTAGAGAAATGAAATAAATCCTTTTAAAATAATTTTATTTGCTACATATTGATTATCACTTTTGGTAACAGTTAACTACCTTTTAATATATTCTGAATATATGACCGTATTGGCATATCATGACCTTTATTTCCATGAATTTCTCATCTTCTTCTAGTTGTTTAATCTTAGTACAAAAGTAATGATTTTTTCCTTGAGCTGGATGTGGTGCAGGTCTGTAATTCCAGAAATTTATGGGAGGCTGAAGTAGGAGAATCAGAAGTTTGAGGACAGCCTTGGCAATGTAGTAAGACAGTCCCTGTCTCAAAATTAAGAAATAAAATGGGCTGGGGATATAGCTCAGTGCTAGAGTGCCCCCACGTTCAATACCAACTACCAAAAATAAATAAACAAAAGTAACAATTTCTTGTTATCACATTCATTTTTACAATATATTCATTTGTTTCCCCCTCTAACTGTTCTCACACGTGAAGGGTTTTAATAATTTAATTCTTGGCTTTCTTCTTTTTATTTACCTTAAACCAGTAATTTCAAACTTTGATGTCTTGTTAGAATCCTGATGAACTTTTAAAAATTCTCATGCCCAGATCACGCACTTTACAAATTAATCAGAATATCTGGGGATGTGGCAGAGACAGATACCAGTACTTTTTAAAGATACCCAGATAACACCAATATGCAACAAAGGTTGGGAACTATTATCTCAAAAACTTGTAATAATCTTTTCATCAAGTGTTAATATTCTTAAGGTCCAAGATACACAATACATTTCAATTTGAGATCTGAATCACCTTTGATACAAGTCTAGTGTAGTACAATCATTCTGGCAGCTGATGAAGCAACTTCCCAATTACATGTTAACTTGATTTTGTTACCTACTGTTTGGCACATACAAGCTCTTGAAATAACCAGTTTATTTTTTTGACGAAAAGAAGCCCAACAGTAATATATTAAAATCCAGGTTTGTTAGTTTTAGAAAGTTAACTTCATGTAAGTTCAAATGCCTTACAGTCCAACACAATCCAAACAGAATCTGTGGCATGCCCTTCTAATTAAATATTTCCAGGAATATTTGCTGCAGTTTGTATTTGCAATGTCTCCTAAATGTTCCTGTTTTAAAGGCTTGTTTCCCAGACTGGTATTGTTGGGAGAATGTAGAATCTTTTAAGAGGTGGGGCCAAGACAGAGCTCTTAGGTCCCTGGAGGCATGCCCCTAAAGGGAAAGTGAGCCTCTTCCTCTTTATTTTGCTCCCAACATGAGATAAATGCTTTTGCCATGCACTGCTGCCATACCACAGCCCCAAACATAACAGGGTCAGCAGATCATGGACTGAAACTTCCAAAACTTTCCTTTTCGTAGGTTTATCTCAGGAATTTGTAAGAAAGAAATCTGACTAGTACCAAGTCAAGAATTAAGTAAAACATATACTCACACTGGCTGAAAGAAATCAAAACTGTAAATAACCTTACCTAAGTGGGAAAAAAAACAAAAAACTTTACAATGTCAAAGGCTTTTGGGATTACAAAATCGAGAACAAGGAATTATGGATATACATATGAATGAAGCATAATGTAAAGTTCCTAACATGGTACTAATATAGTTGAAAAGACACTAGCAGAATGTTTCTGTAAAAAATCACATGTAAAATATTTTGGTCTGGGGCTGGGGATGTGGCTCAAGCGGTAGCGCGCTCGCCTGGCCCGGGTTCAATCCTCAGCACCACATACAAACAACGATGTTGTGTCCACCGATAACTAAAAAATAAATATTAAAGTTCTCTCTCTCTCTCTATCCCCCTCACTCTCTCTTTAAAAAAAATATTTTTGGTCTGAGCTTGCTTTAGAGAAGGTGAACAACTGATGAGAAAGACATTCAAGATGTTATGTATGTTTGAGTGTATTTGTTTTATGGTGAGTTTGTACTACTTTATTCAACTGAAAATTAGTAACAATAAAAATAAAAAAAAACAGCTAAGCTTACACTCAAGAGGGGGGAAAAAGCAATCTTTGAAAGTCAAGAAAAAGGAACATCTGCCAGAAAATAGAAATCATATTTAAATCAAAAGGAATAATATTAAAACTGCAATTAGCAGTGCCCCAAAGCATAAATATAAAAGTAAAACTGAAAATGTTTCAGCATTTACAATCCATGTAAAAACTGTTTGAGACAATATTTCACTGAAAATAGGAAAGGGGATTATGAAGAAAAAAACAAAACATGTATTCTAAATGAAAATTAGAATACCCTGAAGTAGAATGTCCAAAACAGAAGTTTTAAGTTTCACATATTCACACAAGTAGACATAGGATGGCAGAGAACGTTCTGTTTCAAATAACTGGAAAATTCTGAGTCAAATAAAGTTAAGCCAATTTTTCTTCACTAGGAATCTTAAAAACTAAAATGTGCTTTGATACTAAGAAAGGTATAATATGGAACCCTGTTCAGATTTCTTTGACCTCTGAACCTTTTTTCCTCTAAAGCATTTAATGGGACTAGCATTCCACAGAAGAAAAGTGTTGGAGATGCATTTATAAATTTGGGAATTTGAGAAAGTTTTCAAGAATAAAAGTCAAGAATGAACTTCTACTTCATAATATTAATTTTCTTATCCTTATCAATCATCAGACATTATTTAATGCTACCTCCACACTATATAATCAAATCCCCAAAGCTATTAATTTTGTAATTAGTAGCATGGATTGATATTTAATATAAATAAGTAATATATATCTTCTCTTACAGTAAACACCAAATCAAAACAAAACTTGAAATAATCAACATGTTAACAATTTAAAAGTATAAGTAGGCAATCTGCATAAATATTGGAATGCTATACCTCATCAAATTCTTCAGTCATTTTTCTGATGATCTCTGCATTCTGCATATTTCAAAACATCTCTATTCTCACAATACCTGTGAAACAACAGATTTTACAGTTATTCTTTATCTATCTCATGCTAAACATAAAATTTAATTTAATCATTGTTTGAAAAATTAAAAAAAATTATAGTTTTTCTCTTTCCTCCTCAAATTCTTATACCATATATTCTAAAGAAACCTCTTACATAGGAACTTCAAACTTTTTCAGACATTTTAAAAAATCTGAATATCTAATGAACTAGATGATAAGTACAGAGAAAGAGTGTTGGGGAAGGAGAAGACAAAGACAAAAAACATTAAGTTTGTACTAGAAGAGACTAATTAAACATACACTAGTGATATCTAGACATATAGCTACCTGCTTTGTCTTAAAAATCTCCAACTATAGAGATCATATTTCTCTTGTGGCTATTTCTGATATTCTTTATCATCAGAATGTTCTTCAGTAAATTAAAATATCCCTTGATATAATCCATACCTGTTTTCTCTGAACATAAGAAACTCCTAAGTTCTACATAATTATCAAGAAATAAAAATTTACTTTTTCATCTTATTCCTTCATAATACTTCTCTCTTCGTTAGTTGATTTTACCTGAAATATGGTCATGTAAATTTTACCACTGGTACTGATAAGGAAAAACAAATGTAGTTTAGCTGAAAACTTGCATTAAAAATCAACATAATTTAAAGAAACTGAAATGTAATTCAAAAATCAATCTGGAACACAGAGAATAATTAAACATGACTTTTTTAATTCAAGTTTTTAAAAATTGCAAAATTAAGACTCTAAGAATAAATCCAAAAATAATTATAATCTGAAAAACTTCTTGTCAGTAATTATCAACTCCAATTCAAATCACATTTAAGAAAAGAGTGGAGCAACTCCTATAGGGTCCCTCTCACCTTACAAGTGATCGGTCTCTTTTCTCTCCACTTGAATAAATCCTATTGTCTTATGCTTTTAAAAAATGAAAAAATAAAAAGAGGGAAGAGTCTTTAAAATATACTATATATTTTTAAATATTTATTTATTTATTTTAGTTGTAGTTGGACACAATACCTTTGTTGTATTTATTTATTTTTATGTGGTGCTGAGGATCGAACCCAGAGCCTCACACACGCTAGGCAAGAGCTCTACTGCTTAGCCACAACCCCAGCCCCAAAAATGTACTATATATTTTTTTAAAGAAAGAGCACATAACAATAGAATAGTTTCTAGAAGTCAAAAAAGTGTGCCCTTCATTTAGAGTAATGGGTCAGTAAAAGTTCCAGCTACTCAAGTTAAGGAAAGAGAGTGACAAGTTTAAGGCCAGTTTGGTAAGCTTAGTAAGACCCTGTCTCAAAGTATTTAAAAAAAAAAAAGGTGGGGGGAGGGCGGTGCTGGGCTTAGTAGCACATGCCTGCAATCCTAGTTAATGGGAAGTTTGAGACAGGAGGACAGCAAGTTCAAGGTAAGACTGGGCAACTTAGAGAGAGCCTGTCTTAAACTAAAAGTCTAAAAATAAAAAGGGTCAGGGATATAGCTACATGGTATACTGCCCCTGGGTTCAACCCCTTGTACCATCCATAAATAAATAAGCAAGTAAATAAATAAATAAATAAAATGAGATTGATACATTTTTCAAAGGTCTAGAGATGTAGTTCAGGTGTAGATTAACCAAGGGTTGAATTCCCAGTACCTCAAAACAAAACAAAACAAAAAAAACACAAATGAAATAACTATATTGGCACATTAAATTTAATTTACTAATTGGAAAATTGATACTGTAAAACTGAAATCTGCCTTATCTTTTTAAATAGAATCATATTCAAGCACATTTTAGTTACTTAGTTACTTGGTGCATACTTGGTACTTCATTTACAGGATGCTGAATTTATCAATATCAATTTATCAAGTATAAATAATAAATTCCCTATATCCAAGAGGAAGAAGAAAAAAATATTTTAAAAGATTTTGTTCCAAACACACAATTCTTAAAAAAGATGGGAGGGCTGGGGCTGGAGCTCAGTGGTAGAGCACTCGCCTAGCATGTGTGAAGCAATGGGTTTGATCCTCAGCACCACATTAAAATAAAAGATATTATGTCCACCTATCACTAAAAAATAAATATTAAAAAAAAGATGGGAAAGTTTTGTATTGTAACTGTATTTACTTTGTATTATGACTATCTTTTTAATGATAAAAATAATCTTGAAGACAGTTTACTCACTAAAATATAAGCTTAATTTTGCAAAGATTTTTAAAAGTTAAAGAGGAAATCTGAATTAAATTTCTAATTATCACAAATAAAATCTGTCTCTGGCAGGCATTCCTAAAATCAGCCAAATTAAAACAAACAAACAAACAAAAAACAAAACAAAAAAAAACCCTAATTTAACATCAGTCCATCAAAGTTAAACTTCTTTGGGTTATGAATAATCTTATCAATTTGAAATAGTTCTCACAGATAAATATGTAATACACTTATTGTATTTATTTTACCAACCCCTATTTTGTTAGTTATTGTTTCATAGCACCCTGGATAAGTAAACTGATATTCAAAAAATTAAACAATTAAAAGAATTAAAATTAGATTTTTAAATGATTAACCATTCATATTTGTATACACATAAATTGTATTGACTACAGTGTTACAAAAGCCAATAAGTTATGCATAACATCATTCATGTTCATAGATTTATATGTTTTGTCATATAAATCTATAACAAAACTGCTAAAAGCAAGAAGGGTTTGTGGAGGCTCCAACATACACCACACACCTGGTTGCACATACAAAAAAAATTGTGGAGAGAATACAATGCTGGCACAGACAACATTCCCTGACCCTGCCTGGTAAGAAACACAAAGCACAGCTTGAATACCACTCAATTTGTTTAATGTGAGCTGACAGGAAACAACAGGTTTTAGATGGGACACACATAAGCTGTGGAAAGAATCTTCAACTCAAGTACCAGGCTAGAAGGAACTTTTGGCTTCTTCTCCCCCATGTATTTTAACTTCTATTATTAATTTTATTTCTCATTTTTGTTTACAGCTGTTTTCTTCTACGCCTTAATTGGATTTATGTATTTTTCTCCTTTGTTTGAAATTTTTCTTTGTTCTTTCCTCCCTGTCTCTCCTTCTTCACTATTATTGTTTTATTAATTTTACCTTTATCAACTTTTAACATTTTAATCAATTCTATATTATTTTTTACACTTCCCTATTGTTTCTTTTACTTGGTTTTTACTGTGTTTTATGTTGTTGTTACTGTTATTTGTTTTCTTCTAAGTTATTCTGAGAATTCATGTTTGGCAACTCAAGTACCTGGCAGGTATTTTGCCACTAAGCTACACCACCACGCCTGTTGAGAGAAACCACAACCTACTCTAGGAAAAACTTAGTCTCATTCAAACCATGGCAAATGAATGTATGAGAAAAATATCCTGTCACTTCTTATAGCTCTAAAATAGATGGCCCAGGAGGCCCTGGTCTGGTTCAGTCATGGGAACAGGGAAGTCTCAGTTTACACTTCTAAAATGGTGTTTCAGGACACCTGGCCTGGTTTGATCATGGAACCATGTTTGTTTCATTTTACATCACTAAAACAGCTGGTACAGAAGATTCTAGTCTGGTTTGGTGATGAGACCAGGCGTTTTCTCATCATGCAGCTCTAAAACAGGTGGTACAGCAGGCCCTGGCCTGGTTTGGTCATGGGACCAGGCTTGTCCAAATTTACAGCTCTAAAACAGGTGGCCCAAAAGCCGCTGCTTTTTTTTTTTTTTTTTTTTTTGACATTTGACCAGGCTTGTTCCATCTTACAGCTCTAAACAGGTTGCACAGGAGGACCTGGCCTTGTTCAGTCATGGAATCAGGGTTGTCACAACTTACAGCTCTAAATCAGGTGGCACAGGAGGACCTGGCCTTGTTCAGTCATGGAATCAGGGTTGTCACAACTTACAGCTCTAAATCAGGTGGCACAGAAGACCCTAGTCTGGTTTGGTTATGGAACCAGGTTTTCTCAATCATGAAGCTCTAAAACAGATGGCACAAAAGGTCCAGGCCTGGTTCAATCATGGGATTAGGATTGTTCTATATGACAGCTCTAAAATGGTACAGGAGGCACTCGCCTGGTTCAGTTATGGGACCAGGCATGCCCTATATTACAGCTCTGAAACAAATGGCATAGGTGGTCCTAAACTGATTTGGTCATGGGACAAGTTTTGTCCCATCTGATAGCTCTAAAACAGATGGCACAAGAGGCCCTGACCTGGTTCTGTCATGAGACCAAGCTTGTCCTATCTTCAAGGTATAAAACAGGTGTCACCGAAGGCCCTAGTCTGGTTTGATCATGGGACCAAACTTGTCCCATCTTACCACTCTAAAATAGGTAGCACAGATGCACCTGCTCTTGTTTGTCATAGGAACAGAAATATTCCATCTTGAATGTGTTCCTAGTCCCTTCTTTATTCATGGTCACTAGGCTACCTTGTTGCTGGGAGTAGAGACGTGGAATCAACACAGACTCCGGGTGAGAGAACTGGCTGGAGACCTGCCTCAGGTCGTCATCCAGTAGCTCAGTTTATTTTTGGAGTTCACACAACAGTTATAGGGTTTGAGTGGGGCATGCCTGTCAATCATACATAAGCATGGCAATATCCATAAGCCAATCATCTTGTGCCTAATGTTACCACATTGTGAGGAACCTCTAAATATTTCTGCTGTAGCAAAAAGCAGTCTGGAAGGGTCTTTAGCCCTTACTGAGTCAGGGGTTTTATACTCTGAAGCCCCTGACTCAGTTTTTTGGCTGATCAGTTTGGCAATGCTAACCATAAGTGCTGAGGATGTGGTTTCACCCCATCCTGCAGGCGCTCCTGTCAGGCCTGAAGGAAGGTGGCTATTTCAGGCACTTCCAAGCTGCTAGTAGCTGCTAGCTGAGACTGAAACTTATTCCAACATTTCCTCTCTTTTTATTTAAATTTGTTGCCTGCCGAAGTCTGGACTTGGCACAAGATCACGAGCCACCACACAGCTTTGTAGGTTCAAACAGCAATTCTTTATTCCCGATCTCACACCGCCTCCACACAGGTTCGGGGGCAATCCAAATCCCCTGCACAATTCACATCCTAAATACTTTCTCTCCAGGAGAACTCAGCGGGAACTCAGGCAGCAGGCACGTCCTACTCCCAGCAGCAATAATCTTCAACCTCCAACTTCCCTAAAACTCCTATTGTCACTCCCTAAACCCAAGGAGAGGGATACTTCCTGCAGGGTACACCCTAATCCTGGATCCACCCTGGTCATTGAGCAGGGTCACCTTACTCAAACACACAAGCAAGGTCGCAGCAAATTTCCAAGGCAAGTCCATTTAACATGGGGCATGCTTGCAAGGATTACAATGCGTCATTCCTACTTGGTAATGGCTCTCAGCAGTTGCCAAAGGAAAACCATGATGAGAGAAGAAAGGAAAAGGGAAAAGAATAGAAAAAGAGGGGAGAAACAAGAAAGAGAAAAGAGAAAACATCCAGACATGGCCCTTTCCTGTAGCTGCAGTTGTTTCCTGCTGTGCTGAGCAGACAGCCACTGTTGACTAGATCTCTGTCTGTCATTTGGGTCCTAATCTTAGCTGGGCATGGGGAGCAAAGCAGACATGAGGGACAGGAGACCTCTCTCAGAAGGGGTGAAGATTTAGGCCTTTGCACAGGTGGGAGGGTTGATGTTCTTTGCCTCACTTCTGTTGGTGCCCAAGCTTTCTCCTGATGGCCCCTCTGCAAGTGTGCCTGTCTTAGGTTGTTCCTCCCTTGAGGAATCTTACCTGTCATTGACTAACCAGTCATCCTCTGGGGCCAAACAGGGTGATGTGGAGTGTACAAGGCATTACTACTGAGAGGACTGCTGCAAAAAAGGCCCTGGTTTGCTTAGGTCACGAGACCAGTCTTATTCCATCTTACAGCACTAAAACATGAGGCCCTGGTCTGATTCAGTCATGGGACAAGGCTTGTCCCATATTACAGATCTTTAATCCTTAAGATGTAAGAGAACTATCACTCTGAGGTAAGCTGCAATTCAAATGGTTTTCTGATAAGATTCATAAGCATCCATCACATACAACAGATGCACTTGTCTTATGTACAGTCCAAAGAGATAATGCATCTGGGAGGTAAAGCATCTGTCAAGTCTTTCATGGAAGCATTACTCTCTGAAATTCTCCCCAGAGTGAAGAACCTTTAAGAGTGCAGATTTGTGGCTGTCAGTCGATGCATGGAGTTTTTGTTTGTGTATATTCTGTGTGGTGCTAGTGTGACCACTATTCTAGGCTGTGACTCTTGCCCTATTCATGACTCTCTCATTTCCCTTTGAAGAGCATTATACTGCATGTAGGATCTAAGCTGATTGGACAGGTGGACCACCAGCCAAAGAAGCTGTCCTCTCTCAAAGCACTTGTGTGTCCTTGAGGTCTTTCCACTGAGATACAGTTGTCTATACTGGGGTCCATCCTCTGTTGAAGCCATGAACTCTGAACCATAATAAGAATGTTAAATATCCTTCTATAGTTTTCAGAGGCTTTGGGGATAGTGTTTAGCTTTTCTTCTCTACTTTATTTAAAGGTTCATTGAATACCAAGCAGAAAACTGCCTTGTGTATAGACTTCAACTTAATTTTGTCAGTTGTGTTCTACTAAATAACACATTTCTGTTTTTTTTAAATTTTTCTTTTTCTTTCTTTACTTTATTTGTCACTAGTAGTTTTTTAACAGCTGCTGACAAGAATAATCAGTTTTCATTTTACATGCATATTCGGAAAATTCCTCAGGGATAAAGCAACTGAAGTTCTCAACATCCAAGTAGAAGAAAACTACATGTCCACAATAGGGCTAAGGCAAGATGACCACAGCATCCCTCTAAGTAGCCACCCACATAGGGAGAAATTATAATATACACCAGAGAGTCCCTGGAAAGTCCATATCAGAGCATTGATACAGTATTGATAGTGGAATACCACATAGTAATAAAGGGAAAAATACCAGATCACCCAATAATATGGAAGAATTTCAACAGCATTATGAAAGTGCGGGTGAAAAGTTACATACTATCTGATTTCACATGTAAGTATTTTCAAGGCAATGGAAAAGTATGCATGGCTTCCATCAAGTACCTGGAATGTATGATGGTTTCAAGGCTCCAGTGAGGTGACCTGCATGGTAGGGAGATTGACTACAAGAGAATTGGAGAAATTAGTATTGGTGAGCTAGTTTTCTTCCATTTTGAAAAAAATACATAAATAAGCAAAGGCAGAACCTGTAAAAACCCTATGGATTGGGCTAGAAGTGAAGGTATCATTTAGATTTACTATACAGGGATCTATTTAGTATATATAGATGTGATAATTAGTTGTCTATTGCTGAAAGAAAAGACCTGATAAAAACAACATCAAGGGGGAAGGACTTAAACTGGCTCAGTCTCTAAGGATTCAGTCCACAGTTATTTGGCCTCTGGGCCTGTGGTGAGGCAAAACAGCTTGATGGGAGGGCAAGGCAGACCTGAGCTGCCCACCTCATGAGGAGGGGAGAGGAGAGGGAGAGAGAGAGAGAGAGAGAGAGAGAGAGAGAGAGAGAGAGAGAGAGAGAGAGAGAGAGAGAGATATTGAAAGGGCAAGGGCAAGGGCTAGGGACAAGATGCTCTCTCAGGGCCCTTACCCTGGGACAAACTTTCTCCAACTAGTCACACCTACAGATTTCTCAAAAACCTAGCAATTCCTTTACTTATGACCCCATCAAGTTGTTAAGCCACTGATGTGGTCAGAACCTTACACCCATTCCTAAAGCCCACCACTAGCTATGGCTGCACATGGCACCAGCCTGCAACACCTGAGCTTTGGGAAGCATCCAAGATCCAATGACAACCATTGGTAAATGGGCAAAATGAGAAAGTGTATACATGTGAGTGTGGGGACAAGCACCCAGTGTCCCTAGAACTCTGTACATGGGTAGGGGAAGGAGACTAGCATGAATCCTCCCTGATCACATGCATGTGGGAAGGGGATGAGCACACATTATACCTAGATTACAGATTCTAATTTTTATTCTCCAATAAAAGAAGCCAGTGTTCTTTGGAGAAGTAGCCATTTAAGGCACATATAACTGTGCTGAGATTGAGGAAACATTTATAGAACAAATGGGAGAAGTTAAAAAGTTATAGGAGCCAGCTTGAAGAGATTTGTTGGCAAGTGAGGAAATCTGTAGTTTCAGAAACAAAGACAGTAATCTCTTATACGCAACTGAAGGAAATGGGGATCCATGATTCCATTCTACTTTAAATTAGTGAACACGTAAGTTGGCTTTTGCCTTTGGGTTAAATGCCAAATACAGAGAACGGCAACATTAACAAACAAACAAACAAAACAAAAACATTAGTTCAAAGCCATCATTGTAGTGTTATAGTTAAAGCTTCTTCCTGGATTTCATAAACTGACTTGCAGACCACTCACATATAATCAAATCAAGCCTTTATTGAAGCTCACTAGTAGCGACTGACCAGAACATAAAGCAGTTCCCCTGATCATCTCAGAACAATTGAAAGGGCTCTCCTTATAAGCCTGAAAACTGCAAAAGTGATGTTTGGGGGTCTAGCCAATGCAAGCAAGCCAGGGTACAGAAGTGGGAGAGTGCAGTCAAGTGGAAGGAAGCCTAACCAATCACAGTCCAATCACCCCAGTTACAGAAACAGAGCCCCGTTACCCTAGTTACAGAAACAATGCCCCATTAGGTAGTTCCCTGTTCTTTAAGGTTTCTATAGCAAAAGGAAAAGAACATCTTGCCCCAATCATGACCCTTCTACTTGGCATGGATGTTTTACAGGATGAAGTCATAAAACAAAATGGAGTCACATTTGCTTCTACTATTGCAGTAGTAATGGACCCAGATAAGAGAAAACAGAGGCTGCAACTAGGGGTGGAATTTGAACAAGATAAAGAGTGTCTACATAATTTCAAAGGAACTCTACAGATTCTTCTTAGTTAATAAATGAAAAATGCTTATGAGTTAATTTAAGACTGATAAAACTTATCAGACTCTTTATAAACCAATTATAAAAGACAAAAATCTCTAAAAATGAGACACACTTACATCAATTGCTTCTACATATAAATATTAGATTATTACAGAATTTGTGAGGCATTCCTGCCTTTATTAGTTGGGGTTCTCTAGAGAATCAGTTCCAACAGGAAGTATAATTATACAAAGGGGATTTTTTAGGTTGTCTTATAGGAACAGAAGTAGGATACTCCACAATATCCATCTTCATGCTGGAGAGTTGCAGGAGCTAGTAGCTGCAAAGACCAAGATGCTGAAGCCTCAGAACAAAAGGGATCAGTGATGCTACCCAAGTCTGACTCCAAGGGCTTCTGGAAACTTCCTGGAGAATACTTGGCAGAGTCTGCTTTGGAAGAGTGAGGATGTGATATACTCAAGTGATTGCAGCAGCAATCAAGAACACATTCAAGAAGAATTGCATCTGCACCTGCTGCTTTTTTATTATTCCAATTTTTATTCCATCCAAGCTACCATCCTATTGGATACTAATGCCCACGTTTAGGAACACATGCCAATCATTTCTAGACACACCCTTACTGACACACCCAGAAGCTTCTAAATATTTGGCATCTCTTAATCAAATAATTTGACAATTCAAATTAATTGTTATACAGCCTGAAATAAATAATGATTTAAAAATGTCCCAAAGTCCCATATTGAGAGACCATGTGCTAAATGAGTGGCCTGTGTCTTAAAGAAGGCTGCATCATGGAAGATATGAAAAACTGAAGTGCTGCTCAGACACAGACAGATGAGAGACACTTGACCAGTGCAGGCAGCACAGCTCTGGGCTGGACTTGATGGAAAGGGTAATTGAAAAGGGCATTATCAGGGACACTTGACAGAATTTGTAATGGTTTTGATGTGAGGTATCCCACAAAAGCTCAAGTGTGAGATAATGAAAAAAGGTTCAGGGGAGAACAGAGTGGGTTGAGAGTCCTAACCCAATTAGTGAGTTTATCCCCTAATATGGATTAACAAAATGCTACCTGAAGTGGTAAGTTGTGGCTGGAGGTTGTGGGCATTAGGGTCATGTATTGGAGTATTTATTTTTATCTGGTAAATGGAGACCTCTCACTATGTTTCCTGATCATCATGTGAGCTGGTCCCTCCCCCCCCCACCACTCTGCAATGATGTTCTGCCTCACCTGGAGCCCCAAGGAATAGAGCTGGCCTTCTATGGACTGAGGCATCTAAAACCATTAGCCCTCTAATAATCTATTTCTCCCCTACAATTGTTCAATTTGAGTCCTTTTGGTCACAACAGGAAAAAAAATGGATTAAAACAAAATTCAAAACCATTGTATAGCTGGGAGGTATTTTGGCATCAAGATTACTTTTCAACAGACAAGGTTACAGTGAAAACATTCTTGTCCTTTGAAGAAGATTGCTTGGATTGGGCATCATGTCCACATTTACAGATGCTTTAAAACTCCACAGATGCTCATGTTTGTGTAGTCATGTGTGCACACAAACACTGGACATGGACAACACAGTATGTGGGGCACTGTAGTGAAGGCTTTGTATGTTTGCTTTTGTTTGTTTGTTTGTTGTGGGATTCAGTGAGAAAATCAGTTTATATTGCCCTTTTATTTGGAGCCAATGCCTAACTTTCTTGGACATTTGGGACACTCCCTCTCCCCTGTACTAGTGCTAAGAGTTCATTGTGCTAAGAGTTAGTCAGACTTGGGAATGTTCTTCATCACCTCTACCTCTGACAAAAGAAGCTGTGTCTCCAACTTCTCAAGCTATGAGAAGTTTCTTACAGAAAACACTGCTCTCTGTTGACATTGCTATCACAAAATTTGGTTCTAGAAGTCAATACAAGTTTCTATTAAAAAATAAGATGCTCAGAAAATATCATTCAACATAGGATGGAGTGCCTCTCTGCCCTGGGTGCACTGGGGAGACACCCAGGTTAGAGGGGACTCCACCCTGGAGGGAGGAGTGCCCCTCTTCCCTGGGTGTGCTGTGCAGATCCTCAGGACACCCAGGTTAGAGGGGCCTCCCTACCTACCTAGAGTTCCTTTCACACTTGCAGTCCCCATTGGACCCCAGCAGGATGCTCGCAAAAGTCTGGTGTGCCCTAGGCCTAGCCCTACCTGGAACTAGTCTCTAAGCTCCCTTCCCCACCCTAAGCCCCCAACCACCATGGCTAACACTGCCCTCTGCCTGCAGTGTGGAAAGGTACACCTTCATGGAATCCATGATGAAACCCCTGTGGATCATGGGGACATACCACCCAGCCAAACTCCTGCCTCTACCCTGGGGGTGCTTCCTTCTCTGCAGGTACACACCAACCCCAGAGTACCCTGTTGGGCAGTGCAAACAGGAGGTCCATGGCAGTTGTAGGAGGCAGGCCCAGGCAGGGGCATTAGTTAGAGGATCTGGGCACACACATAACCTGACCAGGGGCAGACACTCAGGGGCAGGTGCTGGCTGGATGCAGAACCCCTGCTGGTTTGGGGCTGGGGGAGGCTGGGAGGAATTTATCTATGTCCTCCTCCTCTGCAGATTTCAAAGCTACTGAGAACACACCTACAGCATTCTGAGGCACCATGGGCTCCTCTTCCTCCAACTCTTTGCTCTGATGTGGGCAGCAGGCCTGCCTGAACTCAGCTCCTCCAAAGATATCCAGTATGTGAAGGTATGCCAGCACAGGGCCACACCAGACTGGAGGCCAGGGTCCACCACATACTTCCCAAGGCCTGCCTGAACCTCGACAGGTGCAGAGGAGCATGCCTGACCTGGGTATAGTATAAAAAATGAGCTTGGCAGAGCTCATCCTGGTCAGAGTGCATCTTGCCCGAACAGCTCAGGGACATAGGAGATTCACCTCACAGATGGGGGCCCTCATACCCTCCCAGGCCCAGCAGTGCAGTATGATGGGAAGTGGACAGAGTGGTGTGCTCTCTGGGGCTAGTCCTGCCCAGTTGCAGGTGAACTGTTATCTTGTTTGGCCATCCCATGTGTCCTCAGTGTCTTTCAAGCTGAGATAAAGTCCCTTGTAGGTGTGCAAGACACTTTCCATTCCTTTCTTTTCAGTTGGTGAGAGGCAGAGTGGGAGGGGGTGTATTCCGTAAAGCTTCTCCTGCCCTTCTCTCAGCTAAGGTGAGGCTGCCTGACCATCTGCTTGCAGTTCTTTTAGGAAAGAATTTCAACAACCCAAGGGGGCAGGAGTATAGGGAGGCAGAAAGGATTGCAGATGCAGCAGGGTCAGGATCCCTGAATGTTGATGCAGTTGTGATGATTCTGTCCCAGGACACCCTGGTGCTGGGGAAGACAGAGGAGGAGGGGCTGAAGTACTTCCGGGTGAAGTTCAATGAAGCCCTGAGGGAGAGCTGGAAGACCAATGTGAACTGGCTGGCACACAACCTGACCAAAGACAACCGGCAAAAGTGGCCACCTCTGAACCGCCACAGGCTGGCAAACCTGTTCTGGGGACAGCTACCCTGGGTTGTCCTAGATGGGGCCTCACACCTGAACTGCACCTCATGGGAAAGAACAACACAATTGCCTTTTGTTTACACTAGTTATTTAGACAGACATGCAAGGTTTAAAGATGATGGGGGAATGTGATGGACATTATTAACCCAAGTAGATGTACGAAGACACAAATTGGTGTAAATATACTTTGTATACAACAATAGATATGAAAAATTGTGCTCTATTTGTGTAATAAGAATTGTAATATATTCCGCTGTCAAATAAAAAAAAAAAAAACAACTGTAATCAAGAACCAAACAGGCAGGCCTGGGGTTGTAAGCTCAGTGCTTGCCTTGAGGCGTGGTTTCAATCTTCAGCACCACATAAAAATAAATTAAAATAAAGGTATTTGTCCATCTACAAGTAAAAAATAGCAAAATAACCAAACACCATGAATGCAAATGCATCCTCGTGCAGAGGAGAGGTGCTACACTGTGTCCAAGCACTGTGAGTTGGGCACCTTGAGGTTGTACCTTGCTCTTGTCTTAGGATGGGCATTCCAGGTCTTCCAGCTGGTGGATCTTGCCCAGAAAAGACTCACCTCCTCTTGGGGAAGCCTTGTTCCCAAGCTCCTCACCTAGCAGTTACTTGGCCTCCTGTCCATTTAGGACACCTCAATCCCCAGATCACCTTCTGCCACCTGTGTGGCCCACCCTGTATGTTCTCCATTGACCAAGTCCTGGGCAGCTCCCAAAGAAACCAGGGTACCCTCTAGACACAGGGATGCTTATTCTTCACTGCTAAAGTGACTCTCAGGTAGAGGATGCCCTCATCTCTTTCTCTTTCAGGTAAGAAATTAATAACACTCTATTTACTGAACCTCTACAGCTTCAGAGGAGCCTGCCTCCCCTATGTATAGTATAAAAAATGAGCTTGGCAGAGCTCCTCCTGGTCAGGGTGAAAGGTCATAGGGGTTCTTTGTGGTGATGTGTAAATAGGCTGCCTGCTCTGGCAGGTTTAAGGGAGGGACGGGGGCTTAATGTCCCCCAGGGCTCACCTTTGAAGAACCATCTGGGAATAATCTTGGGCCATGTGAGGCAGGGTCTTTCTCTCTGAAGGCACTTACTCTGAGATAGTCCAAGCTTAGCCTCAGTAATCCCAAAGGGCTAGACAAGAGAAACTGCCCCTACTGCAGGTTCCTGTGCCTCTTTCAACTTTCTGAAGCCCGCTGTAGTGAAGCATCCAGGACTTGGGCTTTTAGAAACCCACAGTGGGCTGGGGCCAGAGCCCAGTCATAGAGCATGTGCTGAGTATGCATGAAGCCCTGGGTTTGATCTCTAACAGTGTAAACAAAAAGTATGAAAAAGCCCCTGGTAAACCTGATGCACAGTTAGCTCACTCAAGACATGCTGGGCTCACTACTGATCTCTCAGGTGTCTCCCAAGACTCAGCAGAGCCATCAGACTCTGGCCCTTAGCAGCAGAGGTGCACAGCTTAAAAGGAATTCTAGATGCCAGATTGCTCCAATTTCAATAGCTGTTGTGCCACCAGAGCACCTGTCTCATCTGCAGTAGCCAGAGATGACACTTTTGTTCCCAAATAAATGCTGAATTTAATCAGGCCACCTGCCTCCTTTACAGTAGGAAAAACCACACACATGTCTATGTATTATGCTTCAAGGTGTGGTCACAGACCTTGCACAACCTCAGCAATTTCTGGGTGTATGGTCTGTTGCCCAGTGAGAATAGCTTCTATTTGTTTTCAATAATTTCATGTTGCATGTTAAATATCACTGTTGTGGGTTCAGTCTGCTGTCTTTTGCCACAAGACGGAGAGGCAAGTGGAAAGAAATTAAAGCCTTTCTATGGTCTTATGTTCTTGGTTCAAAAAGAAATCAAGGGAAAATAAAGTTTAAACAATGCAGTAAACAGGCATCACTTCAGCTGGATTTAGAACCAGAACTTTACTGTAGTGTACACACTTTCCCACCTAGCATCAATACATGCATCTGGGCAGGAATACCAAGACACTACAGACCATATGAGGACATCCCTCTCTGTTAGCTTCAAGCACTGTTTAGAAGGCATCTACACAGACTGCATGTGGATGGGCAGCCACACAACAGCACAGCCATCCTTAAGACTGGCAGTGAAGACACAGGGGCAGTGTGCAGGATGACCCCCAGGTTTACAGTCTACATCTGACATGTACATGAAGAGCAAAGTTCTTTGTGGCTCTAGCCCCAACTTCTTTCTCTCCTGACCTTCCCATGGATCAGAGCAGTAGGACTCTTGGCTACTGAAGTGAGGATCTGACCCCAATGCAGGGGCATTCTGCAGGAGCAACCCACAAGGGCTGGGGTGGTGTAGATGCAGACTGTTTTGGAACATTGTAGCACTCTTCCTTCCTTTATTATGAGTGCAGATCCCTCAGGAAACCACTGCTGTCTCCAAATACAAGTGGTCAAGTGATCTGCACCACAGCTTTCAGTTTCACTCAACCACAGAGAACTTCACCAGCAGAAAAATGTACATTTATTAAGCCTCAGTACAGGAACACAAAGCCTGGGTGACAGAAAAGGAAGCTTCTGTTCCTGAGAGGAGTGTGTGAGAATCCAGGGACCCCACAGCTCCCATCCCAAACATGTCGCTAGAAGTGTGCAGAACCCCAAAGATGAAGACCCATTTCCAGACTTCCAACAAACCACTACTCTGGTCCCAAACAGCACACCAAATCCTGCATAGCCTCATGCCTAGACCAGAGTGAGTAGGCCTCCCCTCCTAGTTTCTCGAGGGAGAGGGAACAGAAGCAGAGTCACTGCACTTTGCATCCTAGTCCTGAGTACACTAGCACAAAGGACACAGAGAATTACAATGTATTTACAAAGCATTAAAAAGTCAGTTGATCATCTACATATTAACCCCCTTCTACCACTTATAAAAGCACTAGTTTGGAAAAATAAATAAAGACCTTCAAAAAGAAAATAAAAAAAATGATTACCAATTTTTACTCTTTGTCAGCTAGTTAAGTCACTGCAACTTTTCTGGAGGTGCAAGAGGTGGGCAACTCACTGGATGGTAGGAGCCTGGATTGCTGCAGCTCCTGAGCTGGCAGGACATGGCAGGGAGGAAGAGTCAGCTCCTGGCTTTTGGGAAAAAGAGATCCAGAAGGGGCGGGCAGATGGTGGGAGTTAGATTTTCACACAGTGGGCGGATAATCAGCAATGGGGGTCTTCAGACCTGCTGACTGAAGATATTTTGTACATGGAGTACCAGCTGGCTGGGAGCTGGGTAGCAGACATTCTGAGGTGGGGATGCAAGTGTCCAGATTGCACTCAGTAGCTGAGTGTGGAGCTTTCCCAATCCAGCTGCTGATGCTGGTTGAAGTTCTAGATGTCCCCAGGGCCACCCTTCTTCTCCTCACAGACCTCCCACTGGTCAATAGTGATGTCTTCCTTCTCCTCCTCTCCAGCCTCACACTGCTCTTTCTCTTCCTCCTCCTCCTCCTTACCACTGTGCTGGTCCCGGTAGGTCTGCAAAGAGAAGGATGTGCGAGTCCAGCTAATGGCCAAGTCATCCAGTGTCCACCTTCCAGGAGCAGCATCAGAAGGGAGATGTCCCCCAGTGAGGGAGACTGTCCAAGGAAAGGGGCCTAGGCCTCACTGGAAGTGGCCTCTCCATGGAGTCCAGGCATGCATAGAGCTCCTGGATAGGGATGCTCAGTTCCCTCCTTGGAGCACTGTCTCTGCATAGAGTGGCAGGAGCACCAGCCTGAAGCCAGCTCATCTCTGCACTTACACTTACTTGGTTGTATGAACTTCAGTAAGGCCTCACTGAGCCTCAGATTCCCCCTCTGGATTTGAGGATTCTAGCTCACCAAGTTGTGTGGTTATAAGGTGGAGGCACATGGACATGGAGGAGCCTGGCCTACAGTACTCTGCAGCCTGGGAACTTGTCTGCTCCTACCTCCTTTTGGAGTTCATGGTGATGGTCAAGGCAGAGTCATTGCCATCCACCTCATTCTCCTTCCCTGTGTCCTAGTCCCATGAGGTTCACTTATGTGCAGCCCAGATCTGAAACACTCCCACGATGATTATAAACACCAGGAAGTAAATGCAAACAACAATCACCATGGTGGCAGGATTCAGGATGACTGTCAAGGGAGAAAAAAGGACACACAGGGCTACAGGGAGGTCACCAAGATTGAGGCTTCCCACCTGTCACTGGCTATCCTAGGTTGGCACACTCCACATGACCCTCAGAGACTAGAAAGTACCATGAACAGCTTTGCATGGTCTCAAACTTGCTGGGTCACTGTGGCTGTGGGCAGGCAATCATTTCCTCATGTGTGATGGGGAGTGGGAATGGTGTTCCCGTGCTCCCAGACAGGTGGGACAGGGATATCTGCCTAAGCTCTGTGTGATGCTTAGTGTTTGCACCTAGGTGCCTCCCACGTCCTTCCTGTAAATGATTGAGGACTGAGCAGGTTGTGGCCTGACAGGTAAACAAAAAAGCATTGCTTAGGGTGAACAAACTGTGGTTGGGCTGCCATGTGGCTGGCATGTTCCACAGGATTGGCAGCATGGATCATGTTCACCTGCAATGGACAGGAAGAAAGGATCACTAGGGTTGAGAATCCTGACTGCTTCCAAGAGGATAAATGGGGCAGAAGCAGCTGTGAACAATGCTAGTCTTAGTACCCCTGGGCCCTGTTGTAAGAAAATGGTGCATGTGTCTGTGACCAGAAAAAAAAAAGGAAACAAAAAAATACTTGTAAGCACTTAGAAACCACTGTAAATCTGATGTTGTTCCATGTCCAAGAAACAGCACCTTTCTAATAAATCCTTTATAGTTAACTTTATCAAATAATCCATCCATGAGAGCAGTGTGGCAAAGCAACCTCAGGTCCTAGTCATTTGGGAAGTAGATGGTGTAGACATTTCCCCTGATTTAACCCAAAACCTAGAAACTGGAAAGATGACACAATTCAAAATCTTTTATTTCCTTTCATGGTAAAGATGGTCAGTTGCTAATAACAACCCTGGATCCAATTCCCTAGACCATGGAGCCCTTGAGCAACAGGAAAGCCACAGAAGATGCTGATGAAGGCTTCAGAGCAGGGTGCTGCTCTCCCTGCTGTGGTATGACAGTGACCACTGCCAGCTAAGACAGTGTTATCCCTGTGTGCAGTAGGTCCCTTCATCAGTCCAAGGACCCAACTTCACTGCCAACAGAGCCAGTGACCTGACACCACTACAAGGATTCTTTAGTTAACAAGCTGCTGTTCTTTATAGAAGAGCATCCTTGTGTCTCATGTGTGAAAACTTCAGCAACAACCTTGTCCCTTCCTGTGGTATTCCCTGACACTTGCCCTCTATCACCTCCCTCCAGGATTCCTCAGGCTCTCACTCAGAATGCAGCAGATGGTAGAATGGAGCAGCAGCCCAATCTGTCAGTACAGACTGCACAGGTCTATCCACATCAGGCCAGGGTGAAGAAGGCCACCACTCCTGGGGGAAGCCTCATTTCCCATGATGAGTGTGCTAAAGTGTGTCTACAAACATCAGGACCAAGAAACAGGGCCCTCTGTCACCACCACAGGTGGCTCTTCTGGGTACCAGCCCTGTACACACCTCCTCCTTAAGTTCATTGCTGAGGTAGCAGCCATTTAGCTCAGAGCAGATGAGAATGAACTACCAGATGGTCAGTTGAACTACCAGTTGGTCATTGAACTACCAGGTATGCCAGTTCCCATAGCACAGGAGTTACAAAACCTTTTGGTAGCTGTCCATGGTGCCACACCTGCAGGGTTAAGAAGATACCAGGTGGCTCAAGTTAGGAAGCTGGGTGGGGCCAGAGCCAAGGCCCCAGTGGCTAAAGGTAGGCACCTGGGTTGCTGAGCCAGCAGGACAAATGCATGTGGTTTTCCAATTGGGGAAATAAACAGCATGCTTGCCATTTTAGGGGCATATGCTAGTCCTTTGTATGTTAGTGCCACATGTCCTCATTTTGTTCAGAAGGGGGACACTGTGCAACAATGCTGTCTCTCCACAAGTTTGAAGATATTGGGAGCCATGTGGCCTCCAGCTGGCTCTGGCCTCTCACCTGTGAAAACAGTGCCCAGGTCAGAGGGGTTCACTTCAATGACCTTCTGCTACAGGTGGGCTGTGTCCACCTCCAGGCTCTCCTGCTCGGGGTTTGGTTCCTCTCACTCCTCAATATGCAACCACCTCAGATAGCAGGGACTCTTCAACTGCAGAAATGGCCCAACCAGATGTCACTGAGCCTGTCGGGCCCACCAAAGCTGATCATACCTAATGGACACCCAACTCAGGCTCAAGCTCAGAAACCCATTTTCAGGACAAGCAAGAGAGGTAAGGGAGAGTCAAATTCAAGAATTGGGGCCTACTGAGGGTGTGACTCAGTGGTAGAGCATGTCCTTAGCACACACATGGCCCTGGGTTTGATCCCAGTGTGAAATAAACAAAGCAAACAAACAAATGAGAGCACTGCACAAATCCTGGGCAACAACAGCAGGAACACTGTCCTCTTATGGAGTGAGCCAAAAGATATATCTCAGAGCCACAGATCAGTCAGGGAAAGGTGGAAAGACCCTGAATTGGTTTCCAAAGAGCATGATGACACCAGGCAAGGAAGAAGCCCTCTCAGGAAAAGGATCTCCCAAAACCTCAGAGGGAAAGAAGGTGGGTACATCAGCAGCAGTAAGGAGTGTCCAAGCAAAGCAGCTATTACCCTGGGGTCTTCAGATTCATCCCCCAGGAGCTACACTTCTCATGTGATTGTGCTGATGATTCCAAGCTCAGGGAACAGGAAAACCCCTAAGAGCTCTGAAATTTAGAAGCAGTTCAGGCAAAGCAGTGGACTCCACTGTGGTTGATCCTGGGCTTTTCCAGCTACAATATCATGATGTAGCTTTGGACTCGGGGGGGGGGACTGCAATGCAGGGCACCTTATTAAAACACCTGCCACCAAGAATGAGGCTATCAGGGCTCTGAAAACCACCTGGGAACCCACAGGTGCAAATGATGGTGGAGGGAGACCACACAGGTTCTCTTTACCTTGGGACAGAAGATTGTGGCCTCTCCAGGAACCACAGCCATCAGCACAGCTCCCACCCACACCATGTAGAGTGTGGTGCTGGCCAACTTGGAAAAATATCATAATTATCATGCGAAGTTACAGAAGTTACACACAATGTCTGCATGCTGTAGGCTTTCATTTAGGTAAAGCACTAGAAAATACAAAATAATGTATGGCAACAGAGAAGAGACCAGTGGTTGCTTTGGGGTGGGTGGCTGGGGAGTGGGGGGTTAGCAAGGCATTAGGAAAGGGCTAGAGAAATGTTTGGGACAATAAGAGAGGAGTTCACTATGATTGTGGCAAAATAAATCATGGGTATATACATATATCAAATTTACCAAACTGCACACTCCTAAATATGTGAAGACTATTACAGGACAATGATATTTCAACAAACACATCTTTAGAAAATACAGGGAGAAGAAAAGTTTCCTTCCCTCTGGAACCTGTGTCTGTCCAGCAGAGTGAATTCCTCACATCCATGGACTCCCCAGCCCACATAGGGCCAAAAGCCTCACCTGTAGAGGTCCCCTTAGGGGCCACTGCCAACCATGGGGAGGAGCTCGAGATCTGCCCCAGAGTCTGCCTCAGGACTTCAGAAAAAGGCTGAGGAGGGGCCTCCCTCTCAGATCTGGGCCGGTCCCACCTGCCCAGCCTGAGTCGCCCTGACTCCTGCTACCAAGCATGAAGGGTGCCACTTCCCAGCAAGGAGCCTCAGCCTGAAGCTCTGCCTGCAGGAGGAACAAGGGAAAGCCCGGTGGGCCTCGCAGGCTCCAACCAGCAACAACCCAGCACCTTCCGTCCCTCCCGTGGGAGCTGAGGAACATGGGCCAGGAAGGCTCCCAGCGCCCTGCAGCCTCTTTTGTGCTGTGGCTACTATGGCTGCCCTGACACTTGCTGTTGCCACGCCCAGCCTGCCATCCTCAGGCCCAGGGACAGCAGAGTACCTGAGAGGACGGCCCATCTTGGTTGACTGCCTTCCAGGCCTTATTTCCTCTGCAGCGCCCTTGGATCTGGGTGTCTGGGTGAAGGGGGGAGCTCCCCCCTGCACCCAAGGGAGAGGGCACTCTCCCCTCCAGGGGAGGCCCTTGGGACTTGGGTGTCTGGGTGGCGGCGAGAACTCCACCACCTATCGCACCCAGGGGAGAGGGCACTCCCTCCTCCGGAGGGAGGCCCCTCGGACCTGGATGTTGGGGTGGGGGGGAGCTCTACCACCCCCGCAATCAAGGGAGAGGGCACTACCACCTCCCAGGGGGAGGCAACTCAGACCTGGGGAGCTCCACCCCCCACCCTATACCCAATGGAGAGGGCACTCCTGCTTCCAGGTGGGAGGCCCCTGAGACCTGGATTTCAGGGTGAGGGGAGCACCCTCCTCATCCTCCCTGCACCCAGGGGAGAGGGCACTACCCCTCCACAGGGGAGGCCCCTCTAACCTGGGTGTCAGGGGGGAAAGTTCTACCCTCCGCACCCAGGGGAGAGGGCACTACCCCCTCCACAGGAGAGGCCCCTCTTAACTGGGTTTGTGGAGGGAGCTCACCCTTGCACCCAGGGGAGAGGGCACTCTCAACTCCAGGGGGGAGGCCCCTCTAACCTGGGCAACAGGGGGGAGGAGATCTCTGGCTCTGCACCCAGGGGAGAGGGTACTCTCCTTCCAGGGGAGAGACTCTTCTAACCTGGGTGTGGTTGGAGAGCTCGCCCCCTCGACACCCAGGGGAGAGGGCACTCCGCCATCCAGGAGGGAGGCCCCTCTAACCTGGCTGTCAGGGATAGCTCCCCTGTGCACCCAGGGCAGAGGGGCACTCCCCCCTCTAACCATAACTCTAACCCTCCTGGGGGAGGCCCCAGGAAACTGGATGTCAGAGTGAGGAGGTGAGCCAACCCCACCGCACACCCAGGGCAGAGGGCACTCACCCCTCCCTCTGCAGGGGAGTTCCCACCAACCTGGGTGTCAGGGAGGGGGTGAGCTCCCGAACCCCCCACCCTGCACGTACGGGAGAGGGCACTCCCCCCTCTAGGGGGGAGGCCCCTCCGACCTGGGTGTGTGGGGGGGTGGGAGCTCCACCTCCGCACCCAGTGGAGAGGGCATTCCCCCCTCAGGGGGATGCCCCACTAACCTGGGTGTGTAGGGTGGAGCTCCCCTTCCGCACCCTAGCAAGAGGGCTCTCTGGACTCCAGGGGGGAGCCCCTCTAACTTGGGTGTGTGGGTGGGAGCTCCCCCCTACGCACCCAGGGGAGAAAGCACTCCCCTCTCCAGGGGCAAGGCCCATCTAACCTGGGTGTGTGGGGGAGAGATCCCTCTGCTGCACCCAGGATAGAGGGCACTCCACCCTCCAGGGGCTAGGCCCCTCTAACCTGGGTGTCCAGGGGAGCTCCCCAGTGCATCTAGCATAGAGAGCATTGCTCCCTCCAGGGATGCAGCCTCTCTAACTTGGGTGTCAGGAAGAGCTCTCCCTATACCCAGGGTGAGGGGCACACCCACCTCCAGTGGAGAGGCCTCTCTAACCTGGGTGTCTGGGGGAGCTCCCTTGCGCACCCAGGGCACAGGGGCACTCCCCACTCTAATCCTAACCTTTACCCTGCGGGGGGGTAGCTGGAAGCTCCGAGTTGGAGTTGGCGGGTGAGCTCCCCCCACCCCGCACCCAGGGGAGAAGGCTCTCCCCACTCCGGAGGGGAGGCCCCTCCAACCTGGTTGTCCAGTGCGGGGGAGCTCTCCCTCCACCCCTCACCCAGAGCAGAGGGCACTCCCGTCTCCACTGGGGAGGCTTCACCAACTTGGGTTTTGGGGTGGGGGAGGGAGCTTCCGTCCCCACTCCTCACCTAGGGGAGAGGGCACTCCCCCCTGCGGGGGAGGCCCCTCCAACCCGGGTGTGAGGGGGGTGGGAGCTCTACCTCAGCACCCAGGAGAGAGGGCATTCCCTCCTGGGGGGGAGGCCCCTCTAACCTGGGTTTGGGGGGGAAGCTCTCCCCACACCCAGGGGAGAGGGCACTCCCCCCTCCGGGGGCGATTCCCCACTAACCTGGGTGTGTGTGGGGTGAGCTCCCCTCTACACCCAGGGAAGAGGGCTCTCCGGACTCAAGGGGGTAGGCTCCTCTAACCTGGGTGTGGGGGTTAAGCTCCCCCCTCCGCACCCAGTGGAGAGGGCATTCCCCCCTCCAGATTCGAGGCCCCTCTAACCTGGGTGTTTGGGGGAATATCCCAACCTCTACACCCAGGGGAGGGGGCACTCCCCCCTGTGGGGGAGGCCCCTCCAAGATGGGTGTCCAGGTGGGGGGTAGCTCCCGCCACCCACCCCACACCTAGGGGAGAGGGCACTTCCCCTTCCGAGAGGGAGGCTCCTCTGACCTGGGTGTCCTGGGAATTGGAGCTCCACCTCCGCACCCAAGTAGAGGGCATTCCCTTCTCCGGAGGGGATGCCCCACTAACCTGGGTGTGTGGGGGGGAGCTCCCCTTCTGCACCCACTGGAGAGGGCTGTCCGGACTCCAAGGGGAAGGCCCCCCTAACCTGGGCGTTGGGGGGGGAGCTCATCCCCCCTCTGCACCCAGGGTACATGGCTCTCCCCCCTCCAGACACCTTAAATAAATCAATTTTAGGCAAGGAAATAGAATATGCCATCAAAAGCCTATCAACCAAGAAAAGCCCCAAAGCAGATAGATTCTCAGTTGAGTTCCACCAGACCTTGCAAGAAGAACTAATACCAATATTCCTCAAATTATTCTATGAAATAGAAGAGGAGGGAACCCTTCTGAACTCATTCTATGAGGCTGTTATCACTTTGACACCAATTGCATACAAAGACACATCAAGGAAAAAACTTAAGACCAATACCCCTGATGAACATAGACACAAAAATTCTCAGTAAATTCCTGACAAATTGTATACAAAAAACACACCAAAATACAGTGCACCATGACCACGTGGGGTTCATCCAAGGGATGAAAGTTTGGTTCAACATATGGAAATCAATAAATCTTATACATCACATCAATAGACTTAAAGAAAAGAATCATACAATTTTCTCTATAGATGCTGAAAAATATAGAATCATTTCATGTTCAAAACAATAGAAAATCTAGGAATACTAGGATCATACTTCAACATTGTAAAAGCTGTCTACACTAAGCCCAATGCCAGCATCACACTAAATGGAGAGAAATTGGAAGCATTCCTCTAAAAACTGGAACTAGTCAGGGATGCCCTCTTTCACCACTTCTATTCAACATAATCATTGAAATCTTAGCCAGAGAAATTAGGTAAGCAAAAGAAATTAAATGGACACACATAGGAAAAGAAGAATTCAAACTATCACTATTTGCTGATGACATTTATAAGACCCCAAAAAATTCCTCCAGAAAACTTCTAGAACTAATAAATGAATTCAGCAAAGTATCAGGATACAAAATCAACACCCAAAAATCAAATGCATTCCTATATATCATCAATGAATCCACTGAAAAAGAAATTATGTAAACGATTCCATTCACAATAGCCTCAAAAATTAAATATCTGGAAAAAATCGAATAAAAAGGTAAAAAAGTTCTACAATAAAAAGTACAGAACCTAAATAAAGATATTGAAGAAAACCTCTGAAGATGGAAAGATGCTCCTCAATAGGCAGAATTAATATTGTTTAAATGGCCATACTACCAAAAACATCATACAGAAATAATGCAATTTCTATTAAAATCCTTATGACAGTCTTCATAGATATACAAACGGCAATTATTATATTTTTTTGGTAAAATAAGAGACCCAGAATAGTAAAAGCAATCTTTAGTGAAAAAACTGAAACAGGAGGCATCATAATACCAGAACTTAAACCATACTACAGAGCTATAGTAACAAAAATGGCATGGTATTGGCACCAAAATAGACATGTAGATCAATGGTATAAAATAGAGGACACAGAGATAAACCCACATAATTTAAATATGGTTATCTCATACTAGACAAAACATTCACTGGAAAAAAATAGCCTATTCTTTCAACGGATGGTGCTGGCAAAACTGGAAATCCACATGTAGCCAAATGAAATTAAACCTCCATCTTTCACCCTGCACAAAAATCAAATCAAAGAGGATCAAAGTTTTAGGCACTAGAACAGAGACTCTGCACCTAATAGAAAAAAAATATAAGCCCAAATCTTCACCACTTCGGCCTAGGATCTGACTTCCTTAACAAGACTCATAAAGTGCAAGAAGTAAAATCAAGAATAAATAAATAGGATGGGTTCCAATTAAAAAGCTTCTTCTCAGCAAAGAAAACAGTAAAGGTGAGGAGAGCACCTGCAGACTGGGAGAAAATCTTTACCACATGCACCTCTGATAAAGTCCTCATCTCTAAGATATATTAAGAACTAAATAGACTTAGGACCATAAAAGCAAATAAACCAACGAATAAATGGGCTAAGGAACTGAACAGATACTTTATAGAAAAAGAAATACAATTGATCAATAAATACATGAAAAAGTGTTCCAACACCTCTAGCAATTAGAGAAATACAAATAAAAACTACTCTAAGATTTCCTCTCACTCGTGTCAGAATTGCAATCATCAAGAATACAGGCAACAATTAATATTTGTGAGGATGTGGTGAAAAAGCCACACTCATATATTGCTGGTGAAACTGAAAATTGGTGAAACCACTATGTAAAGCAGTATGGAGAGTCCTTGGAAAACTGGGAATGGAACCAGCGTTTGACCCAGCCATCCCACTCCTTAGTTTATATCCAAAGAACTTAAAATCAGCATACTATAGTTCCTGAATAGATGAATGGATAAATAAAATGTAATATATATATATATATATGTGTGTGTGTGTGTGTGTGTGTGTGTGTGTGTGTGTGTGTTTCAATGGAATATTACTTAGCTTTAAAGAAGAGTGAGATTATGGCATTTAGTAGTAATGACTGGAGTTGGAGAATATCATGCTAAGCGAAATAAGACAAACCCACATAACAAAAGGCTGAATGTTTTCTCTAATATTGGATGTTATTTCAAAATAAGATGGTGGCACTAGGGAAGAATTGTATTACCTTAGATTAGATAGAGGGAAGTGTTGGAAGGGGAGGGGAGGGGAGGGCATGTGAGCCTAGGAAAGAGAGTAGAATGAAACAGACATTATTACTGTAGGTATATATGTGATTACATGACCAATATAACTCTGCAACATGTACACTCAGAAAAATGAGAAATTATATCACATCTCTGTATGACATAGCAAAGTACATAACTGCATTCTAATGTCATATATAATTAAAATAAATAAAAAACTCATTAAAATTGAAATAGATAAATGTAAGTCAATAGTAAAAATACTCAACTAAAAATGATAATACATCGAAAATCACATGAATGGACTCATAAGAGTTTACAGTAACAAAAGACAGAATAGCTTGAATGACAAAATGTATATAAATAGTGAATTATAATTCACAGAATGGAAAAAATGAGTACAAACTGATATGTAAACTGCTATAGGAGAGTTCTTTCTTACAGAATTCACATTAATGAATGAAATAAGGTAATTCTTTAAAAAATCACCATTACAATACTATAATAATTGTTGCAGGAAATGACCACAATGGGTGCTAAAAATAGTGGACAAAAGATTAAGGAAAATTAATATATTTGCATGGACTAAAATGAACATCAACCACAACAATTATTAATTAAAAAAGAAAATTATTAATTTTAAAGTGGAGAATCAGAGGGATAACCAATAAACCAGGCATGGTGGTGCATACTTATAACTTGAGAGTTTGAAGCAGGAGGATCACAAGTATGAGAGCAGTTTCATTAAATTAGTGAGAATCTCAGCAAGTAAGCAAGACCCAGCCTCAAATAATAAACAGGACTAAAGATGTAGCTTAGTGGTAAAGTGCTCCTGATTTCAATCTCAGTACCCAAAAGAAAGAAATCACCAGTATATGACTTATCAACATTATATATCCTCTAATATAATTCATTGAGAAGGGCACCATAATCACTATTATGTTATTTTCAGCAGAAACAAATATACTCAAAGTAGTCACAAAAATACCATAGAAATAAAAAATGAGTGACACAGTCCAAAATATCTGAGCAGGACTTTTTAACATAGCAAGGTCATAAGAGAAAAAGAAAGGAGCCGTGGTTGTGACTCAGTTGTAGAATGCTTGACTAGTATGCATGAGGCATACTGGCACCACATAAAAAATATAAACAAACAAAATAAGAATATTGTGTCCATCTACAACTAAAAAATCTTTTAAAAAGGAAAGACTTTTAGTCCTTCAACTAAAAGACTTTCATTGTTTCAAATTTTCACAGATTGGAGGAGGCTACAGACACATGGCTATTAAATGTAATGTGGAATTTTGAAACATAAATTGGACATTAGATAAAAAAACAAGAGCAATAAAACAAATTATTAAGTTAAAATAATTGTAACAATATTAATTTCTTGATTTTTACCATTATTTGTTAATATTAGGACAAGCTCAGTGCAGGATATATGAGAACCTTCTACTGGTTTTACAGTTTTGCTGTAAATCTAAAGTTCACTCAAAATGAAAATTAAATTAAAGATATTAGTGATACATTAGAATTCCTTTTGAAATGATTACAAATGCGTGGGGTATAATTTGCTCCAGTTCTGTACTAAATTTTTACCCTCATCCTCTCCTCTTCCTGCTCCTTTTCCTTTAATGATATTTCTGCTAGTTACTTACATTTATTTTTCTTAATTACTGTCTTGTGGATACACATATGGATATACACTGTATTATTGTGGATATACTCTGTACTATATTAATATTAGACTTTTGAATGAAAATGTAAGAACTTTCAAAATAAAAAATATATATTTTCCTATGGCATTACTGTTTCACAAAGCTCTAATATGACAACCTTTAGTGATACACTAAGTAGAAAGTGATATGAATTTAAGGTCTTCAGATAAAAAAAAAGAAAGTCAGAAAATGAGCAAGTAGAGCCATAATATATCTGATATATAATATATATTATATATCATTATATAATATATATTTATATAATGGTAAATAGTTAGATGCTTTAAAAACAAATGACAACTTAAAATTAGTCAAACATTTTCAAATTCATTTTCTCCAATGAAAATCAGAGAAGATTCAGTTTGTAATAAATGTCTAATTACATCTACTTTCTATCTAATTTTTAAGCCTATAAAATAATCTCAAGTAATGTAGCATTAAGTAAATCACAGAGAAAATAGAACTGATAAAAAAGTATAAAGAATTTTTGTTTAAGATTTTTTCCACTATAACTTTAATTAATTAATTTATTTATATATGGCACTGAGTATTGAACCCAGGGCCTCATGTATACTAGGCAAGCATTCTATCACTGAGCCATAACCCCAACCCATATTAGGAATTTTCTGATATGGAAAAGCACTCAAAAATTATTAATTATAACACATACTAAAATCAAAAGAAATAATTCAAATCCTCTTACCAATTTCAGCAGGTCTGATTTTGTTCCCTCAAATGCCACGTTTTCTGAGTCTTGACAGGTTTCTTATGTCCTTTTCTACATTAGTTATATGATTAAAGCGAAGGTAGAGAGTGGTGAGAGAATCTAACCTACACACCACTGAAGGAATTTCTCTCAGTTTATTATGCTGTAAATCAAGCAACTGCAGCTTCTTCATGTCATCAAGAGAGTCAGGCAGACTGGTAAGTTAATTTTTACTTAGAGACAGTATCATGAGATTTACTAGACAGCCCACCGCTGCTGGGAGAGACTGCAGTTTGTTACTGTATATGTAAAGTTCTGTTAATTGAGTCAAGTGTTTGGTTGATGCTAGCCATATGTGCATAGACCTCTTGGATAAGTCCAAAAACACACTGAATTCTCTTCCAGGCATATATTGCTCTTTAGTCACTTCTGCATTACTGGATTTTTTTCCTAGTCCCACATGCAGGACTTGACCACTTGATTGTATTGTCAACTGAAAAAGCCATCCCTAGTTGGGCAACATTGGAGACTTTTTTCCATCTTTGTCATCTTTCCCTTTGGTTTTAGATTTTTTTTCATGGCTTTCTGTCCCCAAATCTCCAAAGGCCTTTGACACCTTTTCTCTTTCCTTGACTTATGGTACTTTGGGCTCTTTCTTTTTAGGGTGTTTTTATTTTCCTAAACTACTAACTCATGGTGACTTAAACTTGGAAAAAAAACCCACAAACTTTTACATTGTTTGCTAGCAATCAAATTCAAAGATAAACAGACACCTTACACAACACCTGTCTGTCACATGTTAGATCTAAAAGCACTATTACCATTTCTGACAACTCATTCCAACTGGTAAAATGGTGCTGGTCAATCAATGATTTATTAGAATTTCTGAAATATAATAGAGAATATTAAATTACCTTCTGTTAAAATTTACATTAAGTAAATAACCTCAGGAAAACAATCTTAAAGTTAAGGTTGCTGTGGAGAGCAGTGACAGAGAATGGGAGAGCTGTGTTTGAGATTGAGGTCTCTGATAACCTCATGGCTGTGGCCTACCTGTTACATGGGAATGTTTCTGTGCAAAGGTGCCAGAGTCCCAGTGGCTATACACTGCATGAGGAGACTCTGTCCTAGAGACTTACCAGCCTCAATCTTGATCTCAGACACACAGCTACTGGGAACAGAGGAACTCTCTTGATAGAAAACCACAATTGTTCACTAGTCTGCTGCAACTGAACCTGTGCACCTAACAGTAACTTCAGCCAATGGACTTTATTGAGAGCTACACAAAGCTCCTAACATTGCACACTGCAATTGTGGAATGCAACTGGGAATAGTTGCATGATGTTGCTAGCCATATAAATATATGAGTACAAAGAAAGATGCTGATGAGGCATATATAAATAAAGATTGCTGAAAGATTTCTTTAGACCTGCTTCTCCATCAGAGAGCAGCATTCCACCTGACCCCAGCTTTATCTTCAAAAACATTTGTCTGTGTGTGAGTTTTTATTTTTCTTATCCTCCTTTGCCCCTTGCCGAAACCTGCTACTTTGAACACAATGGTCACAGAATTTTGCCAGCATCCTATTATTTGATACACTATTTACTGAACACTTTATTATGTAAAATCCATTAAAAATTAATAGATCAGGCACGCCCTTCAAGAAATTTGTAATCTAATAGAGGATTTGTAAATTAATATGCATATTAATTTTATATGTACATATATAAAAACAGCACTATGAGATATATATATATATATATATATATATATATATATATAACATTACTATGACAATGAAGCACAGAAGTATTTTTAGATAGCTAGTTTTTTTATCTTGTAAAAGAAAAAAAAACTTTAAAAATTTTAAAAATGAACAGCATATATCTACAGCCTATATTCCTAACCAGCACCCGAAAATTGCTCTATCTGCAACTAACTATAGCTTTAGAAAACAGGGAGGAGAGGGTCATTATAATACAAAATACTTGTATGAAGATGTGAATTTGGTGTTAACATACTCTATATACAAACAGAGATATGATAAATGGTGGTATAAAGATGAATTAAGAATTGTATGCAAAAATTAAGAGAAAATAGGAAAGGTTTCAAAGTTGATAAAAGAATGGACCAGCAGTGTGACAAAAGAACAAATGGAACAAAATGATATGAATGGAAAAAAGTAAATAATTCAGGTAAAAGAGTATTAAAGTATGCCATTTAATAAACACTCTAATTGATTCTCATACAGGTATATTGGAGGGCTCACTCCTGACCAACTATGACAGAGCAATCTCCAATGATGTCTGTATTCTAGGAAACAGGAGAAAGATCAATAACAGGAAAATTACAAAAAGTTCACTGGTGAAGAAAAGTTAAGTAAAACCTTTGTGAAGGGCATCAGTCCCCCCTAAGCATTTTTAAATTTAAAATAAATTATTCTTATTTTTAACTCTTGTTAACTCTAACTGATAAAACCGCTTGGTTGGCATACATCATTCCTGTTTGATCACAGGAATGGGAAAAAATATTGTAGGCTATGGCCTGTCTCCCACACAAGACTGCAGGTTAGACTGTCAGAAGAATTATGACAACTAACTAGGTAACATAGTATATTAATTCCTCTTAGAGTGAAACAAGCTATAGAATTTTTAATACAATCATTATCAGTGAAAACAGCTGAGAGGATCTTAGGTGAACTGGTGCTTTATTAACTGGGTAGAGTTCAAACAAGGAGAGGTAGGTGGTACACCATGAAGGGGAACACTAAGGGACTACAGACCATATGAGGTTTGGGAAGGAACACCAAGGCACTACAGACCATATGAGGAAATCTGTGGATATATGCTGTTCATTTTAAATTTTTTAAATGTATTTTTCTTTTACAAGATAAAAAAACTAGTTATCTAAAAATACTTCTGTGCTTCATTGTCATAGTACTGTTATATATATGTATATATATATATATATGTGTGTGTGTGTGTGTGTGTGTGTGTGTATCATAGTGCTGTTTATATATATTCATATAAAATTAATATGCATATTAATTTATAAATCCTCTATTAGATTACAAATTTCTTGAAGGGAAAGCCTGCTCTATTAATTTTAATGGATTTTACATAATAAAGGGTTTAGTAAATAGTGTAACCCTCTCTGTGTTACCTTCCCCACTGTCTAGACAGCATCTACACAGACTGCATGTGGATGGGCAGCCACACAACATACAGCCATCCTTAATACTAGCAGTGGGGTCACAGGGGCAGTGTGCAGGATGACTCCCAGGTTTACAGTCTAGCATCTGACATGTACATTAAGAGAAAAGTTCTGTGTGGCTTTAGCCCCAACTTCTTTCTCTCTTTCACCTTCCCATGGATCAGAGCAGCAGGACTCCTGGCTACTGGAGTGAGGATCTGACCTCAATGCTGGAGCATTATGCAGGAGCAACCCAAAGGGGCTGGGGTGGGGTAGATGAAGACTGTTTTGGAACATTGTAGCACTTTGTCTTTCTCCATTATGAGTGCATATCCTTTAGGAAACCACTGTTATCTCCAAAGCTAAGTGGTCAAGTGATTTGCACCACAGCTGTCAGTTTCCATGATCCACAGAGAATGTCCCCAGCAGAATCATGTACATTTATGAAGCCTCAGTACAGGAACACAAGACCTGGGTGATATCAAAGGAAGCTGCTGGTCCTGAGAGGCCAGGGACCCCATGGCTCCCATCCCAAACACAACACTAGAAGTGGGAAGAATCCCAAAGACAAGACCCATTTCCAGACTTCAAACACATACACTGTTCTGGTCCCAAAAAGAACACCAAATGCTACATGGCCTGCCTCATGCCTGGACCAGAGTGGGAAGGCCTCCCCTCCTGGTTTCCCAAGGGGAAGGTAACAGGAGCATTGTCCCTAAATTCACATCCTAGTCCTGAGTACACTAGCACAAAGGACACGAAAAATTCCAATGTATTTAACAAGTAGTAAAAAGTCAGTTGAATATCTACATATTAACCCCCTTCTACCACTTGTAAAAACACTAGTTTGGAAAAAAATGAAGACTTTCTAGAAAGAAAAATTGATTACCAAGTTTTACTCCTTGTCACCTAGTCTAGTCATTCCAACTTTTCTGGAGGTGCAAGAGGTGGGCAACTCACTGGATGGCAGGAGTCTGGGATGCTGCAGCCCCTGTGCTGGCAGGAGGTGGCAGGTAGGAAGAGCCAGCTCCTGGCTTTGGGGAAAAGTTATCCAGCAGGTGTGGGCAAATGGTGGGAGCCTACAGTCCCACACATTGGGCATGGGAGGATAATTAGCAATGGGAGTCCACAGACCTGCTGGCTGAAGATATTTTCTACATGGAGGACCTACTGGCTGGGAGATGGGTAGCAGACATTCTGAGGTGGGGATACAAGAGTCCAGATTGCACTCAGTAGCTGAGTGTGGAGTTTTCCCACTTCAGCTGCTCATGCTGGTTGGAGTTCTGACTGTCCCCAGGGCCAACCTCCTTCTCCTTGGAGCTTTCCCACTTGTCAGTAGTGATGTCTTCCTCCTCCTCCTCTCAAAACTCATGCTGCTCTTCCTCTTCCTCCTCCTCACCACTGTGCTGGTCCTGGTAGGTCTGCAAAGAGAAGGATGTGCGAGTCCAGCTCATGGCCAAGTCATCCAGTGTCCACATTCCTGGAGCATCAGCAGAAGGGAGATATCCCCCAGTGAAGGAGACTGTCCAGGGAAAGGGGCCTAGGCCTCACTGGAAGTGGCCTCTCCATGGAGTCCAGGCATGCAGAGAGCTCCTGGATAGGGATGCTCAGTTCCCTCCTTGGAGCACTGTCTCTGCATAGAGTGGGAGGAGCACCATCCTGAAGCCAGCTCATCTCTGCACTTACACTTACTGGGTTGTATGAACTTCAGTAAGGCCTCACTGAGCCTCAGTTTACCCCCCGCTGGATTTGAGGATCCTGGCTCTCTGAGTTTTGTGCTTATAAGGCACAGGCACATGAACATGGAGGAGCCTGGCCTGAAGTGTTCTGCAGCCTGGGGCCATGTCTGCTCCTACCTCCCTGGAGCTCATGGTGATGGTCAAGGCAGAGTCATTGCCATCCATATCATTCTCCTTCCCTGTGTCCTGGTCCCACATGATTCACTGATGTGCAGCCCAGATCTGAAACACCCCCAGGATGATCATAAACATCATGAAGTAGATGCAAACAACAATCACCATGGTGGCAGTAATCAGGAAGACTGTTAAGGGAGCAAAAGGACAAAGAGGACTGCAGAGACGTCACCCAGATAGACGCTTCCCACTGGTCCTTGGCTATCCTAGGTTTGCATACTCCACCTGACCTACCGAGAGTAGAAAGCACCAGGAACAGCTTTGCACGGTCTCAAACTTGCTGGGTCATTGTGGCTGTGGGCAGGCAATCATTTCCTTGTGTGTGATCGGGAGTGGGAACTGTGCTGCAGTGCTCCTAGCCAGGTGGGACAGGGACATCTGCCTAAGACCTATAGTGTTTCCACTTAGATGCCTCCCGTGACATTCCTGCAAATGGTTGAGGACTGAGCAGGTTGTGGCCTGACAGGTAAACAAAAAGCAGTGCTTAGGGTGAACAAACTGTGGCTAGGCAGCCATGTGGCTGGCATGTTCCAGAAGATTGGTGGCAAGGATCTTGTTCACCTGCAATGGACAGGATGAAAGGACTACTAGGGATGAGCTCTTCTCTGCATGGTCATTGGCAGAGTGGCGACCCCTGAGCTGTTGGGCTGGCTGCGACCCTGGTGCTGACTCACGGGGCCCTGTGTTGCAGCCAAGACCCTCGTTGGTGGCTGCAGATGCTGGGCAAGGCTGGTGCTCCAGCACCACCTATTCCAGGGCAAGGTAGGTGGCAATGGAGATGGCGCTGCTGGCCGGGTGCGGGCCTGCTCTGGGCCCAGATAGGGCAGTCTCAGCTGGGCACAGGCATGGGGCGCCTCCTTATTGGGCTTGGATGGGCACAGAAGGGATGCTGCCAGGGTGGCCTAGGGTGGGCACAGGTTGGGGTGCTGCTGGCCTGGCCTAGGGTGATCGCAGGTCCAGGTGCTGCCAGGATGGCCTAGGGTGGGTGCAGGCTAGGATACTCTGTGGAGCAGGGAGGGGCCACATGGTGAGCTTTAATTGAGAGAGATTCTGGTCCCCAGGCATTAGCAGGTAGAGTTCTCTTGCCCTTTCTGCAGTGCCTCATTCTGTGGGTGATAAGTTGTTCACAGTATTGTGCTGTTCCACTTGTCTTTGAACAGTTGTACATAGGGATAGTTTCGTGTTTGTCCACCTTTCTGGAAGTACGATTGTTGTAGCAAAGTTCTGCAGTCTTTTCAATATGAAATCCCTGAGACAAAATAATTTATCCTTGGTTTTTCTTTTACCAATACAATTTACCTTTATTCTTCTTGTAAGAATTGCTGTAGAGTGCAGACTTAATTCTCACCCAGAACATTTACTGACCTTGATAACTGACACTTGAATATTTTACAGTGTTTAGCACTGTAGTTAACAATTAAATTCCATAATGGGAAACTCTAAATACAAGAGGTATGTGCCCATTCCAAATGATCTTTTATCTTCAACTGAAAATCTTAACATTGATGTGAGTACTCAATGTGTTTAGATTTTCACATAAGGGAAAACAGGTCCTCAGCCGCTTAAGGAAGAGTGCCTTCCTGCCTTCCACAACCACTTGCTGGTCTGCACGCCTGCACATGGCCTTCTAAATTATCCCTTTCCTTACTTTTTTTTTTTAATGAGAGTAGTTGCAAGGATTGGCTTAAATAATGTAAAAACCCAACCACACTGTTAATGGTTATTGTTTACTCTTATTCTGTTATCATCTTTCCTTTGCTTACAACTTTTCTCCCTTTGAAGGATCAAGAAGATGCTTTCTCCTTCACAGGTTTTCACTATTTCACCCAGCTAGAATAAACTCTAATGTCTTATAGCATTTTTTCTAAATCTTTGATGTAGTACTTGGAAGCTTCTGTCTAGTGTTAAACATAAATAAACTCCTTCAGACCACAGATTGTCTTTCTTAGAGACTTCAGGACATTGCATGCTCAACCAGTTAGAGCTGAGCTTTTTGAGTGAATTAATGTGTAAGATGACATTAACTAGCCAAGTTTGATTTTTCCTTTTTTTTTTCTGCCACACAAGTGTAGATGTTCTCCAGGTTTCCACCTGTGACCTTTTCTACCTTATAATTTCATCAGTTCTTTGGTGCTATCTTTACTAAACAAATGGATTCACCAGTATTCCCATATTTAACCTTGGGTCTGATTCAACCTACCATAACTCAAATGCAATATTCCACAACTAAAGTCATCATTACATTATCTAGAGCTGCACCTGACCTAGGGAAATGCTTTTTTGACTGTTTTTATTTGTTTTGTTTTGTTTTGTTTTTTGGTGCTAGGGATTGAACCCAGAGTTGATTATACACTGAGCCACCTCACCAGCCCTTTTTACAGTTTTTTCTTTAGAGACAGGGTCTCCCTAGGTTGCTGAGGCTCATTTTGAGCTTGTAATCTGCCTGACTCAGCTTCCTAGGCTACTGGAATTACAGGTGTGTGCTATTGTGCCTAGCCTGGGGCTAGTAGTTTTTGGTTTTGGAGTAAGTACATAAATGTTTGAAGAGTTTTTTATCTATATTTTTATCTTACTTTTAAGGTGTTGTTACTCAGACCCTTTTGAAAGCACTTGTCTGATCCATTGTTTTTACATGGGAAAAAATCTTCCTTTGTGAAAATAATCTCTTCAGCATAGGCTGTGTCCTATAGAGGGAAGGCTGTCTACTAGAGAGGGGAGACACAGGGCAAAACACCTGACATGCAGAGGGGTGTTTTGAGTATTAAATTGACAATGCCCTTTCCAAACATGTAAGGAGGACTTTCAAATGACAATCAGTATAAGAGTGAATCTTTATGGAAGATAAGAATGAGGTTTAACGTTTAAGATACAGAGGAAGAGGTATAGCATCAGTACAGGGAAAAATAAAGTCTGAACTAGAAGGCAAGATAAATAATTATGTCATTTCTGCATTTAGGGGAAAAGGAGATTTTAAAAGCACCTGTTGTAACTAGTTATGTGTGTGAGTAATAGAGTGCCTACCTAGTATGTGCAAAATCCTGTATTAAATCCCCAGTACTGCAAAAACAAAATGTTGGTTCACACTATTAAGTACTGCATAGAGGTCAAGGAGTGTAAGGCCCAGAAGGCAGTCAAAATCACTTTTTAGTCTTAGAAGTTGAAATTTATTTACCTTTGGAGTGAAAAGCAATCAGTTTAAGTTTAATTATAAGAAATTGGAAACTTTCTTAAAATGCTTTACTTCTTATAAAATTTTTAATTGAATTAGTTGTAAAATTTGAAGCCTGGACTTATCCTTTGACTTTTCTTCCCATTTACAATTCATATGTTTTGCTAATTGAAAATTCTAATATTGAGTAATATGTGACATTTGTTAGCTCAGAGATCCTGTTGCAAACCTCGGATGTGTTATGTATCTGTGATTCTTCTCAGTGGAACTTAAATGCAATAGACATGTTGCCATGAAGTGAAAAATGTGCTAATGTTCACCTGGAAAAGCTGTGTTTTAATGCAGTACATTCTCTTATTCACACTGATTCTTCTCATTTTTATTGCATACTTTATATCTTTATATGCCGACATTGCAGCTGCTCCTTCTCATCCATGTTTTGTATATTCTAGCACATATTCTCATTCCTGAGATTCTACACAATGGAATGTCATTTGGCTATGTTTAAATATATGCAAATATTTCTGTTCTTGGAGTGGTCACTCTCAAATATTTAGCACACATAATTGACTTTACAGAGCCTAACATTAACCAACGTATACTGAACTGAACCTACATCCTTTTTGTGGTGCCGTACATCTGTAATCCCAGTGACTGAGAAGGCTGAGCTAGGTTCAGAGCCAACATGAACAGCATAGTGAGGCCATATCACAAAATAAAAATTATAATGTAACAATAAGTCACAAGGGGGATTCATCTGTTATCTCCTTCACATGGTAGACTTTTGTTTTGTTTTTGTACCAGGGATTCAACACCCTGGAGCCTATCCACAGAGCGAGTACCCAGACCAAGCAGGCTGCAGTATCTGTCGCAGGTCCACAGGGGTCGCACCCAGCGCGGGAGACCGCGAAATTGCAGGCGGGCGGGCCTGGTGAGTTTGAAAAGAGCCTTGACCCAGGGGGCGGGTCCAGCGCTAAACCACTTCTCTCTGCTAATCCTCCACAGGCAGGCGAGGAGGCTTCACCAGACGGCAGGTGTGTGGGCAGGCGATCTTTCTTTTCAGCCTAAGGTGAGAGCAGCTACCAGTGCAGTAGAGAGATTAAGATAGGCAGTGTTAAAAGATGAAACTGAAAGGTACTGAGAATTATGCACAAAGAATTAACATAAATTTTGGCCATTAGGAGATTCCTGGTATTGCCAGAAGAGAAAAATGAAAGACAAACTGGCAGGATTATGAATGAACCCTCTTCATGAATACAGGTGGTTCTATGACTTATATTATGTGTGTGTATGTGTGTATAATCTAAATGTACAACTTTCCATAAGATAAGAGTAGAAAAATGTTTATTAGCATTTTTTAAAAAAGACAACTTTATGGAGAAACCTACCAAGTATTTAAGAAACAGATAATTCCAGTAATTTTTAAGTTTTTAAAGAGTATTTAAAAAGAAGTAAAACATCCATTTTTTTCCAAAACAGATATTACAATGATTATAAATCCTGCCAGGATTGGATTATAAAAATCAGATCAGACAAATATATTACATAGTGTGTATGGTAGGTGTCCCAAAATGATTTTTGAGTGAGTTAAAATATTAACTTCAAGAAGGCTGAAATGAGATAACATAGTTGACTTCAAGCATTTGAAGGGTTTCCACATGGAAGACACTTGTTCTCTTTACTTCATTAGGTAGTATTAGGATCTTTTAATGTCTGGAGTTGTTCAGATTTAGACAACTACCTCATGAAGCACTGACCCTTCCTTGTTTCTTTTTGTAGCACTAGGGATGGAACCCAGGACCTTGAGCATGCTAGGCACGTAATCGATTACAGAGCTATATGCCCAGCCCCTTCTTGCTCTATAATAATTTAAAGCAGAATATGAACATATTGTAGGATGCTATAAAAATATTGTGGAATTGAGTTTTCAAATGACTTTTAGGCTGTAATCCTTATAGGATTTTATTATGGTTTGATCTCCATTGTCCTTCACAAGTGTCATATACTAAAGGCTTGGTCCCAGCTGATGGCACTACTTCTAGGAGGTGGGCAATGTAGAATGTAGGGCCTAGTTGAAGGAAGTGAAGTCATTGGGTTTGTGCCCTTGAAGATTATACTTGGACTCAACTCCAAACCATCCCTTTCTGTCTCTTTCCTGGCAGCCATGAAGTGAGCAGTTGGTTCTACTACATTCTCTTTGCCATGATATTCTGTCTTACCACAAGCCCCAAACAACAGATCCAAGCCACCATGGGCTGAAACCAGGCAGAAACAAATCTTTTCTTTTTTTAAGGTGATTTTTCTCAGAAAATCTGATTAATATAGATTCTAAAGAATCACTTCAGAATTAGGAGAGGGGTGAAAGTAAAAGAATAGAAAAAGCTAATCAAATAAATTTTTAATCCCCAATTTTTCATCTGTAATAATAGTTTTAACATTCTGGTATTTCTGCTACAGTATAGAATCAATAAAGATTCTTTCAGGGCTGGGGATGTGGCTCAAGCAGTAGCATGCTGGCCTGGCATGCACAGTGTGCTTGGTTCAATCCTCAGCACCACATACAAATAAAATAAAAATATTGTGTCCACCGTAAACTAAAAAATAAATATTAAATCTCTCTCTCTCTCTCTCTCTCTCTCTCTCTCTCTCTCTCTCTCTCTCTCTCTTAAAAAATTTCAAAAAGAGTCTTTTACATTTAGATTTGATGAGGACATACATAGCATGTGTGCTTGCTCTCTCTCATGCTCTTTCCTTCACTCTCTGTCTCCCTGTGCACACACACACTCACACATTGCTTGCTTCAACCTTGGGCAGTAACAGCTGTGTCTCTGCACCACACCTTCCACGGTGGTGCCACTCCCAACCCCTGAGGGGAGAGAAGGGTGTGACTGCAGGGTGGACCGCCTATCCCAAAAATCCTGTGAGACTCCAGGCCCAGAGGGCAGAGGCAGAAGCAACAGGGTTAGATCAGAGTCCCTGAGCCTTCCCATTGTCCAAATCCACTCTGGCCTGGAGGATACTGAAGATTGGCAGCTGCCAGGTGCAAGGGATGTGTCAGAATTGATTTGAGGAGGGGCCTAGAAGAACACTGCTCAGCCCCAGGAGGAGGTTTCTCTTATTCTGTGCCCTTGCCCTTGTCTAGGACCATTCTCTTTGGACTGCATCAGGGCCACAGTGTGCATGCCCTGGAGGGAAAGAAAGGGCAGGCCAGAAAAGCAGCCCAGGTGTGAGAGAGTGGCAAATGGGTTAAAATCCTAGTGCAGGCTCTCAAAGGCTCAGGGTCCTTCATTTCTTTGGGCTCTAGGATTTAATACTATCCCTGCCAAGTACCCAGGTTGTGCCAGTAGGGCAGAGAATTGCCACAGCCACCTCCAACAAAGCATTTTTGGGTTTCCATGCCTGTGGGGCTCCTCTACTTCCAGTGACTATGAGAGCAGATGAGATTTGGGGGAGAAATAGTGCCTTAAACTAAGTCAAACTGCAAATGTGTTCCATTTTATGGAAATGGGAAGGAAGAAGCAGGGCTGCTGCCAGAGGCCTCTGCACTGGAGCCATGTGAAAGAGCAGGGGCAGCATCCATCTGGGTTCACAGGTGCAGGGTGAGGGTCTGAGCAGACACTTTATGTCCTAGGGGAGGTGGCAGGAGTATCTTCAGGGCAGCTTGGGGTGGCTGGATAAACTGAGATCAGTCTGGGAGGCCAGGAGCCCATCTTCTGGCATCACCCTCCACAGCCTTGTTAGGCAGATATCCTTTTGGAATCCTTGAAGCTGTCTTAGGACAGGACATCTGCTGATGAGGGTTTGTTTGTCCTGATTCTGTGTTGCCCCCTGTGAGTGGCCTCCTGTGCCTGAATGTCAGCTTCCAAACACTTGGGGTCACTGGGCTGTGGGGATTTCCTGGTTGCTGGGCCAGTGACCTGGTTGTAGAGCAGAGGGTATATCACTACCCTGGGATGCTCAGGCCTTCTTTCTGCACATGAAGCCTGGGTTGGACAACCAGGAGGGGATCCTACAACCACCTCTATCCCCTACCTCCCACAGAGGGAGCTGCCAGGCCTCCCACAGTCTTCCTTGTTGGGATTCAGGAGTGGGCCACCTGTTAAGTTTTGAGGCTGTGGAGGTAGGCAGCAGGTGTCTTCCATAGTTAGGGACTCTGTTCCATGCTTTCCTAAGGAGGGCCTGATTCAGCTGCATGTCCTCTGTGGGTTCCTGGGCCCTCTTTGGGGGTGGATGTTATGCAACAGTTTCCCAAGTGGAGAAGAGCCAAGATGAGGTTTTGCATTTCTGCTAAAGAGAAGAAGCTGATTGCTTCTCCTAGACAGTTGCAGGTGACAGGTCATTGAGTAATATGTATCCCCCTTCATATTTGGGGATAGGCCCTTTGTCTCTAAGGTAATGCTGAGGTGGGTGAAGCTGTTCTAGTGCAGCAGACATGGTCAGGATAACCAGTATATCTTATGTTGGACACTATTGGTTGGAGGAGCCATAATTCCAACCTTGGAATGTTCCTGCTTTGGTTTCTGAAACAGTTGTCAAGGCCACTTGGCACACATTGACTCTTATCCTGGATCCTGCAGAAGTTGCTATGTGTAACATGGAGTCACTTTGAGTAACCCATGGTAGCCTGAATCTTGGCTAGTCACCACCTGTGGCAAGTGACAGAACTGCCACCTACATAGAGGAGACAAGTCAAGTCTGGTGTTTCTTTGGCCCTGTACCATGTTGATTTCACACTCTGAGCACAGCCAGGCTGATGGTGTCTGAAGAAGACAGCCAATGAAAGATAGAAAACCAACATTGTGTCTGTCTTTGGACACTGTGTCAATGAGACTCTGGCTGTTTGTTTATGATTGATTGATTGATTTCTTTTCTTCTTTCTTTGTGAGACACCTCAGAACTTGGGCAAAACTGCTGGGCCTTATTAGGACCCCAGAAAAATGTTTTGACTGGAAGTCGAGGTTCCCTGATGAGTGATTTCTCTCTCCCATCTCTCTGGGTTGCTGTAGGTCCTTCTCACTCCCCCTACCATGGATATGCATCTCTTTGACTACACAGAGCCAGGAAACTTCTCTGACATTAACTGGCCATGCAACAGCAGCAACTGCATCCTGATTGATACAGTGCACTGCCCAACCATGCCCCACAAAAGCATCCTACTCTACACACTTTCCTTCATTTACATTTTCATCTTCGTGATCGGCATGATTGCCAACTCTGTGGTGGTCTGGGTGAACATCCAGGCCAAGAGCACAGGCTATGACACCCACTGCTACATCTTGAACCTTGCCATCACGGACCTGTGGGTGGTCATCACCATCCCCGTCTGGGTGGTCAGCCTGATGCAGGACAACCAGTGGCAAATGGGTGAGCTAACCTGCAAGGTCACGCACCTCACCTTCTCTGTCAACCTCGTTGGCAGCATCTTTTTCCTCACATGCATGAGCATCGACTGCTACCTCCTCATCACCTACTTCACCAGCACCTCCAGCCACAGGAAGAAGATGGTGTGCCACATCGTGTGCGTTCTGGTGTGGCTGCTGGCCTTGTGCTTGTCTCTGCCCAACACCTACTACCTGAAGACTGTGGTGTCTGCTTCCAACAACGAGACCTACTGCTGGTCGTTCTACCCTGAGCACAGCATCAAGGAGTGGCTGATCGGCATGGAGCTTGTCTCTGTTGTCTTGGGCTTCATTGTCCCCTTCTCCATCATCACTGTCTTCTACTGCCTACTCTCCAGGGCCATCTCAGCCTCTGGTGATCAGGAGAATCAGAGTATCCGGAAGATCATCTTTTCCTATGTGGTGGTCTTCCTTGTATGCTGGCTCCCCTATCATGTGGCAGTGCTGCTGGACATCTTCTCCATCCTGCACAACCTCCCCTTCACCTGCCAGCTGGAGAACATGCTCTTCACAGCACTACATGTCACACAGAGCCTGTCCCTGGGTGAACTGCTGCGTCAATCCTGTGCTCTACAGCTTCATCAACCACAAGTACAGGTACAAGCTGATGAAGGCCTTCACCTTCCAGTATTCTGCCCAAATAGGCCTCACCCAGCTCACCAACACCTCCAGAGTGTCAGAGACAGAGTACTTGGTGCTGGAGCAAAACTCCAAATGACCTGATGTGCAGAGGCCACGTCATGGAGCTTGTGAACATGGCTTATGGTCTTCATAAGAGAGCAAGGGAGCTTTGGGTCTTGATGCCCAAGTGACACGAAGAGGAGAAGGCGTGACATTGTGCATCTTACTCTCTATCTAGTGCTGTCTGTCAAAGTCAGCTTCAGGAAACACTTGAATGGACATCTATACAACAGAACCTTCTGCTCTTCCTGAAATTTTTATATGTTGAATTTTATTTACGTCTTCATTTTCTCACTATTGACATACTGCATAAAAAGTATTGGAAAGTTAAATGTATTTTAAATATTGCATGGGAGGTATAATCCTACTCAGATTGCTGTAGTTTTAAGATTAGTTTGACTTTAGTTTTACTAAGGGTGTCATTTTTAACTAATTTAAAGTTATGTATTTATATACATGTATATGCATATATATAAATGTACACCATTTTTCACTGAAATGTGTTCTTTATAAAAGTTTTATATCTCTGTGGTTGGTTGTATTTGCACAGGATATGGAACAAAAATGGCTTCATAATGCTGTTTGGGATGTTAATAGTTTTGCAGAGTTACATTTAAAACAAAAGAAGACTACTACAGACTACAAACTTGTGCATACAATGAACAGAGTTCTCTTAGTCTGTAAGTTATTTCTTTAATAAAGAACTTTGTTTCCTAAAAGTGCATTCCTGAAAGTGTGAAAGTGTGCTGGCATTGAGGTAGCATTTATGATGTTGCTATGTGGACACACCTGGCACACACAGTCAAGCTGAGCAAGAATAAAGAGAGAACTGCCACAGAGCAAACTGGAGGGTTAGTGTGGGTGAGTGGCATGAAAGGCACAGCATTCAAAGTGCTGAGTGTGTTTTATAAGCTCTTCAGGTGGTGTTGGGGAGGGAGGTGGTGGGCAGATGTCTGGAGGCAGAAATTCAGGAAATGTGAGCCTGGATCAGCCAGGGCTCCTCTGCTCCCAGCACCAATGTGACATCCCCTCACACAATCCCTGCTGAGGGTTGAAGGCAGCGCTGCTTTTACATTCTTAGCAGACCTAAGAAAAAGCTGCAAAGGAAATGCATATTTTCTACTTACCATAGACCAACTAATTACATTTGTCCCCTGTCATCTGCACCAGATATGTCCCAAGATCCCCTGAAACCTGGAAAGTACCTGACTCATTGTGTATATTTTATGTATTTACTACGCATTCTCCTAGACATACACATTTACCGTACAGTTTAATTTATAAAGTAGACACATAGATCAACAATTTTGAAAATTAGAATGACTATATAATTTTCTGTAATAAAAGTTATTTAAAACTTAGGAATTATGTATTTCTAGAGTATCCCATTTAGCCTTTTGGGGGGCTGCAAGTAACTGAACTGCAGAAAGTGAGCCTGTAACAAAGGGAAGGCTATTGACTGTGCTTGAGGCAGTAACCAAACTCTGGCTTCTGCATTTCCACATGAACCTTCACTGGGAGGACTCCTTGGAGGAGCACTTTCAGAGCCACAGGAGCCACAGACTTCTACAGACCTGGCTTTTGGGTAGGAGCTCAGGGAAGTGTCCTTCCCATCTTAGCACAGGTGAGGCCATCCACAGGTGGGTCTTCTTGAGATCCAGGGGCTACTGCCCTTTTGGAATGTCCCTGAACATATGGGCTCACCAAGACTCACAGCCCAGGGGTCCCTCGGGGTTACAGATAGCACCATTTGCAAAGGCTGCCCAATCTGAGTTCTGAGGCCAGGCATTGTGGCATGCTGACTCCAATATGCTTGACACATGTTCACAGGTGCATGCATACTGTCATGAATGCTATAATAACAGCAGATCAATAAGTGAAAATGCAAGAGAAAGGAAAAATAACACAAGGAGCACACAAAGTTGGGGAAAATCATAACATGATAAACACTTATTACCATTAAAATGGGGCCATGTCTACCCTGAGGCTTCTAGAGGTCAAGTTCAGACAGGAAACTCCCAACCAGTGAATTGAGGAGGAGAATGGAGAACAGAAAAGCTGAACTTAAGTGGAGTGTTCAGGCCCCTCCCACTCAGTGTGGACCCCTCCTAGCCCAGGAGTTCAGGCATATAGATGCATAGTGCTGGGTTCAGGTGGGGTTCCTTATCCATTCACAGACGTCTCCTGTGCCACCCAGCTTTAGTGACTCCTATTGCCCTTGCTTAGTCGGACCATGGACTACTTTCTTACCACTCTGTAGAGCCGGGTGACCACTCAGTAACTTACACCCACTCTGAGGTGCAGAGCAGTTAGGAGGTTTGTGGAGAGCAGGCTGTGCTGGCTCCAAGCCATTCCACACTATGCAGAAGAACACTGCCCATACCTGAGCTACCCTGTTTTATAAAGCAGCAGATTTTCCTGGGCTACACACTTCTGAGTCCAAGTGATGAGGCAGAATGACTCATGCCTTGAAAGACCAAGTGGATAACCACCACTAGGCAAACAGAACTTACTGGAAAGAATTAACCCAACTGGGCACAATGGTGCATGTCTGTAATCCTAGCCTCACAGAAAGCTGAGGTAGAAGGATCACTGATGTCAGGCCAGCCTAGGCAACTTAGTGAGTTCCCGTCTCAAAATAAAAAATAAAACTCTGACAGGTTTAACTCAGTGGAAACATGCCATGCTATGAGGTTCAATCCCCAGAACAACACACAAAGAAATAAGAAAGAAGGCAATGACCCAGCTGTGCAGCAGCAGCATAAGGCACAAACACATACATAAGTGAATCAGGTTAGTAAAAAAATTACTCCCTGTGCATTCACTAAATTAAATCAGAGACACATGGACTCCTGGGCACATCAGAACCTCATCCAGAAAACCAGGACCATGAGCTTACCAGACACTGCAGACTCATCACTGGAACACCAGGAGAGGCACGTGGGACTGTGGCAGTGGCATTTCTTTCTTCATCTTGTGTTTTAGTAATCTGGCTTTTTTCTCATTTTCCCTTCATTAGCATAGACAGAGGTTTATCTATTTTATTTTTCAAAGAACATCTTTTTGTCTTGTCATTTATTTCACTTGTTTATTTTGTTTGAATTTCGTTGGTTTCAGCTCTGATTTTATTTATTTCCTGTCTTTACTGCTTTTGGTGTTGATTTGTTCTTTTTCTAGGGCTTTGAGATGTAGTGTTAGAGATTTTTACATGTTGTATAAGTGTTCCCATTTACCTCTAAGAATTTTTTTTGTATTTCACCCTTGATTTCTTCAACTATCCATTCACCAATCAATAGTGTATTATTTAGTCTCCATTTGTTAAATATTTTACTTTATCATTGATATCTAATTTTATTCCATTGTGATCTAAGAAAATGCAGAGTATTATCTGTTATTTTGTATTTATTAGGACTTCCTTTGTTGTGTAAGATATGGTCTATTTTAGACAATGAGCCTTGCTGTGGAGAAAAAAATGTATATTTGCTCATTGATTGATGAAATATTATCTATATCTCTATCTATATCTATCTGTCTATTATATATATATATATATATGTATATATATATATAATATCTTTCAATTCTAAATTATTGATTGCATTTTTAGTTCTATGGTATATTTAATTAGATTTTTTTGGGAAAAAGACTCTGCTAAGTGGAAAAAAGATGAGCAACTGAATGGGAAAAATATTTAGAAAGGTCATACCTGACATATGATTTGTATCTGGAATGTATAAATGCATATAGAGATGTATACACAATTAAAATTATTGAGGTGTACGTGTGTGTGTGTGTGTGTGTGAGTTTATGGATAAAATTTTATTTTCAAAATTAACCTTTAAATTATGTTTTTTTAATATTTATTTTTTAGTTGTAGTTGGACACAACACCTTTATTTTATTCATATATTTTTATGTAGTGCTGAGGACCGAACCCAGGGTCTCGCACATGCAAGGCGAGCACTCTACCGCTGAGCTACAACCCCAGCCCAACCTTTAAATTATGTTTAATTGCAGGTGAATATTTATATTGTTTGAAACTTTTTGATTGTTTTGTTGTCCTGGTAGTTGTACACAGGGACATGTGTGTGTTTTTTTTTTAATTTTTAATATTTATTTTTTAGTTCTCGGCAGACACAGCATCTTTGTTGGTATGTGGTGCTGGGGATCGAACCCGGGCCGCACGCATGCCAGGCGAGCGCGCTACCGCTTGAGCCACATCCCCAGCCCGGGACATGTGTGTTCTTGGCAAGAACAACAGCACTTACATCACATCCCAAGCCTTTTCATGTTTGAGACAGGATGTGTATATATTCCCTGGCTACATGGAAAATGACATCAGCCTGCCTCAGCATCCCAAAGATCTGCAAATACAGATGTGGCCCTCTTCAGCCAGGGCATATTAAGTCATTTAGAAAGTAATTGGATGGAACCAATACTTCAGAGACACTAGAAGTTATCATGGACAATGCATATGGAAATTTTTCTGCTGAAGGAAATATTAAGATTACAATGGAAACAAGGAACTTCACACAGTGTACTATGTCATGTTGTAATAGTAATTTTCCAAGGAACACCGCACATCATTTTTTGTGTTCACACACACACACACACACACACACACAAGAAATCACACCTATACTTTTACCAGTGAGCTCCATTCTCCTTTAATTTCCTTCCTCTTCATTTTTTGTATTGGGATGCACACTGTTTTTTTGAAGCCTCCTTCCTTGTGCCTATTATACCTGACATATATTGTCTTTGCTTCCCTGGTGCTACCTCAGATATTGATCTGCTTTTGTACTGGGTAGTAACTTCTTTCCCTGTAACTTATGCCTTTCCCTCTCTAGTCCCTTAGGGTATAGACTTCAGAGGGCTGCTTTTCCATCACAATGCTGTCAACAGTTTATATATTTCCACCCAAAATTGGGTGTGAGGTAAGAGTCTGATCCAGTATCAGGTGCCATGGAGGGTGACTGTTCTAGACGTAGGGATGTACAGAGACTTGATGAGTGATGGGATCAGCCAAAGGCAGGGAATGTTGAAAGTGCAAAAGGCTCAATCATAACACAGAGACAAGGATTGGCTCTATGTATTTGTCTGATGGTAATACAGGTATGATGTTGCTCATGGCTGGCCTGTTGAACCATGTCACCAGCCTTCCTTACCATGTAAATATTCTTGCAAGGAAACATGGACCATTTTGGGTCAGCACCTCATCTATCTTCTGGTTCCTTTCATGTTTTCTGGAACCTAGTCTGAAGCTTAATGCAGCTTTGTCTGAGCAGATATTAACAGTGGTCAAAGAAATTAGGGAACAAAAAAATACAAAAAAAAAAAAAAAACAAGAATTTCCACGAATCACCCCAAACTGACCTGATCACACTGGGCCATTATTCAATAATACAAAGAATGTATTTGTTCTTTAAGTCATTGTACTATTGGATTCCTTGCTATAAGAGCTTTGTTCTTACCCTAAAACATGCACTCCATATGCTATTCATAAAAGGAAGCTGTGTTTATTAGCATTCTGCTGAAAAAAATGAGAGCAATAATGAAGTTTAACTGCATAATAAAGAACTAGGATGGCATATAACTTGAAACAGAATATGTGCATGTTTGTGTGACATACACATCAGTTAATTATTATTCTAATAATATCCTTTAACCAGAACTTCCATGGGGTACTTTTCATTGATATTCTTTACTTAGTCCACAGTCCCCTTAATAAATGATAACCTCCTTCCCAAGTTCAATACTGCATTGCTCATATTCTGTGTCTCATTATAGTGTGTGACCCAGTGTCAAACTTTCCTTCAAGAGAAATTTCATTCTCAACTATCAGTTTGCCTTTTAAGTACATAACAGTTACTTTTCTTGCCTTTCTAGCTAGCTACCTTTTCAAAGAGAATCTTTCTTAGAGTCAATTTTTTAAATTTATCCTTTTTGTGTTACATAATTTCCCCAGTGTTTCATGTTCATTTTCCCATTCCTCAGATTATGAGTTATATGAGGATGGTTCTCATTTCTATGTCTAACTTTTATGTCTTGCATTTCCAACTGTGTAACATATATTTTCAAGTAAGTGTTCAGCCAGAAAAGCAAACATAGATATTCATATATTGGAAAGATTTTTAAGTCAGTAGCAGACACTGTGCTAGGCATTATAATGACCAGTAAAAAGCATAAGGCCCCTGCCCCATGAAGCTTATATGCTATGGGTCAGGAATTACCTAAAGGCCCTATGGGAAGGGGAACAGAAAGTCCAAGGATGTAAAGATCAGGATCTTTCTAGATAAAGGGGGAAGTAATGGAACACAGAAGAAGCAGGCACAGGATAGATTTGCATGTCTTGTAAGCCAGAAATGTTTAAGCAAGCTTGGTCATCTTTGCCTTGAAAAGATTACTGTGGATCTGGGAATGTATCACATGTTTGGAGAGCAAAGGTGAGTTAAAGATAAAGGTTATGGGTTTTCTGCCCCCGCCGCCTCCCGACCTGCCGCCGCCTCCGCCACCACCGCCGCCGCCATCTCCGCCGCCGCCGTCCCCACCTCCGTCGCCACCGCCGCTGCCTCCGTGGGGTTCTCCGCTTCCTGTGCACAACGCAGGCTCTCAGACCCAGAGCAGGAGCCGCACTCCGGCGCGGGGCGCAGGCATGGCGGACGGCGGCCCCAGCAACCCCGCCTCGCTGCCGCCGGGCGACCCGCAGCTTATCGCACTCATCGTGGAGCAGCTCAAGAGCCGCGGCCTGTTTGACAGCTTCCGCCGGGACTGCCTGGCGGACGTGGACACCAAGCCAGCTTACCAAAACCTGAGGCAAAAAGTGGATAATTTTGTGTCAACACATCTGGACAAGCAGGAGTGGAATCCTACGATGAACAAGAACCAGTTACGAAATGGGCTGAGGCAGAGTGTGGTTCAGTCGGGGATGCTGGAAGCAGGAGTAGACAGGATTATTTCTCAGGTGGTGGATCCAAAACTCAACCACATCTTCAGGCCACAGATTGAACGAGTGATTCATGAATTCCTGGCAGCCCAGAAAAAAGAAGCTGTGCCAGCACCCCCTCCTGACCCAGAGAGCCAGGACCTGCCTGCCCCGTCCCAGGACACTTCCTAAGAATATTCCTGGCACCTTTTGAAAACTCCATTTAATTAATGGTGAAGAAATGGATCCCTGTTCCGAGAGAGCATGACTTCATCCAGCTGGGGGCTTCTGAACTCAAGATTTCTACCCTGACTGTGGGGCAGTGTCCAGATAGGACAGGAGCAAGCTTGGCAGTGGGAACTCTGCCTGTGGGTGCCCCTGCCTTGGGCTGCCACTGGCCTGCTTGTCCAGGGGTGTGGCACCCAGTACACACTACAGAGTATGAACACTACAGCCGCTGGGGTGGTTCTCAGACAGCTTTATACTTGAACATGGAGACTGCACATGGACTTTAGGGTTTGTGCTCTGGGATGACTAGAGGCTATCACGGAAGACCCTAACCAGTCCCAGAGGTAGTTCAGAGAATAGGGACAGTAAAGCTTAGTGGGGAGTAGGCATCTGACTGCACTCGTCCAATACCTTTCTCAAAGTTCCAGACTGTGTGTACAAGCCCTTAGCATCAGATAGCCTTAAAGTTGGTTGTGACCTTCTTGTCTGTGACTCTTGAAGCCAGTTTCCTCCCCATGTCAGAGGTGACAGAAGGTGGAAACTTAGAGTGAACAAGTAGGCCGAGACATCAGACATGATTGCAGGTTTCCTGTGCAGGGCTGCTTCCTGTCCTCCAAGGCCTGGTGAGCCTTGGATGCGTTTGTTCTTTTCTCGTGTTTGTTTTTTAGAAAAGTAAATTATCAGTAAATGGCGTTAAGTTTTTTAATAAAATCATTTGATACTCTGAAAAAAAAGATAAAGGTTATTTGGAATTTTTGTAGGCAAAATGGACAAGATTGGTTTATAAGTGAATATAGAGTGGTAGGTAAGAGATGACATGAATCATTTCAAAGCTTCTTGGCATGGACCACTGGAAGGATTGTGGTACCATTCACTGAGGTGGGGACTGTTGGACAAGGACAAGGGGTAAAAGCTAAGATAGGTGCTAAATAGGCAGCTGGATATCTTGACTGATACTTTATAGTATCTGGTGTGGAGATATGATTTTTAAGTTTTCTATGATGATGACAACAAGGCTTGGGTGTGATTTTCTAGGAAAAGAGTATATAGTGAAAAGGAGCAAAATCAAGACAAAAACTCCAGAAACAAAGCCCTAAGTGTTAGAGATTGTGCCAGAAGATATTGCTGAGTAGGAGGGGCCAGAGTAGCAGGAGAAAAACCAGTGGTGGAAGACAATGTTTTCAGAAGGAGGAAATACTCAACATTGTACATGCAGCTCAATGAATTAAGAAAGAATTCCAAAATAATCAAAGGACCTAGTGGAGTAGAGGCCTTGAGACATTAATACTACAGATGGAATGATGGGTGGAAGCCAGTTCAGAGATACCTGAAAAGGGAGGGAGAGAGAATAAAAGGAGAGGGCCAGCATATGTAGCTCTGGAAGGAAGATGAGATAGGAAAGACTCGAGGAGGAGACATGGGATCCATGGTGGTGTGTCTTAATGGGAGCTTCTGGGAAATGTTTAAATGTGCATTGAAAGGGTCCAGTTAGGAGGAAAATGGATATTCATAAGTTTTCTGAGAGGACTTTGCTTCGAATTCCCAACTCTCCACTCTTCCATAGTCCTCTCAGATTACCCCAAATGGAGATTTCTATTCCAGTACAAGTGTGAATAGAGTTGTAATCAATATTTTAATTTAATTCTTTCAGATTTACCCAAATAGAAATTAAAGGTGTTTACTGAGAGTGATAAAAATTCTGTGAATGTTTATGTGTGAATATGTGCACATTCAGGCGTGTTTGGGAAGGGGTGTTTGTAAAAGTTTCAAGACTCTAGGGAAGTAGTGTAGTCATATGTCACTAATTTGAAGTTTTGAAAACAATTCCAAAATCAGTTTTATTATTCATTTACCTTTCACATAAAAAGTGTACACTTTGAAAACCTTAAATTGTTATCACAACTTGAAGCAAAACAATTTGCAGGGAAAAAAGGAACTCTTTTTTATTTAAATCAGTCTTGTTATTTGCAGGTAAGACAGCAGATGTCATAAAACTCGAATATCTAAACTATTGTTTATCAAATGTAAATACAAATATACTTAAGGAAAGCAGCTTACATCAAAGAAGAGGTCTATAGCATACTGTCACCCATACTTAATAGTCCACATGGAACTCCTTCTTAACAGGGACATGGAAGAAGATATGTGAAAGAATGCTAAAGAAAGCCATCTACCCTCAGGGGTAGATGGGGTTTAGTCATGGTCCACCATTCTGTCCTGCCACACTGAATTTTGTTTCCACAATGCTGACAGGTTGCCTCTAGAGCAAGCCTGGCACAGAGTCAAACAAAGAATTGCTGAGAAGACTGGATCATGAAGAAATTTTACTGTGACCAGAATCTGAAAAATTATATACAGTACCACTGGGAGCCAAAGGATGACCTGCATGAGAAATAAAACGACATAAGTTAGACATTCTAGGTTCACAACATCAGAATGAAGTCCACCAAATACAAGCAACAAAGAAAGTAGCCATGGATTATCATCATTGAAGTAGGGTTTCATTAACAAAGTGAATACAACATTAAAGTAAGTGTTTAATCTGATGGAGCTAAATCATGTAATTAAATGTTAAAAAGGGACACATACATCTGTATTTGTGTGTGTGTGTGTGTGTGTGTGTGTGTGTATGTATACTGCCCTGAGTGTATTTATACTGTCATAAAACTATGAAATGATGCAGAAACCACAGCATAACTTGAGTATTTTTAGCTCCCTTGGCTTTGAGTTACACTACTATTATAACCCATAAAGGGACACTGGGTCTGGGGGCAATTACACACACCTGCAATCCCAGCAGCTCTGAAAGCTGAAGCATGAGGATCATGAGTTCAAAGCCAGCCCCAGCAAAAGTGATGTGCTAAACCACTCAGTGAATCTCTAAATAAAATAGCACATAGTACTGTGGATGTGACTCAATGGTTGAAATCCCCTGAGTTCAATCCACATCACCCTCCCTAACAAAAGTAGAAATTGGGCTGGAGACAATTTACAGTAGTGCTTGCCTAGCATATAACCATGGCCTCGGTTTGAATTCCAATATTGGGAAAAAATTAAAACAATTGAGTAGACCTGAAAGTGAGATTTTTTCCAAACTTCAAAGTCATTAATCTTGTTTTTAATTTTTAGAGTGATAAGTGCAGCAGAGAAAAATTCAACTGAAGATTGTCTTCAAAAAACAATAAGAAATAACACCTGAAGAGTGTCTCTTTGGAATTTTGCTACTTATTTTTCAACATTAAGAATGTATTAGCAGGATGGGGTTGTGGCTCAGTGGTAGAGTGCTCACCTAGCACATGTTAGTCCCTGGGTTCGAGCCTCAGCACAAATAAAAATAAATAAATAAAAGAAATGTATTGTTTCCAATCACAACTAAATAAAGAAATACATAAATAAGTGAAGAATGTGTTAGCTGAATCACATAAAAAGTTAATTGTTTAGGATACAATGTATACTTTCCCCAAGACCATCATTGTAAAATGCCTCAACACATCTCCATTTCCTGTCCTAAACAGATCATATAACATTAATGCAGAAGAGTGCTTTGAAAATATAAAACATGCTGATACTCTAGATTTATTTTTTTCATTATATTAATATGAGTCTTGATTATCTTTTTGTTGTATTTTTAAAGAGACTACATTTTAGGCAATCAGAATCTTTTCCTTCTATGGATTCATTCTTATATTAAAAATAGTTAATATTCTTCCACATAATTCTCCAGGTTCACCATATCCTTAAATTTCCTTTGTTACTAAGATATTTCTGAAAATATCAAGGAAGAGGCTTGTCTTGATGTGTTTAATAGAAAAGAAAAGCAAACCTTCTCAGGATTTACTTTTTTCTTTTCTATAATGTATTAAGGACACCACAGTAGATATATATCCTAAATATATTATTTTATGTATAAATATTTAGAATATATATGTATTGTAAGGGCTCCTAACTGAAGTATGTTTCCAACTATATAATAGTCAGGTACTTACTCATTTAGAGTTTACACCTGGGTTTAAAGATTTAACATATTCTTATATGAAATATCTTTTATAAACAAAAACTACAAATTCTAATAAGAAAGATTTAAATCCCACCCTGAAATTTTGCTAAAAAAGCCCAAACCCAAACCCAAACCAAAAGCAAAACAAAAAAACAATAAGAAAGAAAACACTGCTTAGAAAAATCATCACTCAGATGGAGCACCTGACATTGGAGGAATTCTCCCATTTCCTTCATCTATTGAGATGAAGCAAAACTGGGGTGAGAAAGAGAGGAATCATCCCATGGGTCAGTGGTGCCTTGGTTTTCTAATTACTGTTTTCACTCTCAAGAGAAGTGGAGGTACTGGTTAATACCCAGAGCCAGAACATCTTAGCTGACTTCCACTACCACCTAACAACCAGATGAGAAATGAATTGAGACATATCCACCATTTAACAAGGGCCTAGAACAGACAACCACACAAAATGCACAGATGCCTGAAATGTATACAAAAAGAGCAGCCATTTGTTGAGTGAGTGAAATCTAATAATTGATTAACTTTTTAGATCTTCCTCGAAAGAAAACTAATTCTTAGCTCTTTTACTAATGATTGACACCCACACTTTTAATTAAAGGGCAGGAGGAGGAAGGAACATGGAGAGTTATGGGGAAGAGAATTATCATCTATTTTAACATAAGAAAGTATCCATATAAGGAGAATATTTACATTGCCTAAAACACAAGACCCATATTAACACAGTGGAAATATAAATCAGGAACATCAGTATTTTGTTGTTTCCAAAGAGCTTTTTTTCTGTATTAATGTTTTTTGATCAAAATAAGTTATAAGGAATTTTCACATAAACAGTATCTTTTATACACAGGGCCAATATAAACCTTAAATTTTAGAATGATTTTATATTTATTAATTTAATTCTATGAAGTATAAGAATAATATTAAAAAGAAATAAAAAAATTTCAAGTCTATTCACAGAGGGCAAAAACTCCATTGAACATCATAAAAGAGATAATTAAAAATTATTATAATATTAAAATTCTATAATATGATACAATATAGTAATTCAAGAATTTTCTAAAACTGAAAAGTATAGATTTTGATAAAGGAAAAGAACAACTCATTTTGTTCTACCTTTCCTTGGAGAACTCTGTGGGGAATTTGGAAGAGGAGACAGCTGAGAAGATGCTTTTGTATTTTATCATCAGCTGGATTCTTGTGACATTCCAAAGTTCCTTCCTCAGTTAGGGAAAGAATTTTCTTTAAAGCTTCTGGAGAGCCAATGCTTATAAAATAAAAAAATAACTTAGGTATGCATTTTGAAGACAAAAATAAATAGTAATGACTAAATACATTTTTGTGTTAAGATTTACTTTTACAGTCTGATTCATCTTACCTACAATCTAAATGTTCTTTGTGTTACTACTCATGGCACAAACAGATCACCAAAGGCACAAATACCTGGATTTTTTTCATAAACATGTATTTTTAGTTGTATGTGTACACAATATCTTTATTTCATTTTCATGTGGTGCTGAGGATTGAACCCGTTGCCTCACGCACACCAGGTGAGTGTTCTACCTTTGAACCACAACCCCAGTCCTGAGATTTTAGTTTTGACTGGTATCTACAAGACTACTACAGATTGTTTTTGATATTTTACTTTGTATTTCAAACCTAAAAGTTGTCACTTTTATTCAACAATGAAGAATAAACATACAATTATAAAACATCTGAATTTAGGATGACAATGTCACAGCCAATTTCAACTCCAGTTGTTTCAGCTTTAGGATGGAAACACATTGTGGTGTGGCTGGAAATGTTAGCTGTGGAGAAGTGGGAATGATGGAGAAAAGCAAAGGGGCAAGGGTTAAGAGGAACTTTCTCAAACAGTGAAGGAAAGAGCTGAAGGAATTCTGTGCCCTGATACTTAAACAAGCACATGAAAGAGGAGCAGGAGACACCATGTAAAAACACTGTGTCAGAGAGACAATGACAGGAGACCTCAGCAGAGGGGTAGGCCACTGCAGGATCCAGTAGCATGAGGATTTAAAGTGGCTCAACATTATTTTTCAGAAATAAAGAAGTCAAATTTTACTTTGAAATAAAATTATTTCATTAATTAGAATGGGGGAAATCTCTCTTATTACCTTTAAGTTACTATTTTATATAACATTGCTTTAAATATATTATACTAAACATAATAAGATGTCAAGTAATATTTAAAGCACATGTAATTTCATAAATCCAAAATGAGCTAAAATATATTGAGATATTCTGTATAGAAAATGGGAGAGAGCTTCATATGTAGGCACACATGCATTATATAAAATATGGCTAAAAAGCTGTTTTTAGCTAAAAGGAAGACTGATCATCTTCCAAATAAAAATGTCAGCACAGGAGACAGAAGTCAGCCTGCAGGGAATTTAGGAATACATATCTGTTGAGAGCAACAGCAATCAAGACACGTGTAGTTTGATTTTTTCAGATAGGAAGAATGACACAAAATATTTAAAAGAGGACTGATGTCAAGTAAAGGTGTTCTTTTCTCACATTCCCATAAAACTCAACAAGACACTCGCTGGTCAAGAGGAACAGGGCAAGGATAGAGTCCGTGAGTGCTCCAACACATTAATAATGTCCAACTCACAGAATGCAGGAACTCCATTACTGCCAAATAAATTTATCTAAACAAACTCTTTGCTATCCATCCCCCTTTTAAAATTTCTTTAGTTTTATTAGCATTGTTTCCTTCTACCTATATGTAGAAAAATAGAGCCCATCCATTTCATAAAACTTACTTGTTTTACATTCCTATAAAGGGCCTAAGTTAGTAGATAAGTTATTTTTTAACATTTTTTTAGTTTTAGGTGAACACAATATCTTTATTTTATTTATGTGGTGCTCAAGATTGAACCTAGCACCCAAACATGCTAGGTGAGTGCTCTACTCATGAGCCACAACCCCAGCCTTAGATGAGTTATTTTTCAAAGGAAAAATTAAAAATGTTTTTTGCTGTTTAACATTCAGGCATTAGATGTATTCTCACTGCTCCCAAGTTTCAGAATCAGTGATTTAATAAAAAGAAGTCACCTTCATGCCTACCATGCACAAGGCCCAGAGTTCCATACCCAGTACCATAGTAGAATAAAAAAGAAACATAATCACTTCCACAAAGATCACATAGCTGAAAATATTGCGACTATATTTCTACAATTCATTGATTATAAGGCAAAACTAGTTGAAAAATCATATATGAACATAAACTCATTACTAGAAAAATTAAGTTACTAAATGTGTAACTTGTACATTTATTTCCTTATTTTGCCAAGACCAAAAAATGTTTTTTAATAATATATTATGTTTAGAAACTGTCTGATTACTGGTAAAAATAAAGTGTACCTTGCTGAGTATTTGTTTAGTTTGGAGATAATAGTCACAAAGAAATTCAAGCATGATAGACAAGTTAGTCCAGATAAACATTTTTTTAACTAATCTGAAAATCACAGCAAAACATTTTTATTTTTATTTTTATTTTTATTTTTAAGGAATGCATCTCTCTTTGTTATCCAGACTGGCTTAGAACTCCTGGGCTTATGATCTTCTCCCCTAGTCCTCCTGTGTAGCCAGGACTAACTACACATGTGATCTATCAAGCCTGGCTCATCATTAGGCCAACCTTTTAAAATGCTGAGACCTACACCTCAGGCTAAGTTGTGGCCCACTCGGTGGTAGAATTATTGTTTTAAATAACAGCTGAATATGTGTCTGGGAACCATATAGGCTGTGGATATACATGACAGTACAACATCCAGTCCTGTGCCCCCTGACCTGTGAGGCCCCAACCCCTCAGGTTGCACATTGCTTTGTGAGTATTTTGGTAAGAAAACAAGCAATGCAAATTTGAACTGCATCTGCCCATGTGTCCTGTAAATGAGTACTGGCTGCAGTGGAATGAAAAAAACAACATGAGTATGTCCATCGTCTTGTCCTCCATACACTAACTCAGCTGGACACAAAGGCTTCATCAAGGACAGGGGAAATGTTAGTGCACTTGAGAACTAGAAACCTACTTGTCTATACTGGGCCTTATCCTGTCACCATGCACGTCACTGCACAGGAAACAAACACACATGGCAGTCAGAGTCTGCAACCATTTCCAGAAAAACTCATGTGTGTTGGTTGCTGGCTCACACTGCAGAGACATCACATGAAGACTCTCCTCATCCATCTCCAGCTCCAGATTGGACAGGTACTGCTTCACTTTTAGAACTATCTGCCTATCTTCATAAAGCATTTTGGTGTTGATTAAGGAACTTCAGCATGCCCACATTTTAGGACCACCTTCTGAGCCACCTCCAGCACTGTTGCATTTGTTCTACCCTGGCTGAGAGACCTGAAGGATGGAAAGGTCCTTATGCAACTCACTTGAGCATGGGGTGATTTTATCTATTTGAAACTTCCAGAAACTATATACGTATTCTACATTTGAAAGGTCACATGCCTCATTCCCTAAGCAAGCTGTTAAATGGATCAAAGAATACTGCAGATAATAAATCGTCTTTTTTGTTGTTTAAAAAGAATTACACACAATACATACAGAAAAATGTGTTTGGCACTCATTCTGATTCAATTAGGAAATTCTAATATTTTCCTCTACAGAGCATTCAAATGTTTATATAGAAGACAGTGAACAATTATATAATAAAGCTCATGCAAGAATTCAAGGCTATAATCATTAAGCCTTGTATTATCTTTACATCTCCTAAAAATGGTGTTTTAAAGATTCAAATAAAATTAGCTCCACTATTTTCAATTTTTTTCATATTCCTTGGGTTGAATGAGATGAGTTTTTATAATAATATAATAAATCAGTTAATATAACAATCATGCAAATGTGATAATCTACACACATAAACTGTTTAGCACATGAATTGTTAAAAATCATTTTTTAAAATATTGTTTTATATATAATGGAAACTGTATTTCATTAACCTGTAAACATATGATTTTAACTCTGTGGGCACCTGTTACTTTATTCATATGTACTAAAATATCTCTGCAGTAGTATTTAAATTGCACAATTTAAATATTTTCTAATATTCTTCTTCCCTTCCCCTCCTTTGGGCTCTCCTAATTTCAAGGCACAGATTATATTAGTTTTTTTTTCTGAGAGCCTGGAAATATGTCTGGCCATAGTTCCCCAAATAATCATCAAACATTTCACAGGTCTCATGGATCATGACTTCAAAAGCACAGGCCCCAACAGATTAAATTTGAAGTCAGTTTGACATCTAAAATTCTGTTAGGGAAAGAGATTTCAAACAATGCAAATTGTCAAAAAATATACCAGGTAGGAAAATAATGCAATGAACTGAGCAAGAATTATGTGTGGCTATGCAAGTCCTCCACCACTTATCCCAAACCCTTCTCCCATTTCTTCTTCCTTTATATGTGAGCCATGGAGATTGAAGCACAGGTTCAGAAATAGACAAGGAGATCACATGTTCAGAAATAAAGGTCTAAACTTCGGCATAAGCCCTTTTACAAGTCCACAAATATTAAACTGCATAATTGTCCCGCACACACCACCTTACTAGACACATTTTTTTCTGGTTGAAAAGACAAACATATATATTTTTGTTCTAGAAAAAGATTGACTTATTTTGTCTCCTAGTCATTTTTTACTAAGGTGACAACTAAATCTATTATGTGAATAAGGAGACAATACTGTTTGGGATATTTACATATTTACAAGAAAGTGTTCTAAAAATAAGGAATAAATATCTATGATTCATGTTCACTTAAAAATAGTTGAAAGACAAACTTTTTATGAATACTCAAAATTACACATGATGCCAAGTTAGACATCTACTCCAAATGAATTTTTGATGGTGATTCTTGGTACATCCTAATATAATGTCTGCAATTCTGCAGATATAAATATGTAAAATTTCTTCATTAGTATGAAAACTCTAAGCTTAAGCTCTCTAGTCCCATATGTGCCACTGGAGGTGAATCTCTCACTGAGTCCTGAACATGAGACCTGGGTCAACGTTAACTGAAGCCATTCAGCCAACTTGCCAGATCTCTTTTGCAATCATCCTTAGCTTCTCAAAGCTGACCAGCCTATTTAGGTTTGAATTGCTTCCTGTAATTGGCAAAGAAGAAAATGGAAATCACATGGCATCTATTATATACTGCTACAAGTGAAGGTGGAACTCCCCTACCTTGCATTTACCTTCAGGAAGAAATGTGAGATCCTTCTTGATAACTGGGAATAGAGAAATTATGGGAGGTTGCAGGATTTGACTTTTGAGGACATCACATTATTTTGCCATGTTCCTGGAAGGGTCAAATAGGTCTTGGAGATCCTGAAATAGCTTTTCATATTTATTGGGAAGTTTTTCCCAGGTTGATCCCAGTCTTGCCAGTGGTGCAAGGTTTAGGCCACTGAGAGAGGAAGAAAGAAAAGAGGGATGCATGTAAATGTTCTCTTCTGAAATGGATGAAGTAAAACACTGCACTGCTTATTTACTGAAAAATACATCTGCATGGATGCTTTTCATGGCTGGCAATGTATAGAGTCATGCAGAGTAAACTTGGGTAATCCTGGGTGATGAGAATGCCAGATAGAAGCAGAGTCAGGGCCAAGACTGTGGGTTGGATTCTTCTTCCCTTTATACTCCCCTGATCTGTTTATTATCTGCTAGAGTGTAGGTCCCACAAGTCCTCAAAGGGCTGTGAGTATGAGCTCAGCCCCTCCTCCATAGTGCTATTGGAAGTTGATAGAGGGTGTCTTTAAGAGGAGGGATTAGAGAGACGTCTTAGGTCACTGAAATATATCTAAAAGTTGATGCTGGGACCCTGAATTATTTATCTCCTTTTCCTGTCTAAGGCATGAGGTAAGTAGCTTTATTCTACCACATGCACCTGTTTTCCCAACACAGGCTAAAAGGCAACAGAGGCAAATGACCACCACCTGAAACCTCCGAAACTGTGAGGCAATATAAACCTTTCCTCTGTATAAAAAGCTTCTTAGCAACATTGTTACAACAATGAAAGCTGAGTAGCAGACCATCAGCAAAACCTCTAGAATACAAGTTTTGTTGCTTTTCCTCCAATTAGAACAGTGTTTGGCTCACAGCAAGCACATTTAATAAAACAGAGTAGGAAAATGTTCTCCAGTAAGAAGTTAAAACAAAATACACAATAGTCATGAAACCATGATCAAACTCCCATCAGATAAAAATGATTAACTTTACAGTCACATTTAATATTAAAATAACTATTTTTTTTCATTTGAAATTTCTACTAGGTTTGATCTAAGCACTTAAAGGGGAGGAAAATTAACATTTATTGTCATGCAGCTCCATGCTCTCCAATGGAATTTCACATACATCATATCAAATAATCTTGATAATTCCTTGTGTTATTATAATTTTAAAAGGAGGTTAATTGATGTTCCCAGCAGCTCAAATAGTTTTCACACAGTCCAAGATAAAAAAAATAAAATGTGATCGATTTCAAATGTTCAATCTCCAAATCAACATATGGGAGGTTCTTGAAGGTAAGGATTAAGAATCAGATAAAATAACTGTTCACTGAGAGTCAATGACAATCTAGCAAGATTACCAGAATGGTATTAAAAACCTCAGTCATTTATAAACTACCATGTCTTATAAAATCATATGATATCCCTAGAGGGAGATGATTTCTAAACTGTTACATAAACGGAATCTGAAGACTGATATGTGCTCTTACTTGATGATTGCAAACATTGAGTTAAAATTCTTGCATTTCCTAAGGTGCAATGCTATCTTGATAAAATTCTTAATGAGCTTCATCCTCTTCAGCTGGTTTGTCTCTCAAAGAATTTCAGATGCCACCCAAAATGTCTCCTGGTTAATGACTTCTACAAATTTCTTCAGGTTGTGACAGCTGGATTGTGACTTAAGTTTAAATAAGTCCTCTATATATTCAGTAGGCTCAATGTTGCAGAAGAGTTCAAAACTCCACATGGAGAGCTGGGTGGCAACTTCCACAGTACTGAGCTGAAGAAAGAAAACTTGACCCTCTAGGAACAATTCCTGAGCATCTTCATCTGAACAAAGCACTTCTGTCTCCATGTTGTTTTTCAGATAATACCTGTGAAAGCAGAGTGTGTTAGATGTAGTACAGCCTAAGCAGAAGCCTCATGATATCTGTAAAATGTAATCCTACTTTCTAGGGGAAGCTTGACAGAATACAGAATTGAAACCTGGAAGAGCTCTGTTTACCCATGATGGATAGTGCAGTTGCTGAATCCATTGGTAGAAAACAGAACCCATAATTCAGAAAAGGAAAAGAACAAATTACTTGGGATTTCATTATTACTGACTGAGATACTTTTTCAACATTCCTTTTCTGCTTTCTAAACCATTCCATCCTTTCTTCTATGGATGAGAGAAAATAGTTATTTCTAAGTTTAACAAAAAGTACAGGCTCCATGTGTGAGCAGAAAAAGTCATATCAGGGACGTTACTCCATTTTGCAAGAATAAAAAGAAAATCTGACCATTGAGGGGCCCAAATTAGATCAGTTAAAGATCATTTAGTTTAAAAAAATCCCCAAGAAACATAACAGCTATTACTTTATGTGATCTTATGACAACAACCCTAAAGCAGAACTCAGAGCTAGTCCATCTCATTTTAAGCAACTTATTGAAAACAGCATTTAGTTATTTGCTATTTCCTATTTTCTCCCTTCATCCCAGCGTACTTCCTTCCTTCATTCTTGGGAGGGCAGATGTTTTCTCTAATTAAAATTCTGTAAATGAAGAAAGAGTGGAAGTCCCATTAAGCTGGACTTGTGCAAATTTCACAAAATATCTATGGCAGATAACAATGCATACTTGGCTTTTGACATTCACAGATAGAATGCTCTCCATTTTGATTACACATTAAGCCCATGACAGAGATCCACACATATATTTTTTGAATAATGAATGTGAATAATGAACTTGCAGCTCGATAGTGATCTGAAGAATTCCACCATGATTACAAATATATTAGTGTACATTCAAATGATAATTGAAAAAAACCAACTTCCTAAAATAAAGCTATTTACTACTGTTGAGGTTGGAAATAAAACTGAAGATTATGAACATTATAGTTGATAGTTATAAAACAAATTTTGGGCAACGTCAATGGTAATTTAGATCTATAACAAGGAAAATTTGAGCACAACAGAACCCTCCAGAAGAAAAATGGAATAGTGTTATTTTTGTGAAAACTCAATTTTCAATCTGTATTGGATCTAGTAATTATTTGAGATCCAAAACCTAACTACTTCTTTCCAACTTCTAGTTAGTTGTGGTTTGAAAGTAAAATTACATATCCCCAATAACTGAAATGTCACTGAAAAGAATGACAAAATCAGCACTGTCTTCTTCCATGTACCATGGGACACAGACACTTATACAACAATCAACCAAACTCTGTAGCAACTGGAATTTGGTTCCAGCATTCAGGGGTGTTTTCTGTAGTGTAAAGAACAATGACTGACTGGACAGAGTTATTCTGCCAAATACACTGTCATAGGTATCTCAGCCTAAAATAACGAAGTTCCTTGAAAATCAGGTCTGGGGGAGCATATGATGATTGAAAATGATTAGAAGCACTGTTTGTGAATGCACACATATAAATAGGAGGAAGCAGAGGGCTCTACTCTGCGACTGCACCTCAAGCTCCTTCTGTTTTATCAGCAGGTATTCTAGAGGGCAAGTCATGGGGGAGGTTACAAAATCACTCTCAGGAACAGACACCAGAGGCTCTGGGGCAGTTTTCCGAAGATGGAGGTGACACCTCAAGGAAGCCACTGCCACACATGTAGGGCCTCTGTGCTGCTGCTGCTGCTGCTGCTGTTGCTGCTGTTGCTGCTGTTGCTGCTGCTATGGCATCTGCTGCACCAGAGCTGCTCCCTGTGGGCCTCCCTAAATGTACCAGGGCACATACCAGGGCTGGTGGGCAGGCGCAGAGGGTTTGCTTGCTGTGCCCTTGTTGGTTCTGCTCTTGGTGAAGGCACTGAGCTCTTGTCACTGTCTCATAGCGACCCTGATGTGGGCAAGGTGGGCTGCAGCACAGAGAGTCCCCTCCCTGCCCACATCAAGCCATGGGACTCCTCTGAAAGGCAGCGAGGACCAGCCCTGAGCCTTCCACCGCATGAGTCCATCCAGCATCCAAGCACCCTGTACACCCCGAACTCAGGCCATCCTTCCCACTTCACTTCATTCCCTGTTTGCTTAATTCCTTCCAGGAAGTTCACCACGCTGGATGATACTTCCTGTTAGAATTATAAACATATAATTCTATTCCCAGAGAGACCGCTCCAGAGTCCTACTCAGCCAACACCTGTCAGGGTGCCAGTGGGTTCTGAGAGTACAAGGCCAGAGGGCAGGGTTATTCAAGTTACTCAATGACCAAAGTCCCCCAGCCAAGACAGTAAACATCACATATTATATCTGTCAATGTTACAAAGTTAACAATTTCCATAACTGTCACACAACTTTGTTTGTCAATGAGGATGATAGAATAAATAAGAAAAAAAATATTTTTAGAGTCATTATATTGAACTCCTTATTCACCATTGGAGGTTCTCCTCATCTGCTCCTGTGGATGTGAGATTCGATCTGATGGGGTTTCTTACTCCTACAACAGCTTCGCTACTGCATGCTCCCTTTGTGCTGTCGAATAATTTTTTTCCTTCTTTTTTTTCTTTTTGGCATCCTGGGGATTGAACCCAGGGGTGCTCTACCACTGAGCAACATCTCAGACCTTTCTATTTTTTTTTTTTTTTTGAGAAAGGGTCTCCACTATGCTGCCAGGCCTGGCCTGGAATTTGCCATCCCACCTCAGTCTCCCAAATTGTTGTGATGATGGGCGTGCACAACCTCACCCTGCTAATTACATTTTAGTATGTTGTAGGTTCAACAATACAATTATATATTGTTCTATGCAATTGCTTTTTTAAATAAATTAAGAGAAGAAAGGAAAATACACTTTTAGAGTGTCTTTTCTAATTACATAATTGCCTTTGTCAGATTCTTTCTTTTTTTTTTTGTGGACTTGAATTGCTGTGTGGGGTCACTTGCTTTCAGCTGAAGGAATTTCTTTAGCAGCTCTTGTCAGGCAGGTCTGCCAGCCACAAAACCTCTGGGTCTAGAATATCTGTGGATGGCCCACCTTCATTTGGCTGTGTCTCAGATGTGAAGCTGACCATGTTTCTCTTTGAGCATGTCATTCACTGCCTCCTGGGAGCGAGAGCTTCTAGTTCTGGTGAATATGAGCAGCTTTTCTCCTGCTGGTTTCTGCTCTCTTCTTTGTTTTTCAGTGGTTTAATTCTGATGGGTCTGCTGGGGCTCTCTTTGCACAGGTCCTACTGGGTGTCATTGAGATGAATGGTTTTCCTCAAATCTGGGAAGTTTTCTGGCATTATTTCTTCCAATATTTTTCCAGCTTCTTTCCCATTCTCCTTTCAGGCCCTCTCATCACGTGGTGCACTTAATGGTGTCCCCATTCTCTGACACTATTTCTTCTCTCTCTGGGAGATTATGTGAACTGTCAATTTGTGTTCAGACTCACAGATTCTTTCTTGTGCAAGTTCAAATCTTCCATTGTGTCCCTACAATGATTTTTTTATTTTAGTTATTGTACTTCTTCCAAATTTTCATTGGATTCATTTTTCCCCTTCCTGTATCTGTTGGTATTCTCTCTTCAATGACACATTTTCTTCATCCCTTCCCTTACTTCCTTAAGTGGAGTTTGCTTTAGTTACACATGTATAACACTGCTTTAGTCTTTGCTAATTTGACATCTGGGCCGTCTCATGAGCAGTTCTGTCACCTGCTTCTAATACTGCTATGCATGGATGACACTCTCCTGCTTCTTTGACCCTCTTCTATGGTAGTTTCTTGTTAAAAATTGATCATGTTTGTTCATGTATCACAGTAACTCTAGATGCTGAGTTCCTTCATTCATCCTTCCCTGGGCCTTGATTTCCTGTTTATTTATTTTATGATTTAGCTGGACCATGGTAGTGGAAACAGTTTCTCTTAGTGTTCAGCCTCTGATGTTGATGCTCAGTAATTACAGCCTGGGGCACACAAACCACGCCTAGGGAAGACAGCAGGGCAGATCTCCAAACCCTGGCTCAAGCAATCCCCTGGGCTGAGCTTCCTCTGGACTCTCCTTGCTGAGTCTCTCTGCAGTTCTCACTTCCAACTGTTAATTCCTACTAATGGCCAGATGACTGCTCATCTATTTTTGGCAATGCCCTGGAGCAATTAAATTCATGTGCCTTTGCAGGGTGGTTTTGAGACAAGTTTTTGAGGTGTGACACTGAGATGACTCTTTTGCTCTGGCTCTCCTGGTGAATACCTAGCTGGACTGTGGTCTAGCCTGTTCTTGTGAAGTGATGAGTGTCCTCTCAATTGCTGGACACCCAAATCTCCAAGCCTTCTCAGTGCCTGCAGACTTGACTCTCACCACACTCTGTCCTGATGAAGTCAGTTCCCTTGGGCAGAGCTTCAGAGACTTTGTTTTCCTGGCTGCTCTCCCCCTGGCCAGAATTCAGCATCACTACTGCCTGGGCTGGGATGTGGTCCGGGTGGGGAGAAATGCTGTGGCCTGCCCCTACGCTGGGAATGCAGCAGTCCTCAGCTGGAAGTCCAGGAAGGGATCTCTGTCTTGGCTGCACCCACCCAGAATGGAGCCCCTGTCACAATGCAGCAGGTGTCAGCAAGGAAGACAAGGGAGAATCAGACTGAGGATGAATGCCAGAGGCTCATTGTTCTTATTACGCATTAGTAGATTTTCTTGATTCAATGGGTTTTTTTTTTTCATTCATTGTATGCCTGAGGACAATTTCCAGATACTTCAAGTGGTTGTTTTAAATAATTTGCCACAGTTGCAGTAGCTTCACTAGGGAGAGGGTCCACAGCCATCCTGGAGGCTATCTTAGGTACACATTGTTTTCAGAGTTGCATAATTTTACATCCTTCTTTTTTCACTTGGCTTAATGCTTTTCCACATTATTACAACCTCTACAAATGTCATTTCTGATTATCACACAAGAGTCTACCAATGTGGAATGGGCCATCCTTTCACAAACTTCAGTTTAGAAGAGTTTCATGTTTACAGCAAAGTTGAGGTAACAGTGCAGATTTTCAGTGTATCCTGCACCCAGTATTAGCTATTACTGACATCTTACATTAATCAATGGTTTGCTTTTACTTTTTTGCTTTGTTGGGTGATACTGTGATCATCTTGCTACATACATGGCTGTTTGTATTGTTGACTCTTGGACTAGATTTTTTTCAGAAATAAAATCACCCAATCAAAGCACTTTAGAATATATTTGACTATAACATCAAAGTCTCTTAACATAGGTCTATTGTCAAATTCTGCTAGTGTCTGAGTGGTCATTTAAGTTATAATTTCTAGCTGGATGCAGTACGCACACCTATGCATGGTCCCAGTTTCTCAGGAGGCTGAGTCTGGAGGAACATGGGTGAGAGGCCAGCCTGGACAACTTAGCAAGATCACCTCTCATAATAAAAAGATTTTTAAAGGGCTGTAAATGTAGTTCATTGGTAGTGTGTCCCTGGGCTCAATCCAAGTACTTGAAAAACCAAAACAAAGCTGTGATTTCTAGATTTGCTCAGGTAAAAGGTGTGCCTCTTCAGAATGGCTTCTAGCAAAAGGACTGATTGTGGTCCTTGGTATGAGATGATCTTGACAGAACAGGCCAACCTGTTCATGCCTAATCATGCCAGTCACCCTCAGCGATGCAGCAATTCAGACTAAATATATTAAAGGGCATTTTCCAGTTCAACCACAGATAAAACATCAAACCATTTTTATGCCAGTTCAACTCTCTGTGGTAGAATGTTCATCTAAACCAATGAGTCTCACGTATGATTCTCTGACCAGCAGAATTTCTGGCCTCAGGAGGTCAGAATGTCAGAGAGCAAGGGCTGATGCTAATGTGCAGGTGTGGAGGTCAAACCTCAAACCATAAAGCCTGACATGCTTAGGAGTCACATATAGCCCCAGAGCTTGTGTGTGTATGATGCCAACCTTTTACCTTTTCCCAATGGATAAGATAAAGAATGAAGAAAGGATGTGAGATTCACTTCATGATAATCATTTGGGAGTGATCTGATATAAGAAAAGGATGTAATACGTCATTAATGTTACAAACCCACTTTTTGATATTCAGGTCCATATGCTTTTGACTGCAGGGGGATTGCTAGGGCTCAGAGCACAGAGCAGGCAAGCTCGATGTACTCTTTGAACTGGGATCTGAGAGCAAGGTCTTGGTACTGCCTCTTAATCTTCTGCCAGGACCAACTCCCATGAAGTAGAGACAGATATGCTGGAAAGTCCCTGCCATTCATGTCCTAAACTGGAGAGACCAGAGTAGCCACTGGCCACAGCCCACAGTGGGTGACACTGTGGTGACAGGGAACTGTGGTTACACATCTTTGAGATGGTGCCTTCCTCCACCCACCCCCAGCAGTGATAAGACTACAAGGGTAACAGCTTAGCTTGCAGGCCCTCTTATAAGTGCCTGGAGTGCAGTGTAACTCCATGTCTCTGTTACCTTCCATCTGGATGGCCAGTTCATTGCAGAAGGTAGGGTGTTGGAATCCACTGTTCCCACGTTGCCCTCTCTTTCTCTTTAGATCTGTGAGGGTTTGCTTTATATGTTTAGATGCTCTGATGTTGGGTGCATGAGTACTTAAAATTGTCATATCTTGTGGCTGTACTGGCTCCTTTATGACTAGACAATGATGGTCTTTGTGTTTTTTTATAGCTGGTGAGTTAAAGTCTATTTTATCTGATGTGTGTTCCTCCCGCGCTTTCCTGGTTTTCATTTGCATGAAATATGCTTCAAAGTGTAAGGGACCAAGCCTAACCCTAGCACCTGGGAGCTTCCTTAGAGTTCAAAACCTCTGCCTTCTCCCTCAAAACAGTCCCTTGAGAGGAGGGATGATGGTTGACCTGGGGCAGGCAGAACACACAGGAGGCTGGGCCTGAGACCCCCAGGGAATCTTCCTCACCATACTGAGCTAGAGGCTAAGGAGTGGGCAAGACAGGAGTTGGCCTGGATCTAAAGAGAGGAAATGGGAAGTGAGAGGGGACCATGACACTTGGAAGAGAAGCCTAGCAAGGCCAGAGAAGGGCCAAGCACCCTTTCCTGAAATAAACTGGAGCCAAATTTCTGATCGGTGGCTAAGGTGAAAGAGGGAAGAATATAGATGTCTAGGAGAGCTCGTGCATGGGAACCCCACCTCTGAGTGAGGAGAAACCCCACTCCTAGGTTGGCAAAATGAACAGAATAGCTTTAACAGGTATAGCATCCACCCCTGCCCCAGAACTTAACAATTACTAGGAACCACCCAAAAAGGGCTTGAAATTCTTATTGTAATCCAAAGTGCCTTCTGGTGCTTGCCAATCTGGGATAAAAAGGGTGCTTCATCAGCAGGTGATCTAGTGCCAAATCCCCCCTGTGTAGCCATCAGACTCCTGACCCCACAGTGCTCCTCTTCCCACTATGATTACCTGGAGGGATCAGAAAGTCTTCCAGAGTGCCCTTCAAGGGAGCCTGATGCACTACCTGAGCCCTCTTCCAAACTGAGTGCTCAGTCTTCCCTGCAAGCCAGAGAGAACAGTCTTCACAGAGGGCCATCCACAAGCAAAACTCTTCTGGGACACCCTGTGGCTCTGGTAGAAGAAGCCAGTAGCCCTCTGTCATTGTTTTGCTTAATCTGAAGACCAGAAGAAATTAAGATATTGAGGCAAAAGAGCACTCTGGAGTTCAGAGACCAGACAGGTCAGAATGTACTATGATCTTATAGACACAAATACGCACCATGCAAACTGGCATTCCTAATAATGGCCTTTGGTAAACAGCAGTGTGCTATGGTGCTCGAGCGGTTCATCGTGGCTTTAAAATTAAGACACATAATATAACTTGCACATGCAATTTTTCTATTTTTCCCCTTAGAGCTAATCTTCACAGATTGTCAGAAATGATAATGATTATTGTTCACTCTGGAAGCTTTTGCCTGGGAGAAGGAAACTGCGGAACATAACATTGGCCCAGCACATGGATTCAGGAAGTGCTACCTATGACCTAGCTGGATCATGGTGCAGTGAAGGAAGGGGCTGGTGAAGGAGAGGGTGAGTGAGAAATCATTATTGAAGGGTTATGAGCAGGGCTAGGGAGCTATTCACATTCCTGGAAGATCAAGATGGATAAAGACCCATGATGACATCACTCTACATGGGTAGAGGGGGAGTCACTGGGAATTTAAACCAGGGGAGCTTTACTATATAGCTACATCCCAGCCCTTTTTATACATTTCTTTTTTTTTGGCGGGAATGGGTGCTACTGGGGATTGAATTCAGGGGCACTCTACCACTGAGCCATAACCTCAGCCCTATTTTGTATTTTATTTAGAGACGGGGTCTTACTGGGTTATTTAGTGCCTCATTGTTGCTGAGGCTGGCTTTGAACTTTCAATCCTCCTGCCTCAGCCTTCTGAGCTGCTGAGATTACGGTGTGCATCACTGTGCCTGGTTCCTTTTTTTACTTTTTATTTTGAGACAGGATCTCACTAAGTTTCTTATGGCCTTGTTGGGTTGCTGAGGCTGACCCTGAACTTGCAGTCCTTCTGTCTCAGCCTTTTGAGCCACTGGGATTACAGATGTGTGCCACAGACACCTGAATTACTTTACATTTTTAAACTTTATTGAAATTTATTTTTTGCTTAAAAAATAAATGTTTAACAGGGCATGGTTGTGCACTCCTGTAATCTCAGTGACTCAGGAGGCTGAGGCAGGAGGATCACAAGTTCAAAGCCAACCTCAGCAACTTAGCAAGGCCTTAAGAAACTCAGCAAGACCCTGTCTCTAACAAAATATTTAAAAGGGGGCAGGGACGATGTCTCAGTGGTTAAGTGCCCCTGGATTCAATCTCTGGTACAAAAAATACATAAATAAATAAGTATTTAAGCAAGTCAAATAATGCAGGGGCACATCACAGTCATTCATTTTTTCCTTTCATATTGTCAGTGTTCTCCAGAGAAACAGAACCATTAGGATGTATGTAGAGATGTATGGAAGAGGGCTGGGATGTAGCTCCAGGGTAGAGTGCTTGCCTGGCATGCTGGAGACCTTGGGTTCAGTCCCTAGCACCTCAACAACAACAAAAACACATACATAAATAAAAGCTGCTATGGAAACTGACTGCACAAACACAGAGGCTGAAAAGTCCCACCATGCTCCAGCCACACTCGAGAGAACCAGAAGTGAGCAGTGTGATCCAGAGCCCAAATGCCTGTGAGTCAGAGCTGGGACCCAAGGCCTAAGGACCAGGATGTCTGAGACAAGAGCAGATGGATGTCCCAGCTCAAGAAGCGAGAGTGAATTTTTCCTCCTCTGCTCTGTGGGGGTGGGGGTAGGGGCCCTCTGTGGATCATATGATGCCCAGCCACGTGGGTGAAGGCAGATCTACTGAGTGAGCTGCTAATCTCTTCTAGCAATATCCTCACAGACATACCCTAAAATAATGGTTTATCAACTATCTGGATATCTCTTGGCCTCATCAAGTACATGTACAATTAACCATTTTGAGTTTGCCATTTTCTCTGTTTTTATTTAAACATACCGAATAATATTCAGATAAATTGGAGTTTGTCCAAAAGACAGTTATGATCACTGGATACTGATATTTGTATCTCCAGGGCCAGGAAAGCAAACATACACCAGTCCTCAGGGCTGTGGCCAATCACAAAAGCTCTCATGTCATGCAATCCACTGTTCTCAGCAGCTTAACTGTTGCCTCATCCTTTCTGTGAGCAAACCCATGAGACTGGCATTATTATCATTCCCACTTTACAAAAGAGAAGACTAAGGTTGATAGCAGTTAAGTGGTTTGCCCTTTAACCATGAGATCTGGGAGGACAGAAACCCCGATGTTTTGTTCATCACAATATCCTCAGTGCCCAACACAGTGTCAGGCACAAGTTGATCTCAATAGATAAATTTTGGCTGTCCAGGTCCACATGGGGAGCAATCGTCAGGTCAGGTTGGAACCATGTTCTTCTGACCCTTTAGCTAACACACTGCATTGGCAGTGATAGAGATTTTTGCATTGTGGGGGCTCCCCTTAGCCCATGGGAACCACACTGAAGTTGCTCTCTCTGAGCTTGTTCAGACAGGAGGCTGGTGTCTCCTAGGCAAGGCAGGTAGCCTTAGACCCAGGGTAGAGCTCCATCTTGGCAGAACTGCCACAGTTTTGTTCCCTCTAACATCCTTGTGAAAATGACTTTGTATTCAGCAAGTTTACAACAGAAGACAGGCAGGAAGGCTTCCAAGAGCCTGGTCAAGGGTCGGTGCTTCATCTTGGCTGATTGAACAAATGGATGGAGGAGTGTTCCAAACACCCGTGGCCAGGACATTCACTGCAGCTCTCAGTTTACTCCCTGAACAATGGCAGGGTGACTCTAGGAGAGGACACTGAGGTTCAGAGGCACAGAGACTGTCCAGGGCCGAGCCTGTGTAGTCTGAATGCCAGACCAGAGCCTCTCCTTAGTCAGCACTCCATGAAATTCCTTCCCTCCTATTTACCTACCCCAGCGTGTGAGCCCACAGGGTCCCCAGGGCCATCTGTTTGCTGCTAATTCCAGCCCCTACCTCTTTACATCTCAACCTGAAGAAAAGGCAACCTAAAAATATAGGAAAGATGTGTGCAGGAGCTGGTTTCCCAGAATGAGGTTGCTAACAACGACCCCCAAGTACACGTCTATTGGTATAATTTTTTGTAGCAAAAGTTTTGAGTAATATTGAAGTCACTGAGCTTAAATGAGAAGAAAAGGCCTTGGCTAGGAGAAGGAGAAGTAGGTACACAGAAGAGCTCCGTGACTGAGGACAAGGAGTGGAGACAGCTGAACACTGAAGGAAGAGAAAAAAGCTGTGTTCAGATGGGCTGGGGGCATGGAGGAAGAGTCCTCCCTGAAGGAGAAACTTAGGCACCGGAAGCTGCTCCACATGCAGAAATCTGCAGAGGCTCAACAGGAAGAGTATCTCGCTGAAAATGCAGGCAGCTCAGAATGTGAGACACAGGCAGTGCAGCCATGCAGGTGGCTCTCTGAGAAGTGGGTCAGGAGTGTAAGGTGGGCAGGTGACCATCTGAAACATTCTGAGTAGCAAGATCAGTTAGGAACTTCAGCAAGGGCAGTTATGGGGAAGGTGGCCTTTCCTGAGACAGGTTGGACAACAATAGTTTTACTATGTTCACATTGACTCATGCTCAGCTAGTGCTGCAGGCAGAGGAGCCCAGCCAGGAGGGAAAAAAACACCTTGTGCTGTGGGGTTCTTTTGTTTGTGTGCTTGTGTTCATTGTAAGTGCTGCCTGAAACCCACTCATTAAAAACAACCAACTTCTTTATAGCTGGATTTAACTTAGGGGCCATATTCACTTCTGAGATGAGTGACTTTTTGAGACTTACTGAACTTTTGGAAGCCAGACCTCTGACAGCTTCCTTCTTGCCCTTCCCCCACGCCTGCCTGCCCCTCTGGAGTGCACACTGGAACAAGCCTGCACCTTCGCCCCAGGGTTGCATTGTCTCTTCAAGGCGCTTCTGTGGGCCCAGTCCACATCGAGGGAACCCAGCCAGTCCTGCAGATGCTCCTCTGCTGCTCCTCCTCAGCAGAAATTAGGCTGCTGATTCTCAGGAGGCTTGCCTCTGAAAGCATGTGTCACATCCCTGGTATTGTGATGCCATTCTACGATTCTCCTGCTGCTGCTCTGAATAATCAGTATTAAAAAAGAAAAACAAAATGGTTAACCTCTTCACTGGTCTTCTGTGCAGTGGCTCCAGTGAGCTGTCACAAATAGAGTCCCGTAGCAAATGAGATTGTATCTCTCTTCATTATCCACCTTTTTCATCCACATACAGTAACAATATCGAGTCTTTCAGGGATCACACCAAGCAAATCCCAAGTTAGAGATGTTTAAATTCAAAAATCCACATTCAGTTGCACCTGTTCTTTTCCAGCTACCATGGTGAATTTGGGATTTGGATATAACTCCTGGAAAGTGCATTTTTAAAGTAATTGGGAGGCTTGTTTTGAGACTGAAAAGTTATTTCAACATGTATCCCAGACAGCATGGCTGTGGATGGAGTCTAAACACAACAGGGACCCAACTTGAGATCTGTGTCTCTGCGCCACGTTTTCAAAGCCATGATCTACGCTGAGCCTTGCCAAGTGGTGAGTCACTATGCTAGGAAGATTAAAGGATTATTTTTTAATCCACTGGAAATCAAGCCACAGCCCCTATATCAGTAACATTAATAACTATAATGGACTGAATTCTCCTACCTCTTTTCTTCAAGATTCTCCAAATGTTTTTGCCAAATGGAACAAACCAAATCACAGATTAATTTCTAGAGCTGGAAAAGGACTTAGAGATCAAACAGGCAAACTCCTTATTCAAATATGAATCTTGAAGACCAGAGAAGTTCAGTGATTTGGTCCAGGCCTCACAGCCACATACTGGCAAAGTAGAACTTGAACCCAGACCTCCACATTCTTAGCTTTGCACCCTCGTGCACAGCCGGGGAGCTTCCTGTCAAGGCACACCTGCAGCATCAGACCTTGAATTTGAACAGAACCCTCAGTGTCCTTGTGGCCCTGAAAGCCCAAGAGGCCCTGATTTTCCCCTTACCATTGTCTTACAGTTCTGTGACCCTTGCGCCCCACACAGTAGCATTTCTGAACATGCCCAAGAAAATCTCACAAAGTAGGTACAATGATGGTGTAGGGGGCTGGGATGCAGCTTGGCAGCACACAATTTTCATAAAGAAAAGAATAAAAAAATAAGTAAATTAAACATTAATAGTGTGAAAAGAACACTCTCTTCTGAAAGAAAAATGCTATAGTACATCTGACTGTGGTTACCAAGGGCAAAGACACAAAGAGGGTACTATCTGCGGCTTTCATGATGAACGGACACCATACATTTGAAAAAACAGAGCCTTTCCCCTGATTAAGCTTATACTCAGGTAGGAAAGAGAAATCTGGTAATCAGGGAACAAAAATAAATCATAAATTATAGACTGGGCCAGTTGTGGTGACATGTGCCTGTCATCACAGCAGCTCCGAGGCTGAGGCAGGAGGATCATGAATTCAAAGCCAGCCTCAGCAACTTAGCAAGGCCCTAAGCAACTGGGTGAGCCCCTGTCTCAAAATAGAAAATAAAAAGGGCTGGATGTGGCTCAGTGGTCAAGCACCCTGGGGTCAATTTCCTCTTCCACATGCACATACATAAAAAGATTAGAACAGAGACACTTGCAGAGAGAAGGCCACAGGAAGGTGTGGGGAGAAGGCAGCCACCTCAAGCTAAGAAAGAGGCTCCTGAAGAAACAAACCCTATGACACTTGGATTTCTAGACTTCTCACGCTGAGAATTGTGAGAAAATACATTTCTGTTGTTCGAGGCACCAACCTAGCACCCTAATACACACACCATGAAAGCACCCTCCAGATCCAGGTTAAAAACACTTCCCTCCAGCACCCTGGCAGAGGGGAGTCTGACTGCAGTGAAAGCTGGAAGCCCTCTTGGCCCCCGAACAGGAGAGTGGGCAGGCAAGGCAGAGCCTGGAAAGACTGGCAAGGGGCCACATGGAGCAGCTGAGCAGGAGATGACAGCCTTGGAGTGTGTTGTGTGAACAGAGAAGCAACCTCATGGTTCAGAAGCTCTTGCCAAAATCGAGGTCAGGTAGTGGTGAGAGCATGGTGGTGAAGGGGGCTGAAAACGTATTTAGGAGGGAATAGAAAAGCAACAGGGTGAACAAAGTGAAGAAAAGCAAAGCTGACTCAAAGTTTTTATCCAGGGGATGGGTATCTTTGGAACATGGATTGCTCCTCCAAAACTCATGGTGAACTTCAATTCCCAGCATAAGGGTGCTGATGGGCAGTGGGGCCTCTGAGAGGGGATTTGGTCCTGAAGAAGGGTTGAATCGGGGAAGTTCTCAGGAGCAGGGTTAATTCCCTTGAGGGGAGGGAAGCTAACTCACTGAGTTTGGACTCACAAAGAGAACAGGTGGTATAAAGCATGGCCACCTCACAAGCTTTCTCCTAGCTTACTCCTGCTTACATGTCCCCTTTCTGCCCTGTGCTGAAGGAGCACAAGGCCTTCACCAATCTGCAGCCACCCAATGTTAGACTTTCCCAAAATCATGAGCCAAAATAAAACTTATTTCTTTATAAATTACTTAGTCTCATGCATTCTGTTATAGCATCAGAAAATGGACAATGATAGGGACCAAACTGACTTAAGGGTTGATAATGAATATTGGGTTATCTGAGGAAAAGAGTCAGTAGGGGTGGGACATGGTGAATGCCATTTGAGACATGATAGGTTTGAGGGGATGATATCATGTTCAAGTGCATATGACATGACCAGAAGATGGGAATTGAGTCATGCACCACATAATAAATTTGGTCAAGGACAAACCACAGATACAACAGTGATTCTATAAAACTATATTTGCCTAGCAACAAAATCATCTTGGTTTTTGTATATACACTCTATGATGTTTACTCAATGACAAAATAGCCTAACATGGCAGAATTTATCCCTGTTGTTAAATGATGTATGACCAGCTAGTGTACTGTGGTGCACACCTATAATCCCAGCTACTCAAGAGGCTGGGACAGGAGGATCCCACCCTGGAGGCCAGCCTGGGCAGCTTAGTGAGATCCTGTCTCAAAAAAATAATGATAAAAATTTAAAAGGCTGGGGATGTACCTTGGTGGTAGTGTGCCCAGCATTTAACCCCTGTACCTCTCCACCAGACGTGCACAAAATAATGTGTAACCATTTGACTGGAGCCCAAGGCAAAAGAGGGCAGGATAGGTGGCAAAAAAGTGCATGTGGAGGGGAGGGAAGGAGCCAAGAATGGATGGAAACACAGTAACAAAACAGTAACAGCCGTCAACCTGCATCCAGTGCTCCCCATCTTGCATGGGCTCTCTCACCTGGTCCCCACAACAGTCCTGGATGGCACACTGAGTCATTATCATCTCTGCCTTACTGAAAAGGAAACAGGCTCACAGAGATTAAGTAGTTTTTCGAAGGATACACAGCCAATATGTGGTAGATAAGTTTCAAACCCTGACACTCAAGTTGGTGAGCTCAGAAGAAAGAGGAGTCAGTTTGACAGGAGACTGGTTCAAGTGATCAAGCCTGGCATAGTCTGCTGAGTTTTCAGTCCTCAAGCTCTGGGGCTGATGTTTTCAGAACAGAACGAGCCCTCACCAGCAGTAAGTTCCTCCAGTGCCTATTATTAACAGAATTGCAAACAGCCCATAATTATGTGTGCCACACTTCTCTCTGACCAGCAGCGCAGTAGGTTTGCTTACCCCAGCCTCAGTAGAACACGTGAGTACCATGTACACCATGATCTTACCACATCAGCGAGGCCACTGGGCAATGGGAATTCTCCAGCTCCACTATAGTCTTATGGGACGCCCATCATGTGTGCAATCCGTGATTCAAATATTGCTGGATGCCCATGACTGGACTTCAACATTGAGCGTCTTAGGCTTTTCTTTCATTGCTGGCTTTCAATTCATGCTTCTCCTTCTCCAGGGTCACATTTCTGTCTGACAACTCAGGTTTCTTCGTGTTTCTGGCATGAGGAGCCCCAGCACAGTTCATGGCAGCCTCTGGTACTCCGTGTCCCACAGGTCAAGGGGAAGACAAAATAACTTTTCCATGAGTGTGCTTCCATGCATATTTTGCAATTTCAGAGCTATCTGTATGCCTGAAGAAATTTCTAACACTGAGACAAATAAAAGACATTGACAGATGCAAAACTGCACCACCAGAATTTAGCCACAGGGTCCAAGACCTTTCTCTCCAGCCTTTTTCTCCCCCTTGTGTGCTCCAGATTTAACTCTTATTATTTTTTTTATTTTTTCTCTAATTGTACATTTATAAAATAGCTCCTCATGCACACCAGAAAATGTGCAAACTGTTTCATAACTAAAAGATTCCTATTCTCCTATTCTCTAAAACTGGCATGTGTGGCTGAAACACATGATGCACTTAGTGTTTTAATGCAAGTGTGGCTAAAGGGCTGCGCCCTACTCTGAATCACCAGCTACAGCAATGCCCAGAGTGTATGCCCATGAGACTTTAAGTTCCCACTGCAACACCAACTTATTATGTTTGTTTGTGACCAAGAAACCCCATTCTATTGAGTGTACCGAAAGATTATTTGGAAAGTCAGAAAACAGACATTTGGAGAAAATAAAATACTAAATCCAGAAACATTCTGGGTTCCTGATGGTTGTCCCACCCCCACCCCATGTCATCTGAGAAACACTTCTTATTCCATAATAGCAGGTGTCTGGCCATGAACATCACAGCCTAATTAATCACCATGACTGTTTATAGGTCTGTCTTGCATGTAGAACACTAGTAATCATAACAATCACTATTAACAAGAAGGAACTGCCCATTTCTTGAGCTTTATGAGGAAAATTGAGTTTCCAAATAATCCATAGTTGGAAGGATAGAGCCATGCAGACCACATTTGCTTAAATATTGGCAGGAGAATGATATAATCTCAAGAGTTATGATTCATCTACAACTATCTACATGGCTGAAGTACTTAACACTGTCTATCTACTGTGAGTATTTACAAAGTCTAGTGGACCATCTCCAGGATTAACTCTTTCCTATCTTAAAGATGGACTCAATTGGGAAACTATCCATCACACATGCTACCTGAAGAATACAAACTGATCCATTCATTGATTAGAGACAACTTGTCTAGTAAGGTTCAATTCTGAAGCTAAAATCCTTCAACTTTCAGAACATAATAGCAAAATATTTTCTCCTGATTTAGTAATGGTATAAAATGGTCTTAATATATTCCTTCTGTGATAAATGTGGATGACCCAGTGCCTTCATTAGTATCAGCAATTCACATTAACATTTGTACAGCACCTTAGTTTGTCAAAGCATATTCACTTATAATGTTTGATTCTGTCATAATCCCTCTGAGCCAAGTTAGGTGCATGGTAATATTACCATTTTTCAGATGAGGAAACCAAGGTATAGCTAATGAGAAAATATTCAAGGACTTACTGCATACCCAGTGGTAAGTAGCAGGTCCTATTCCAAGGGCTAAGGAATAGTAGTTTTCCAAAGTAGGACTATAATCTTCTTGGTCCATTTTTATTAATCAATGAAGTGCTCCTTTCTTAGACATTTTCTTGACAGGCAAATTTGAAATTTGCGTATACTTTGCCCATAACCAAATAAGGTGGAAATACTCAAAATAAAATTTTTATTTTTCTAGATAGTTTTTACGTTTCAAGTTTAGAAATTATGCAACACATAGAATCTTAACATATTAAGCTATATTTCTTTAACTCCAAAAATTCCCACTATAATTTGAATCTTAAAATATACTCATCTCACTATAGTTTCAGGTTGATATAAAATGCTTAAACTTTGCATTGAAGAATTATGCACATAATTATGAACATAATTCTACTCAAAAGATGAAAATCAAATGAGATACTGAAAAATTCTAAGTGTGAATTACCAACACCATGTAGACCTTTACACCAGAGTTTCCACAATCTTCCATAAAAGACCACAGAGAAACAGGCCAAACAAAGTTCAGATAGAAACTTGTAAACTAGTAAGGAATTATACAACGCACTTAATTTTCCTTCCTGTTTCCCCTTCCCTTGCTAGATTCCATTTCTGAAGATTATGTACAATTTTCAGCACATGGTGAGCAAGTAAGTTAAAGAAATATGATAGTCCCCATGTTGGTGATCATCTTCCCCAATATCAGTTAACTCTGGCCTGAGAGTGATTCTTTACTCCTGCTCTGAGCCCCTTGGATACATAAGACTCTCTCTCTGGTCCAGTCCTCTTCTCCAGCTGCACTGCTGTGCTCTTGTTGGAGCCCTCATCTCTCTTTCACCTAGCTAATGTGACAGCCATCTAATGGCCACTCTGCTTTTAGCCTCCTTCAGTCTTTCTGCACACTGCTGTCTGAGTGAGCTTTCTAGAATGCTAATGATTCCATACTTCTGCTTAAACATCCTTTGATGGCTTCTCAGAGTTGAAGCTTTGGTAATAGTTGTACATCATCCCATAAGTCCCTGCTGTCATATGAGCCAATTATTTAGAATAAATTAATCTCAATCTCTCTCTCTCTCTCTCTCTCTCTCTCTCTCTCTCTCTCTCATATGTCTCTCTCTCTCATATGTCTCTCTCTCTCTCTCTCTCTCTCTCTCTCACACACACACACACACACATACATGCACGCACACACACACACACACACACACACACATACATCCCCTATTAGCTGAACAACCGCCTTACCCCATACCATTTTTAAAAGCCTGATCCTGACTAGGTTAAGCAGGCATTTATTTTTTTTTAATTTTTAATATTTATTTTTTAGTTTTCAGCAGACACAACATCTTTGTTGGTATGTGGTGCTGAGGATCGAACCCGGGCCGCACGCATGCCAGGCAAGCGCGCTACTGCTTGAGCCACATCCCCAGCCCTAAGCAGGCATTTATATCTCAATAGGAAGAATAAGCAATATGAGTGGGTCTATGTTTCCCCTCAAACCCTAGGTCAGGTCGCATAACTGTACCGATGCAACTAAATCTTTGCTTTCTTTTCAAAGTTATGTGAATCAGTCATCCCGTAGGCAGATTCTCAGGGGAAGGCAAAGTTTAGTTCATTCTCCTTAACATCTTGTCCTACCATCCCAGATGTGGAGCACCTTTAAAACCTTAAATATGGTATATAATATAATTATATAGAAATAGTAATAAGTTTTTTAAATAATTTTTAAAGTTTGTTTTAATTAGTTATACATGACAGTAGAATGCATTTATGCGCTTTGATATATCATAATAGGTGGGGCATAATTTCTCATTTTTCTGATTGTGCATGTTGTAGAATCACATTGATCACACAGTCATATATACACATAATGTAATAATGTCTGTTTTGTTCAATTATAATACAATATTAGCTATATGAATATGAATATGACAATATAAGCTCTAGATTCTGATTTTCAGTTTATTTTAATATCTGTGTCAATTTAGTTGTAATATTCTCAGAACTGAGAATTTGGGCCTTTATTGGTTAAAAAGGAATTTAGTAAGGATTTCAACAATGATTATTGAAAGAGATTTCTGATTAGTTAAATTGATCAGAATTTGTCATTCCAGACAATCTATCTCTAAATATATTTTGAGAAATATTCTTAAGAGATTTTGAAAATAGATTCTCCTTTTGGAAGCACAAGAGCTAAGTAACAAAGTAACAAACATGAGTTTTCCATTATGATCATGTTTAATGCAATCTTTTAAAATCCTGGCCAATTTCTTCTATTTCAGATTTGAATCTAAAGCACTTAATGTGTCCCATTTATTTTTGTTTTTTTTTTTATATTTAGTTTTTATATTATTTTTGGTACCAGGGATTGAACCCAGAGAGGCTTAACAACTGAGCCACATCTCCAGCCCTTCTTACTTTTTGTTTTGAGACAGGGTCTTGCTAAGTTGCTTAAGGGCTTCTCTAAATTGCCAAGGCTGGCTTTGAATTCACAATCCTCCTGCCTCGGCCTCCCATGCAACTGGGATTACAGTGTATCCCGTGTGTGTGTGTGTGTGTGTGTGTGTGTGTGTGTGTGTGTTTTAAAGAGAGAGAGAATTTTTTAATATTTATTTTTTAGTTTTTGGTGGACGAAACATCTTTATTTATTTATTTATTTATTTATATTTTTATGTGGTGCTGTGGATTGAACCCAGCGCCCCGCATATGCCAGGCGAGCACACTACCGCTTGAGCCCCATCCCCAGCCCAATCCCTTGTGTTTAAGACTAATTTTCCAACTGACTTAAATGACATTGGAATGGCTTGCTTTTCACTGTGTGTGTAAAATTATTTAATATTTTATTCGGAGGCAACATTTGTGCTTGGTTTGGCTTGTTGCACTTTTACATGTTAATAATCCAGTACCCGTTTATTTGGGTCTCACACCGTGAACTTATGAGTTTCCCTAATGGGGGAGAAAACTTCCAGGGAGAGGAGAGAGGTTCCCAGTATATAAGATGGGAAGCTGTCAACATGCACAGGGTCTGTGCACTGCAGACTAGGGAGCCTCCCTACCCGAGACCCAGATAAACCTCCCATGGAATCTGGACTTGGGTGAGGCAGAGGAATGGCTCCAAACTCAGGTACTCAGCTAAACAATATTTTCATGCAGTCTTTTCAAAGTTCAAACTGAATGCCAAAAAGCTCTTGCTAAATAAAATAATCAACGTTTTAAAGTCGAAATCCATCTCTCTATTTGCATGACTCTCGCTCACTTATGTGATGCTGGTCCTGGTTCCAATAAAACTTTATTGAGGGCTGGGATTGTGGCTCTGTGGCAGAGCACTTGCCTCACAAGTATGGGGCACTGGGTTTGATCCTTAGCACCACATAAAAACAAATAAATAAAATACAGGTATTGTGTCCATGTACAACTAAAAAAATGTTTTAAAAAATTTATTGGCCAAAAAGAATGTTTCCATAGATCATCATGTTGATTTTATAAAAAAAAATACATTGCCCGAAAATATGATTTATCTGAATTTTTGAGTGTTTTTCTATTAAAATTCTTAATAATTTTTAATAATTTTAAAATAATTAAAATTTTGATTTAATAATGTATTTCAATTCATTTTAGACTTGTAGAACACAATTTTACATGTCTCTGATTGTACACCATTCATGACATGAGTCACACCATTCATATCTTGATCCATGTATGCATGTACTTAGGGTAGTGATGTCCATCTCATTCTACCATCTTTCCTACCCTCAGACCCCTTCCTTTCCCCTCGATCCCCTTTGCTCTATCTAAAGTTCATCTATTCCTCCCATGTTCCCCCTCACTCTATTAAATTTTAACCTTTTTTCAAAAAATCTCATCATAGTGCTTGCTCTAGTCCTAGTATTATCTCCATCTAACAGATGAAGAAGCTGAGACTGAGACACATGACACAGATTGCTGTAGATAACATGGTAACATGGTGACTCCACAGTGAGCACTGTCAACTACCAGTGCAGACCTGTCTCCCAGGTACTGGTCTTTGAGTGGCTTTGTCAAGAAAGTGTTTGTATTAGTCAGGGCTCTTCAGAGAAATAGAATCATTGGAGGGTCGGGGAAGAATCGGGGACTGTTATGGTTTAGAAATGGGGGTCCTCCCAAAAGCTTTTGTGTTCATGCAGGAATGTTCAGCCATGAAATGATTAGATTATGAGAGCTGTAACCGAATCAGTCCATCCTAATTGGAAATGACTGACTGGGTGGCAACTGTGATCAGGTGGCTGGAGGAAGTGGGTCACTGAGAGTGTACCTGGAAGGGTGCATCTTCTCTGTGATGCTTGATTTCTGTGAGCAAAGCAGCTTCCCTCTGCCATGCCTTTCCTCCATTATGGTCTGCCTCACACTGAGTTCAGAGTAATGGAGTTGGCTGGTCATGGACTGCATCTCTGAAACCATGAAACAAAAGAAACTTTTCCACCTCTGAGTTGTTCTCATCAGTTGTATATCGGTCATAGTAACAAAAAAACTGACTAACCTAGGCACTTATTAGGGGAATTGACTCACATGATAATGGAGACTGAGAGGTCCCACTCTATGACATATGGAAGCTAGAAAAGCAAGAATGATAGTGGACCGACTCAGTCCAAGTTCAAAAGCCTCAGAAACAGACCCAATGGTGTTATCTATGTCAGAGGCTGAAGGCCTGAGAAGCTGGGGGACCCTTGAAACTAGTTCCAGAGTCCAAAGGATCAAGAACTTGAGTTCTAGCCATGTACAGTGGTGTACGCTGTAATCCCAGCAGCTCTGGAGGCTGAGGAAAGAGGATCATGATTTGAAAGGCAGCTTCAGCAAAAAGGAGGCACTAAGCAACTCACTGCAACCCTGTCTCTGAATAAAAAAAAAATACAAAATAGGGCTGGGGATGTGGCTCAGTGGTTGAGTGCGCCTGAGTTCAGTCCCTGGGTACCATCACAACCACCACCACCACCACCTCAAAAAAAAAAAAAAAGAAGGAGAACCTGAGTTCTAAGGTCCAAGGGCAGGAGAGAAGAGGTGTCCCAGCTTGTACACAGGAGAGAGAAATCGCAAATTTGGCTTTCCTCTTCTTTTGTGTTCTGATTATATGCTGCTTGTCCACATTGGGTAAGAGTGGATCTTCCTTACTCTGTTCACTACTTCAAATGTCAGTCTCTTCCAGAAAGATCCTCATAGGTATACACAGAAATAATGCTTCCCAGATATCTAGGTACCCCTTAAGCTAGTCAAGTTGATGCCTAAAATTAAACATCATAGAGTAGGAGTGCACAGTCCCTCACCTCTACCCATCCTCCTAAGCTTTCACCTACTTTGGGTAAACTTTTGAGTAGCAGGCATACATACAGCTTTGCTCAGAGAGTCAGGGCAGAACCGTAATGATAAAGAAGTTGAACCTGTGGCTGTCAAACTACACATAAATGTAACAAACTGAAAACTTGCCACTTAAACAGACATTTATTGACACATTGCGGCTGCATGTGTTTATTTTACACCTGTTGAGTAAAACCTGGGAGAATGGGTGTGTTATAAGAAGAAAAGTTCGACATTTTCTAATTTTTCAATATCTAATAATTGCACATGAATGTACCTGATTTTCCATTAGCTAAATGGAAGTTGCCCAAAAGAACTAATGAATATTGCATGGTTGAGCTCTGCCACTTTTTAAAGGAGGGACAGGACATGAAATCATTTCTTTTAATACAGAGACAAAGACAAGTGACTTTGGAATTTAATGCAAGGTACCAGATTAGAAAGCTTGCTACTGCACACTCGCCTCCCCTTCACATGGATTTGCAGAAGGCTCTCAATAAGGGTCTTATTGATTGATTGACAACCTAAATGACACAAAGGAACAATGCCTAAAAGGCTCAATACTTTAGGCTATAAAGTAGGTAAACTGCAGATTGGCACAAAGTGCTTCAGAGCACATCCAACTCTTTTGTTTTGGGTCCTCACAAGTGGTAAAAATTCTGACCAGGATTTTCCCTATAGAAAATGTCAATGATGTTGCTGTAAAATTTCAGCAGTCTTGGAAAGCACTTTTCCAGAATTTCTGTCTTGGCTGATTTCATGGCAACTTACTATGGCCTGTCTTCTTCATTATCAACCCTACCAGGTCTTTGCTTTCCTGAAAATATTTCATTTTTCCTATTCATGCAGTGATATTTCTATGCTGCTCATTTGGATAGACATTTATTTATCCCTTTACTTAAAATGATTCCGAAGTCTCCCACAACAGCTGCCGAAGATCCCAAGGTGTACAGATGTCCATCCGATGACTACAGGTTTGGTTTTAGACGCAGATACTTAGAAATGGGATAGATTACAGTCATTACTGAGTTTCTAAAATTAATTTGAAATGTTGGCCATTAAAGGGACAGAGTACAAATGAATCCTAATGCCTTTTAGGAACATAAAATTAGAATAGGGTGGCTTGATTGACAGCAGTCTAATGTTATTAGCAATTATCTGGTTACAAAAAGGGGGGGCATGTTTCTTCGAAGGCACAGTCTTCATTTTTGTACTTGGTAAATTATTAACCATTCTATTAGAAAAATAATGAGACACTGCAGATTAAATGGCAAAGGCATAATTAGTAAAAAAAAATGCTTTTTGATAATTTTGACCTTGGGAATGTGATGGGTATGGATTAGAAATAGATTGGTTGGTCCCTCATCTCAGCTCTTGTCACAGCAACATAAGGTAGGCCTACCTCTAAACTTAACACAAGACCAGTAAGACTATACAGTACCCTAGAATTAAAGATATTATGAATGCATGGGAAGTATCAGAATGAATTTAATTAAATCCCAAGAGTTTCTGCTGAAAGACTACTGTAGGTAGAATGTTATGCTAGGACCTTGAGAACAAAGAGACTGTAAGAGCTGGTCATGGCCAATGGGGGGTTTCGTGTCAGGCAGGTTAAACAGAAGTATGTAGGAGGTGCATAATTCTCTATGGATGCAAATACAAGGGGAAAATGAAGTGCTAAATTGTATGTTAGAGATAAGTTGAGAATAATGGTTTTTTTTTAAAGGTGCAAATTGTGATGATCATTAACGAACGGTGTTTAAATGGAAAGAGTCATTGTAGCTAATCAAGAAAAATGGTGAGTGCTTACAACGAGTAGCCCACGTGCTGGTTATTACCAGAAGGATAGGAGGAGTGGGGAAAGGCTCCTGCCCCAGTTAATCTACAGCCTACTCCCTCCTACCAAGTCTTTCTTCATCCTCCTCTCCAATTTCTTTTCTCTGTCATTAATTAAGACTCAGTCCCAAGCCATCTCTTATCAGCGTTTAGTTTTCTATCTGGAAAAATCTCAACCATTCCCATGGCTGCAATGGCCAGATGTTTCACAAGGTTACATTTTTCAGCTCAGATTGCTTCTCTAGCTCCAGATCCAAATGCCCATCTGCCTCATTGATTCCACTTCTTGGATATTTCAAAGTAATTTTTTAAAATGCGTGCACAAAACTGGAATTATCATTTAAGTTTCCTTTTATACTTTGTCTCCTTCCAAAGTTTCCTAGCCTGAGCTACTGCCCCAACTCTCATCTAATTCCAGGCTAGCCAGAAAATGGTGGTCACCTCTGATGCTGCCATTCTTTTCTCTGTGCCGTTCAATTCATCCTCCAGTCTTGGCCATCTCACTTCCTAAATGTCTCAGAAAGGGGTCAGCGTGTTGGAATGTGTGTGTGATTCTAGAGATTTCGGAGGCAGGGACAGGAGGATTGCAAGTTCAAGGGCAGCCTCAGCAACTTAATGAGATCCTCGGCAATTTAGCAAAACGCAATCTCACAATAAAAAAGTAAAAAGGATTGGGGATATATCTCAGTGGTAAAATGCCCCTGGGTTCAATCTCTAGTCCCCATCCCACACCCTACACACACACACACACAAAAAAAAAGTCACAAATGGGACCACTCCTCTGCTGTCCTGCAGTCTCTGAACCATTCTTTTGTTATACTGTCATGGAATCAGGTTCTTCTCTCCCTAGCTTCCAAATGGTAGTTGCACCAGTCTCAGATGGTTGCCTATTTTTCACTTATTTATACCTTTTTCCTTAGTTACAAAAACTGAATTTTGTTTAGGTATCCTCCACTCTCTCTGTGGCTCAGAGGAAGATGACTTTATTTCCACCTTAAAGTAAATTCTCTTGCTAATGATTGGTTACAAGATGGCACATATTCAATTTGGGCCATTGAAATAAGGGATATGTGCTAGGTGCTTCTGGAGGTAGTTTTTTTTTGCTATTAAGATGATTTAGAAGGAAACAGTCCATTTTTTGCTGCTTTTGCTGACCAACATGAGCTATCAGGAGCAGCTGTAGTACCCTGGAGCCAGCCTGAGGATGGAGCCCACCGAAAGCAGAGGCCAGCTTGGAGATACCTCCAAGCAAGTAGAGCCACCTTACTGCCAAACTTCCTATAAAAGATGGCCCATATCCATACCAGTTTTGCCAATTTGGGGTAAACATTTCCTATTATTGAAACTAGAGATATCTTAGTGGACAAAATAACTTCACTCCTGACACAATGCTTACCAGAATAACAAACATCCACCTCCCGACCAAACTATATGTCCCTGATTTGCTCACTGTTGGACTCTGCACATAAGACCATGTGTGCATATGGTAGGAAGTGAGAGGACATTTGATGGATGAATAAAGGCCCTAGCCAGCGACATGGTAGCTGAATATATAACAAGAAAAGTAACAACCCAAGATTATGTTTGATCAATAACTGGCACATATGTGAGTTTAGGAGGAGTTTGGAAGAGGAAAAATCCTGAGTGATTTTTGTAGAGGAAGGGTCTTTGTAGAGAAGATAAATACTGAGGGGACTTGTAAGTACTAACTAAGTTTGGACAGATGGACAGACAGTACTGGTAACAATGGGGAATTTTCACCAAGAAGGGATCCAAGGGCAAAGGAGTTAAGAGGATTGAGCATATTTTGTTCAAATTCAAATCTGAATGATGTTGTACATTGATGAGTGATGTCCTTGAAATCTCCATTAAAAGAGTGGACTTGTCCTGAGACAAATGGAGAATCCAGGAGACCCAAAGAGATCTTATGTCTCTAGTTGGTACTGAACTCCTGAGTGAGGGTATTCCTTACTTTACCATTCCCAATTACTGGGAAAAAAAGTAGAGCCCTATATCCATGATTGTACAATTATACATATAATGGGCATTGTAATAATAATAATAATAATAATAATAATAATAATCCCTTTCATTTTAAGCTTTTAAAAGCATGTTTCCCTAGTTGAAATTGAAAGAATAATTGCATACATGGTGTCTTACCTGTGGGCAGATTTCATAGTCATTCATTTTCAAATATCTGATGTCAGTAATTTAAGTGAGACTTCCAGAACATTATTCCTCTGTGTTATAACATTGGCCACTCAATAATTTCAAATTGATTCATTGCTGTACCTAATGGAAAAAATCATTTTAAGTACTCTACCCATTTTCCCTTGGGGAAAATGCTTGGGGAGCCTACCGTTCAATAGTTCTCTTGATGTCATGACTTGATTTTACGTGCCTCTTCAATTCGTTTTTAAGGGATTTTGGAGTGGAGTTTTTAAATCTTTCAATGCTAATTGGGGAAACTCAATATTTTTGGAATTAAATTGCTTTGTGTCTTAAAAACAGAAATTTCACAAATAGTTTTTTGAGTGGTTCATCTGAAGTAGTTATAAGTGCTTGCTAATTTTTTTTTTTTGCCAATGTTAGGACTTCTAATATTTGTAATTCTGTACATATTATTTTAGAAAAAATATGAATCTGATTACCCCTAGCCATACTTCTTAATCAAAAACTACTGTGATACATGGAAATTATGTCCTTCTTATTTTTACTTTGAGATCTAGTATGTACATATATTTTTTATTTTGTTTGAGTTTTTGTTTTGTCTGTTGCAGTGTGGGGAATTGAACCCAGGGCCTCATGCATGCCAGGCAAGCATTCTACCACTGAACTACATCCCTAGCCCCTGCCCTGCTTATTTTAACTCCTATTTCTCAGACCTTTATTAGTTTTTCTGTAGTTGCAAGTAACAGAATGGAAATTTGACTAAATCAGGCCAAAAGAAAGTGGAGGGGCGTTCTTAGACTCTAAGAAAGAAACTGAGGCCTCAGGAAGGACAAGAAGGGAGTTTAAAGGATGGAGGTGGCAGAAAACAGTGGTAAAGTGGCTCCATGATTTTACAATCTGCTTGTCCTTTGGCTCATGATTCAAATTCCAGGAAGAAAAGAAGCATGGTTAAGATTAGCCTGGCTTAGGTCTCCTGCCCATATCTTCCCACCAAGGATGCAGTCTGTGGAATCCATGTACTCTTTCCAAAGGAAGGGTTCTCTGTTTTTTTTTTGCCTAGGCAAATATATCTGATGTCACTTACAGTACCCTGTTTCTTTTTTTAATACTAGGGATTGAGTCCTGGGGCACGTAACCACTGAGCCATATCCCCACCCTTTTTTATTTTTTATTTAGAAACAGGGTCTTATTAAGTTGCTTAGGTCCTCGCTAAATTGCTGAGCCTGGTTTTTGAACTCATGATATTCCTCAGCCTCCCAAATTGCTGGGATTACAGGCATGCGCCACCGCGCCTTGCGTAGCACCCTGTTTCTTATGTGCCATTTTTTCCAAATTTGTACACCTCAAATTCAGCCTCCACACTTGGCTGCTAGAGTGATTCTCATAATACTCCAAACTGACTCTTATCCTCCCTGCCTTAACACTCTTCAGTGACTCCTCAAGGACCTGGTGAGTGTGTGTGTGTGTGTGTGTGTGTGTGTGAGAGAGAGAGAGAGAGAGAGAGAGAGAGAGAGAGAGAGAGAGAGAGCTCTCACCTCTTTCAGTCTAGACCTCATGCTCTAGTTCACAAACTGCTTGGAGCACCTCTCACCTTAGCTTTGCATAGTCCTCCTTACTTAGGATTAGAGTTCTCATCCTCTTTCATTGGATTTGCTACTACACTAGGTCATAAGGATCAGCTGAAGGGTCAGTCTCCCAGGAGAATTATATCTTATTCATTTTTGTACCTCTAAACATTGCACAAGGATGCCTTATTATTATTCATATAATATAAATTCTCAATAAATACATATATAAAATATAACATATATAATATCATTTATCAATAAATTGTTGCTAAATCAGTTAATGAATCAATGCAGTGTTTTTATTTGATGTTCCTTTACAGATAACTACTGTCTATGATAACAGTGCCGTATTATTGTTCACTCCAATTCCTTAAAGGACAATTTTTATTTGGAAAGAGTCCTTTTGATTTCTATTCTCTCTGGCTCATTTCTTGTGTTCCTTGCTATTTCAGAAGTACAAATATGGAGGTGTCCTTTTTCATAGTGAGAGATATATTGCTAGATATTTTCCTGAAGCAGAAATTAGGAAATCATGTGGTGACTTGGAATAATTTAGATTACTACATGTATTAACTGGCTTTTGCAGTAGTGGTACTTTCACATTGCTTCTCTTTTAAAATATTTACCACTCTTGCTTTTTTTAAAAAATATTACTAACAACACATTGTAAGCTCTTGTGAATTTGTTGTCGACTATCACCCCCAAAATCTCTTTAGCCTTTTTGTTCCTCAGAAGAATTCTCAGTTTATGTCTATGCCTTCTAGTATTTTTCCCAAAGTGTATTGTTTTATGTTCTTGTAAATTGAACTCATCACACTTAAACTGGTGTGCCTCTCCAAGGTCTCTGGATTATTTGGTCCTCTTGATCTATTTTTCACTGTTTATGATTTTTTGCAAGTAAGAATAATGTACAATTCATTTGGTGCTTCAGATCATTAATAAAGATATTAAATAGCATGTGCTTCAGTTTTTGCCTTCTAGCATACTTCTTTTCCCAATTTGACTCTGACCTGTTAACAGTTATTTTTTATTCTGTCAGGTTTTTTTTTCCCCAGTCTTGTTAAAATATTGTTGTAATATTTTTTAACAGAAAGTAGCTTGTAACTTTTCTTCATTTCAGCCTGTGGAGCAGATAACAAAGATAAATTATGTCAAAAGACATCATTTTATTTTCCCCTGGAATATGCGTTTTTGGGGCAGTGTCAACTCGTTATTATCATGTTTATTGGGAATATACTGTATTAATAATATTAACTAAGACATAATACTTGCTATGTTCTAAAACATATTCCTATGGAGAATCTCATTTAATATTCACAACAGCCGTATAAGGGAGGTATAATCCTTCATCTTCCAAAATTAAGAAACTGAGGCACAAGGGGATTTAGTAAAATGCCAAAGTGGCAGAGCTAGTCAGTGTCAGGACTGATTGGCTTTGGAATCCGGGCTCTTAACCACCACACAATGTTAAATTCAAACAAAGCCTCTTTATGTAAGATACTGACATGAGCCAGATATGGGTCCTACCCCAAGATGTTTGCAACCTAACATGGTATTTGCAAATAGGTAGCCCATATCTCCTTCCCTCCTCTTGCTCATCTCCTGAGTAAACCAGCAATCACCTTCTACCTTTAGAACTGTTTTTTTTTAATTCATTTATTGGTTCTTTTTAGTTATACATTTAGAATCCATCTTGATATAATTATATAAGCATGAAATATATCTTATTCTAGTTAGGATCTTATTCTTACGAATGGACATGATGGGATTCACTGTGATGTTTTCTTATATGTATATAGGAAAATTACGTCAGATTCATTCCACTATCTTTCCTTTTCCTATCCCTCCTCCTTTCTCTTCATTCCCCTTTGTCTAATCTAGTGAACTTTTATTCTTTCCCTTACTTCCCCACTTTTTGTGGGTTAGCTTCCACATATCAAAGAGAACCTTCAACCTTGGGTTTGGGGCGGGGGTGTTGGCTTATTTAATTTAGCATGATAGTCTCCAATTCCATCCATTTACTGACAAATATCATAAAGTCATTTTTCTTTATGGCTGAATAATACTCCATTGTGTATATATACCACATTGTCTATCCATTCATCTGTTGAAGGGCACCTAGGTTGATTTCATAGCTTAGCTATTATGAATTGAGCTGCTATAAACATTGATGTGTTTGCATCACTATAGTATGCTGATTTTAAATCCTTTGAATATGTACCAATACTATTTCCATACACTGATTCAGGAACAACTATTACATGTGGAGATTTCTACAACACTTTCCTCAACTGGTATCTCTGATTCCATCTTGGGCCCATCTTCAAACTCATTATTCACAATGCAAGCCATGTTACCCTGAGAAAATGCAAAAATGCTCTCATATCTCTCCTACTTGAAGCCCACAGATGTCTCCCAGGGAAATTCCTCCAAAAGCATCCAAGGGTTTATATCTCTCACCTCTTTCCACTCTGTCTTCTGAATTCACATGCTATGGAATTCATTTTGTGTTCACCTATTCTTAGCTCTTTGAATAAACTATCTTTTATGGTTTCGATGTGAGGTGTCCCCCAAAGCTCACATGTGAGACAATGCAAGAAGGTCTGGAGGAGAAATGATTAGGTCACACCCTTAACCTAATCAATGAACTGATCTCTGATGGGATTAACTGATAACTGGAGGCAGGTGAGTGTGGCTGGAGAAAGTGGTTCATTGCAGGTGTGGCTTTGGGGTCTATATTTGTACCTGATGAATGGAGTCTCTCTCTGCTTTCTGATCATCATATGAGCCGCTTCCCTCTGCCACACACTCTGCCATGATGTTCAGCCTCACCTTGAGCTCCGAGGAATGTGGCCAGCCTTCTATGGATTGAGACCTCTGAAACTGTGAGTCCCTAAATAAACCTTTCCTCCTCCAGTTGTTCTGGTCAGGTCTTTTAGCACAGCTACAAAATCGTTGACTAAAACACCATTTATTCAAAACCAACCATTTATGGTTCCCTAATCCTGTTCCTTAAGTGATCCAATTGGTAAGACCTGGATCATATGCTCACACATGAAATGGGGAGGTGGGGGTGAGATCTACCCTACACAAAATGTTGGGTCCAAGGAGCCAGGTGTGGGGGCAGTGACTTTCAGAGACTGAAATAGAATTGCAAGTTCAAGGCCAGCTCAGAAATTTAGTGAGATCCTAAGCAACTTACCAAGATTCTATCTCAAAGTAAAAATCAAGAAAAACTAGGAGTGAAGCTCAGTGGTGAAGTACCCCTGGGTTAAATCTTGGGTATACCACACATGCTCACACACACACACACACACACACAAGAAAGGCCTGAGGATGAAAAGGGTCAACTGCCCAAAAGAAAATAAGAGTTTTATTTCCAGAATAAGTGCTAGGCAGGAAATTGCAGTAAATGACTATCTTATATTAACCATTCAGAGGTTATGGAGCATGTAACTGATATTACGTAGGACCCTTTATTTGAAAGTCTCCAATTATCAAAACCAATTTATAATTTTGACTAACTTCTTCTTTTGAATTATTTTGATGGAACTCATAACCAGCTACTTGAATTTCACTTGATATACAGAGAAAGTGATATAGGAAGAGGTTAGGTGATTGAGAATCATTAAAAAGTCTGTAAGGAAGAAATTTGAATTTTCTTTGCAACAGAACATCTTTGACGCAGTGCATTATTCATATAGAATATTACAACTCAGGGAAGATTCTGAAAATCACTCCTTAGCCAAAGTGCAGGCATGTTTCCCCTGCTTATCTGCCTGAGAATTTATCATTCTGATGAGACGAGTGTCATGACTGAAGTAGAAGTAGACTCAGAGCTGTGACATCCAGGCAGGCTGTTCTGCCTGAGTTCATCCTGACGCCATGTGGAGGTTATCTAAATGGATGTGGTTAAGGTTCTTTGTCATTTATCATTTGGAAATGCTCACCCATTTCAGGAAGTCCTTAGCTTCATTGGCAAATCAAGTGAGAACTGAAGCTCATTGAATTCCTCTAATCATCACACTTTGGGGCAGGATAGGAACTTCAAATGTCCTGCAATAGTCACTGATGTGGATGAATTGTAGACCGTTCACTAAGTTTTATCATAAACTCTGCCGTCTGCAGGTATGTCCTGTGTTGTTAGCCATGGCTGTGCTTAGGGACCAATATCAAAGGAAACACAAACCAAAAATACCTTTATTCTGACCTTGAATAATATAAATAAACAATGTTTATTTAGGAACAAGAGAAGGCATGAATATGTTTGTGCTCAGGTGAAGTATTTCTATGTAGTCAATATTCTCAGACTCTTAGCAGGTCCCAAGCACTGGCTTTCTCTGGCTGACTTCTAGCTTAAGTAGCATTTGTTCAGCTTTCAGGAATAATCCATTGTATTGGCTGGCAAATGAAACCCACATTTTTTTCCCCTTGAAGTTATTGGCATTTCAGTCCCATCTTTTTTAGTCTGGTCTGCAGTCTAGATTTGAGTATCAGTGGAATATTGAGAAACCAGAAGTATCAGAACAGGTTGGAAAAATACCAAATACTTTTTAAGGCATGGAGGGTGTGGTGGGAGCTCACCCCCACACACACACACACACATATCCAGGTTAGAGGGGTCTCCCTGGAGGAAGGTAGCTAATCCTATATTTTCAGACACAAAAAGGCTGAAGCATTATCTATTACCATGATTTGCATATAGAGATGTTTTGATTATTATTGCAATGTAAAATATTACCCCAAGCCTGAGTATCTTAAATTAACCAATTTATTTTGTTCACTCTATAATGAGTCAGGATTCAGGAGGGACTTAGTTGAGCAGCTCTCACTGGGGGTTTCTGACTGGTTGTGGTTGTGGGTCAGGCAAGGCTGAAGTCAACAGGAGGCTTGACTGGGCAGGAAGGATATCCAAGATGGCTCACTCACATTACCACAGTTCAGTCTGGCTCTGGGCTGGGAGCTCAGCCAGGGTGTCCACCAAGAGCCTACACATGGTGTCTCCAGCAGAGTGGTCTTAGACATCAGATTTTTCACATGTGAGCATGCCAAGGGTGTAAAGCAGAAGCTGACTGGCCTTTTCCGATCTAGTTTCAGGATTATGAGGCATCACCTCCAATGCCTTCTTTTGGTTACAAACAAGTCACTGTGGTCAGTCCAGATTAAGGGGAGGGCAGGAAACGAACCCCATCTCTCATCAGAGCCGTCTCATAGAAGTTATATATATACTTATTTAAAATCATCACCAGGAGTTTGCAGTGGGCTTTGGAGATATCTTTCTCTTATCACCCAAAATAATTTCTAGGAGTATTTATGGTCCTGTTACTTCAGTACTTTTTATAATGCTGGGCATTTTAGAGACATGATTTTGCCTCAGTGTTCCTCAGCGAATCCCAGTATAAAATACTCAGGTATTATTTGGCTCTTCTAAAGCAGAGCCAAGAATGTTATCCCAACTGCTATAGGCAGAGAAGAATGAGCACTGAGAAGCATTTGGATCCCAACTCAAAGAACTGGAATGTTAAATCCACCTGTAATGCAAAACCAATCTACGGCTCTGTAAATTCTCTGCTGAGTTTGACAAGATTTTATTTTTAACCTAGCAAATGAAAAACCCATTTGAACTACCTCGTACTTGAATAGCCACACATTAAAGATAAATATGAGGCTATGAATGATATGTTGTCTGCTTTGTAAAATCAAGAGAATACAAATTGTGCAGCCTTTTTTTTTAAATAAGCAATTTCTTTCTATAGACCTTTAATACTACCAAATCTGTGAAGGTCTATTGCTGACCTAGATTATCCTATGGAAAAAAATGAAATCTTTTCAAAGTCAACATTAAAATTCACATTATTCAGGGCTTTCTTTCTTCATGGTTTATCTTAGAGCATGCCTATGGGAACTGTGTTGCTTCATGTACAATGGTATCACTCCTGGCTCCAGCTCAGTTGGCCCTATGGTGTTATCCATTATACAGAGAAGTTTCTAGTTCACTAATGAACTGAAAAGGGCTCAAATACCTGCCCTCAATTTTATTTCTTCCCTCTGAGAGGCAGTCTTTCAGATATAATACAGTTTGTTAATGATATTCTACATAGAAAAGTTAGGCACCTGCTTCTTTACAATCATAATATGAACTATTACTAGCTCTGTGAGGACTGAATCTCAGAGTAGACACAGGCAGACTTTATTTTAGTGGCATTCCAATGAATAATTGATTTTATATTTCAAGCTAATGAATTGAAATAGGTTGTTGCATTTGTATCTGTTGAAAGAAAATAATTCTCCTTAACTTAGTACATGAAAGTTAAGATAACCATGAAAATTATTTAATATTGCTTTGAATGGAAGATTCTCTCTTACATCCTTCTATTAACATCCTTCTTGCCATGTAGGTTAGAAAGCAAAGCAAAAAATGAAACAATTCTTTCCTTTTTGTCTCTATATTTCTATTTTTAAAACATTTTTTTAAAATCCAGTGATTTTTCCAGTTGCAAGGGTAATACTTTAATCATAAAAGAGATAAGAATGAAAAATGACTTCTTTCACTGCCCTAAGATTTTGCTTATACCATTTCAATTAATTTCTATAATATATGTATACACATACACACCAATTAATTTTTGAATGAGGAATGCAGTCTCATGGTTCAAAATTCAAAAGGCAAAAAGGTTATAAAATGAACAAATTTTCCTCCTTCAGAACCTCAGCTGTCCAGTTCCTTTCCAAAGAGACCCCAAAGAGCTGTTTTTTACAGAGGTATTTTAAGTAGATTCAAATAAGATTAAGATTCATTTAAGTTTAACTATCTAAGTTGGATATGTTTCTATTATAATATCAAAAGATTCCTTTTAAAAAATATCTAGACCTACAAATCTTCCTAATCTCCTACCTTTATAAACTCAATCTATTTTTCACTGATATGATTATGAGGACTTGTCTTCATGGTTTTCAGAGACTGGCCAAAATATTAATTGCTTTTGTGCTAATTGTTTACAAAAAAAGTAATGCTTTGCTGTCTTGTTTATTGTTGTCTTAGCATGATCCCTGCCGTATGTATGTCCAGTCACCTGTCATGGACCTCTGGATTGCTCTGATGCTGAATGCTATTAACTGTCCATGCCCCACCTGATGGAGAACAAGGCTTCACCCCTTTCAACAGGAAGCAGCTTGGAGATTCATTGCCGATTTTTCCACGGAAATGGATTGTAGAAATTAACGGTGAGGAAATGTAACCGTGGTCCACTTTATGCTTTGAATATAGCCCTTGCCATTCTGCCACTGCAACCTATTTTTAGAACAGATATGTTTCTTTGTCTTCCTTTCTCTCTGCTCCTTCCTCATCTCTTCTCCTCCCTAATCTCAGGGGAAACAGGATTACTTTTTCCCCCCATTTTAGGCAAATTTATCTGTCCTTGAGTACACACCCACCATAAGAACAAAGTAATCCAGACTTCAGGGATGGTAACAGAAGATCTCAGAAATGACTATCTCCCAAATTAACAAGTGAATTACAACTCCAACAGAGAACATATGGAATGTAGCCTTTGAACCACCTCCTTAAAAGCTCCCTGTTCCTGCTGATGGGTAGAATCACAGCTTCTGGGACAGGATTCTCCTGTGTTTCTCCTTTGCTAGCAAAGCAATAAAGTATCTATTTCCTTTTTTCCCAACAACAACAACAACAAAATTAGAACCTGGAGTGATGGTGCACAGCTGTAATACTGCAGCAGGAGAATGGAAATCTGAGGCCCTCCCAGGCAACTTAGTGAGACCCTGACTTAAAAAAAGAAAAAAAAAAAGATGGGAATGCAGGGGTAGGTGCTGGGGATGTGGTTCAGTGGTGGAGCAGACTGGTTTCAATCCCCAGTGGGGGGGGGAGATATCAATCTGCAGTATTCAAAATACAAATATATGTTGTTCTTATATACTATGTAAATTCATTATACCTTAATTTAATTAACTAGTTCTATACTGATGGTTGTTTCCAATCTTACTTCTGTGATGAGTAATCTTATTAGTTTTCTGTAACAAAGCACCACACATAAATTGTTTAAACAGCAAACATTTATTTTTTCAGTTCTGATGGGGGAAGTTAAAAGCAAGGTAGCAACAAAATTGATTCCTTCTGAAGACTGTGAGGAAGGATCTATTCCAGGCCTCTCTCATTGACTCCTAGGTAATCATCTTTTTACTGTCTCCTCATGTCACCTCTCAATGACTCTATGTCTAATTTCCCCTTTTTGCAAGAATACCAGTCATATTGATGAGGGTACACCTGAATGATCTCATTCATCTCCATAACAACTTATTTCCAAATAAGGTCACATTCTGATGTATTGGGGACTAGGGTTTCAACATACAAATTTGGGGAAAGGCACAAACACTTTGTTTGATGTTATATTGCACATAATAAAGTGTATCTTGGAGGGCTGAGGCTGTAGCTCAGTGGTCAAGCACCTGCTTTGCATGTGTGAGGCACTGGGTTCGATCCTCAGCACCACATAGAAATAAATAAAGATACTGTATGTTCATCTACAACTAAAAAAAAAAAAATTAAAATAAATAAATAAAATATATCTTGGGATACAAGTCTAGAATCTGAGATTTAAAATTTCTAGAATTTGAATTTAGGATTGCTTAGTAAAAAAAGCATGTATGGAATTTCAATAAATGTTGCAAAATTATCATGCATACAAGTTATATTACAGCTCTCATGAGCAATGAGTAAGCATCTCTTCTCCCTCAACTCCTCAATACACAATATAATTGACCTTTGAGTCTTTGACAATCTCATAAAAGAAATAGTTATTAATGTAGTTTTTCATATCATCAAGCATGTTTTTTCTTTTTAATAAAGAAACGGGGTCAAAATACAAAGACTATTTTATAACTCCCCCCCCATTCAAGCTACATCTAATGGGCATTGTTCCTTATTATGCAATATTTTTCTAGCTTCATTCTATCCCATCTGCATGAAAATTTATTTAATTAATCCCCTATTATACATTATGTTGTTTTCAATATTTTTGCTTCTAAATGCTGAGATAACTATAGCAATAATCTTTGTGCACAGCTGGGATACAAATGAACCCTGGAATTTGCAGATAGACATTTGAAGCTGAATTAATAATTAAATACAGTCATATTAACACTCTACCTTTTAACCTGCCAATTTCCCCTCAAAACATGCTTGCCTATGATTTCAAGAAATCTACTTCTGCTGGGCACAGTGGTTCCTGCCTATAATTTCAGGACACTGAGGCAGGAGAATTGCAGTTCAGGGCCAGCCTGGACAATTTAGTGAGACCCTGTCTCAAAATAAAGATAAAAAGGGATGGGAATGCAGTTCAGTAGTAGAGTACCCCCTGGGTTCAATCCCTAGTACAAAAAGAAAAAAGGAAAAGAAAGAAACCTAGTTCTTGTGATGAAGAGCAGAAATATAAGAGGCAGACCAAACTGTGCATTTAAGGCCTCCATTAACATTTTATTGGCCAAAGCAAGTTTGTCAGAGACCTAATCTGATATCAACAAGACAGAAGGATAACATTCACTTATAAAGAGAGAGAAGTGTAAAATTCCATATATAAATCTATCACAGGAGATAAAAAATTGGAATTAACAATCTAATATATCATAAATACCTTTGAAAAATTGATAAATGGCAAATTTCAAACAGAGACCAAAGCCAATTTTTTTTAACACTGTCTGAAGTCCTAAAAGTTCCATAAGAGATATTTTTAATTGGAGAGATATTTTAATCTGAAAGATTCAGTTAGGACCTAAAGAAAATTCAAACACTTGAAAGAACAAGACTGCTTATACATTGATTATAATCTACTAGGGAATAAAATAATGTATTTATACAAACAACTTCATAGAGAGATATAAGATAGTAAGTGTCCAAAAACCAATTGCAAATAATATGATAGAGTGATTAACTAATAACTGGGTTTTCTTGGTTTGGGCTCCCAGTTACTAAGTTCTTTGGTAATGAAAACTGCAGAAGAAATGTCCTCATAGCTAAATTGAGAAAAACTTTATTTCCCAGATATACTACAGATGTACTTTTTATTATTCAGATTTTAGGAGGAGACTATAGAATTGCCACAGTTTTGAAAAACAGATTAATGTGCTTCTTAAGCCTTCTGTCTTTCAACAAATTGAACAATCTGGAGTGTCAAATTGAAAATGTGAAAGAAAAAAATTCTACTTCAGTGAAGAATCATACCCATGAAAATTTCAGACAATGAAACCTGTTATTGAGAAATTTAAAAATTCATTTAGCCTTTGAATTAAGAAAATGTGAAGGTAGAGACACAAACATAATAATATAGCTTTTGAAAGTAATTTGTTTTGGGTCATTTATTTTATAAGGTGGAGAAAATCATTCACCTGTGAATGTAGGAAACCATTGCTAATTGTCACTTTTGATAAGGAAAAAAAAACTGCTTTAGAGAAAAAAAATGTTAACAATCATCTCACTGCTTATTGTATTATTTTGACCTAAATTATCTGCAAGATCATTTTGATGGTGAGAAAAAAAGTCTGTTGAGCCTGAAATTGAGCACATTTCCTCATAACTTATTTGAGACACAGAGACAGATTTTTATAGAAATATTATTTTACCTCTAATGATGTAGATGTTTGTATTAATTTTCCCCACAACTTGCTAAGATTTTTATAGCCTATGTGAGAGTAATAGAGAATGAAATGGGTAAGGAATGGTACCAGTAAGCTCATTATAATGTAAAAGAATTTTGCCACTGGAAGAAAATTCAAGGCACAGCTGAGATTAACAGTTTTCACATCAGTTTGATAGGTTCTAACGTGTTAATACTGATGCAAAAACAACCTAAATGGATTAAGACAATAATATAATAATTTAGGCTCTTGGTTAGTGTTATGAAAAGACTGCCAGACATCTTGTCCAACAAGATACATGTTTGGGGGCTGGGGTGGTAGCTCAGCAGTAGATGGCTCGCCTAGCACATGCAAGACACTGGGTTTGATCCTCAGCACCACATAAAAATAAATAAAAGTAAAGGTATTGTGTTCAACTACAACTAAAAAAATATTTTAAAAAAAGATGCATATTTGAAGTTCACATGGGTTTATTGGATCATTTTTTTTAGTGGGAAGTTTTTGAAAATGAATTTTTGTGGTCATGCCAAAAGAGTATAAAATTTAGTCTCCCAAGACATAGATTTTTTAACTTTGCTGTTTATTAATGAGTTGCTCAATTTCTCTGAGATTTACTTTTCTACTCTATGTGATACTAATATTAACAACAAAAGTTGTGGTAAGGATGAAATGAAATAGTTTGATGATATAGCATAATAAATATGATTATACAATATACAATATATAAATATAGTATAATTTATAACATGTAAGTTACAAATATATAAATGTAATATAATAATTTTCATACACAGGTATTCAACAAATAATAATATTATACCTATTTCCCATTCGAGAGATAACACTTTAAGAAATATTTTTCTTATTTGAAAAATGTATAGACATGGGCTAAGGGTATAGCCCAGCAGTTCTATTTATGTTTCATGATCAAACAGTAGTGCCCCAAACAAACAAACAAACAAACAAACAAAAAACAAAAGCAAAAAATGGAAAAGCACAAGATATTTTTGAGTTAGTTAAATGTTATACCATTTTACAAATGTTCTGTGCAATAATCAACTGTCACGATTACAGGGGCATACGGAAATTTAAGTGTAAGATATAGTGACCAATGGAAGATCAAACTGAGCAGAATGTAAAACATATGTGGAATAATGGGTGCATTAGTCATCTATTGCAGCATAACATAAAATGTATCAGTTTAGAACAACAAAGATTTATTATCTCAGTTTCTGTGGGAAAGAGATTAAAGAGCAACTTAACTAAGTGGATCTGGTTCAGGGTTTCTTATGATGCTATGATCAAGACATTGGCCAGGGCTGTAATCATTCAAAATCTTTACCAGGGCAGGAAGATCTACTTCCAAGATGGTTCATTTGCACGGTTGTCAGCAAGTGGTCTTAATTCCTGGTCCTGTGAAACTTTTCCAAAATCTGCTTGAGTATTTTCATGATATGACTTCCTCCTATAGGGAAAAAAATAGCCCACATAGGTCCATAAATGGGACATATTACTGTTACAAAAGCAAAACACAACAAAACAAACCCCCCCAACACACACAAGAAAAACAAACAACTGTTTATTAAATAAACAGCTTATCAAACAAATAACAATTTATTAGCATGTACATTTTATATATACATGGGAGATACCCAGAAAATGAGTTGTTCTCAAAGAGATGGATTTGAATTTCAGCTTATATAGAATTTTCAACCAAGAACAGTAAATTTTTAGAGAATGACAAGACAAAGGGAAAGGACATTGAGTTTCTATGGGTTGCAACTTGGGAGGAACGCAAACCTGCGGCAGATAAAGGTTAGTTAGTGCTGGGGCTCAGAACTCAATACGCCAAGGTGTAGCACCTTGGCAGTTTGAGTACTTTGATCTAAAGGACACTGGGAGGCCTCAGAGGGAACGTGTTTCTGACCTTTTCCTGCCTTCTATTTCCTGCCTCCCTCTTTCTTCCCAAGGTGATTAGTAGAAACCAGAATTCTTCTCCTGCAAGGCAGATCATAGAAACCAGAACTCCTCTCCCCCAAAAGCAAGCAACAAAATCCAGAAAGGTCACTCTCTTTCTTTTCCCTTCACCTTTGATGACCCTCACTCTACAGGAGTCCTGCCCTTGAGTAGGTTCTTCATTTCTGCAGGCACCCATGTCATGTTAAACATTTTTTTACAAAAATTTGTTATGCTTTTCTCTTGTTAGCCTGTCTTTTGTTATAAGAGTGTCAGCCCTCATCCTTATGATGGGAATGGAAAGGTATCACACCTTTCCACCCTTACATTAGTAGAGCTTGTTAATATAAATTCCTCTGATATTATCCCCAGGCGGCTGAGTGTCTAAAGTTGTCTTCAGTAGTTAATGTTTATTAACGTGGTAGGGGGGTTGGGCAGGGTGCCTCTTGCCTTTGTAAATTTATGCCCTACTTTCAGGAATACAGAGAGGGGAGAGAGCACTCCTGCATCTGCTTCTTCTTGCTTGTCTTCAGCTGAGCAAACCTCCATATTTTAGGGAAGTATCTTCCAGTCTCATCTACCCCAGAAAAAGTATCCCAAGAGAGAGTGCAGCAGAAATAGCAGTGAATCTTCTGACTCGCTCCTGAAAGTCACAAACAGAAACTTCATATTTTATTTTTATTAACATGTAACCATTGTACATATTTATGGTGTACAATGTGATATATCTACACACATATACAGCATATACTGATCAAATCAGAGCAATTAGCACTTCCATCTGCATATTTTATTTGTTGGAACCGAGTCAGTAAGTCCAGTCTACACTCAAAGAAGGAACATAAAAAACTTGCAGACATTCTTTAAAACTACAACAGTCTGTGGAAAGCGTGATTTAATTTTGACTGTTTTCCCTTCCAGTTTACTATTATCTCGACATATGACTGAAAAGTAAAGTGATACTTAGGGCATAAAGGACAGTGAGAGTGTAGGAGATTTAAGTGTAAGTCCCTCTTAGGTAGCAGGAAAATAAAAAAAGAGGGAGAGATCTGGAGTTCCCAATCTGTTAAATCACCCACGTCTTCAGTCTCTGACATTAGAGAATCGACAAAAAAATCAGTGTGTTATTTATTCTATCACAAATATCAGATCAACCAGTTTTAATGAGACAAGGTGTTCCTTTCTTTATCAATGACCTAAAAATAAACCCCCAAATAGTTAAGTGAGGACTAGTCAAGCCCTAGAGAAAAGAGGTAGCCTGTCACATTCACAAGAGAAATTTTGAATCAGTTTCAGTCACACACAGAATGCTTTTACCCAAGTGGTGTTTGGGGGGAAAATCTATAGTTTAAATGTCTCAAAGAAATAGAGATCAAATATTGATTAGTTGTGCTAAACAAGGGTACTTGTGTTCTCCAATGTTTTTCCATTTGGCCCCCGATGTTATGATTTAGAAAATTCACAATTCACGGTTTCTTGCTGTAAGCGTGTACTGGAATAAATAGCAGGTGATTGCTTTCCCTGGTTTTCATTGAGTTAGGGAGCTCGGTGTGTTATGCATTGTAAAGGGAAGCCCACCTGTCCTTAGTATTCACTTCCGGTTTGCACTTGTCATCTCTATTCTCTTAGCTGGGTTTGGTGGGGAAGGGTAGTGATATGCAAAAGGTCTGTTATGGTTTGGATGTGAGGTGCCCCCCAAAAGCTCATGTGTGAGACAATTCGGAAAGGTTCAGAGAGGTGAGTGGATTGTGAGTATCAACCCAAGCTGTGGCTGAATCCCCTGGATGGGATTAACTGAATGGTACCTGGAGGCAGGTGGGTGTGGCTGGAGGAAGTGGGCATTGGGGGGCGTGGCTTTGGGGTACATATTTGTCTCTGGAGAGTGGAGTCTCTCTCTGCTTCCTGATCACCATGTGAGGTGCTTCCCTCCTCCACACTCTTCCTCCATGATGTTCAGCCTCACCTTGAGCCCCTGGAAATGGAGCTGACTGTGGACTGAGACTTCTGAAACCGTGAGCTCCCAAATAAACTTTTCCTCTTCTACAATTGTGCTGGTTGGGTCTCTTAGTCACAGCCATGAAAAACTGACTGAAACAAGGTCCATGTCACAAAATCATTTGATATTAAGAAAAAAAAACATTCCATGACTACATTGAATAATAAATAAATACTAAGGGGGAAACCTAGAAAGGGAAAAATAGACATTCCCAGGGGAAAGGATTAATTGTATGGGTTTGGAAACAAATGTAATTTCAAACCTTCTTTATCCCCCAACTTGAGTTAAATATGAAATATAAAGGGAAGGGGGAAAGAGTAAGAAAATGCCTGTTGGATCAATTGAGATTGGTTTTTTATGAAATTACATACATGTATACTTTATTATGTAAATGCAGGGAGCTTATGGTAGAATGAGGAAGAAAAGCAAATGGACCAAGGTTTCCAAGAATGAAAATGTAGGCCCATCCTACTCTGGTAGGGCTAATTCCCATCCATTGACTTTTCCTACAACCGTCTTCATTTGCAGGCAGGAGAACCCTGCCTGGGATTTTGTTAGTGGGTCTGTTAGCCACAAATTTCGTGCATAAAGGCATCCAGTGGGAGGTAAGATCTATTTCTGTGGTGGTAAAGCATTTATGTTGGCATGCCCTAATTGTGTTTGCAGTAAAATTGAACTCTATTATAAGAGTGGGAAATCAGCTAAACAATCATGAATAATTGGTCAAATGAGCGGCAGTACTGCCCAGTCAACAACATCATTTCTGTGGTCATTGGTGTTCAGGGAGTGTCCACTGGGTGCCTGGCAGAAATGAAGCAAAGACCACAATTCTGAGGGAATTACCCAGCCTGAGTGCCTCAGGGCTCCATTGTGCTTTGCTCTGGGAGTGCCTGATTCCTCTGTGCCACTGCGATTGCACAAATAACCTTCAAAAAGCTCCTGACCCAACGCCTGCTTCCTTCTTCTCTCTTCATCTGAGAAGCTTAATCGCCCCCCTGCTAGTTCAACTTCTGTATGTGGCACTACCTGGTTCTACCCTGGGTCTGTGAGGACTGGAGGAGTTCAAGGTCACTGCTGGGTGTGTCTCAAACTTTATGCTTTGACCCTGAGTTTCTTGGGGGAGAGTAAGAATCACTGCACTTCAGGGTCTCTAGCTTTGTGGTGCCTTGTGGTGCCAAGTAGTGCAAAACAGAGCCTCCAGCCTAAAAGTCATTCTCTGTAACCTTCTTTCTTTCACACCCCACATCTAATCCACATCAGGATTGGTTGGTCTTCCCAAAAAGAGTACAAATGTGACTACTTCTCCTCATGTCTAAGGTCACGCTTCTGCTTAGGCTATTGTCACCTTTTCCTGGATCCCTGTAGTAACTTATGCTCTCATTCTTATCCTCTTGTAATATTTGTTCTTCACACCAAGTCAAAAGGAGCTTTTAAATACTATCATTGACATATATATATATATATATATATATATATATATATATATATATATATATATAAAAAATGCTGTTTTAAAATACCTTGAATCAAATTCAGGTTCATGGGCTGGGAATCTGGCTCAGTGATTGAGTGCCCCTGAGTTCAATCCCTGGTACAAAAAACAACAACAACAACAACAAAAATTCAGGTTCTTTTTCTTGACCTCCAATTTCTATTGGTGGGCTCTGACTGATCTTTATTCTCCAGCCACACGTGTTTATTGCTGTACTATGAGTAAGTCAAGCGTATTCCACTACAGATCTTTACTTGGGTAACTCCCTTTGCCTAGAATGCTCTTTTCTCAGCTCTTGCATAGCTGGATCATCTAAACACGGAGGTATCTGTTCCCATGTGCCTCCTCAGAAAAGAACACTATGTTAATAGCATCTGCATGCTGCATTTTTTTTATATCTTTATATTTTAATTTCTTCCCAGCATGTGTCACTACACAGTAGTATAGTATATTTGTTTTAGACTCTGTCTTCCCCATGAGAATACAATTATGATGAAGACAGGGACTTCGTTTTGTTCACTACTTTGTCCCTAGAAATTGGAATGGTGCATAGTATACACCCATAAAATATTTTTTGAAAGTACAATGGGCATTACTACTAACATAAAGTTGCTATAACGGTCACAGGCCAATGATCTCAGGTTGTATTTTCCAGAAATGACACCTACAATCTTCCATCCCATATGATTTTTCACACTGTGACTTTGACACTCCATCCATTGAGAGAGGGTTTACCAATCTTCTCTTGAATAGAGTTTGTGAGCAGCAGAGTGATGCTATTTGACTTCTGAGGGTAGGCCATTAAACAGCAATGCAGCCTTCATTTGGTTCTGTTTGGGTGACTCTCTCTTAGACTGTAGCCATCCAACAGAAAGCCCAAGTCGCCACATGGAGAGGCTCAGGTGTTCTGGCTAACAGCCTCAGCTGAGTGCCAATTTGAAGCCATCAATCTTCAGGCATGGAAGCCTAGTGATTCCTAGAGGCTAACCATGGATTAACTCCCAACCCTCAAGTCTTCCCAAATGAGGTCCCTTCACATTGTGAAGCAGAAACAAGCCATCTTAGTTGTGCCTTTTCCAAATGCCATTCCCACAGAAATCATTGGGAATGATTAATTGCTGTTTTATGTCACTACATTTTTTGTTATGCAAAAGTTTCCAGAAAAGTAAACAAATAACTACCTTCCCTCTTTCTGTCTTCCCATTGCTGTGTGTGGATAAGATGGCAGAAGTTGAAGCAGCCATCTTGGATTTGAAGATGGAAGCTTTCAGTTAATTATGTCAAAGCAATAAGATAAAAGAAACCTGAGCCCTTTAGAACCATCATATTGGTTCTGAGGGAGGAGAAATAAAATTGTGCTCTGTTGAAGTTTTTGTTATACTGACTATTCGTAGTTCACTGTAACGGCTGGAACCCGTCTGATACAAGAACCATCAACCACACTGGAAGTGCCTGCCTACTAGTGCTAGAAACTGTGTTTTACACATAAGATCTCATTTAATCCCTGTTATAACAAAGACTCTCATTATTTGTTGAAGGGTAAATTGGACTTGGAGGAGGTAAGGTAGCTATAGTTTCACAGATAGGAAGTAATAGGTTTTGGATTTGAAAGCAAATCCAAAAGCCTGAGCTCTGAATTCACTCTTCTACCTCCCATGAATTTAGCTCAAGCTTTCTTTCCAGGAAGTGGGAAGGAAGCCCATGAAAAGAAGAGGGAGAGTAATAACTGCTTTGGCAGGAGAAGGAGCAGCTCAGAGGTGCTGAGGTGTATCGTGTTTTTTTTTTTTTCTAGTGAAGGTTGCATATATAAATTACCAGGTCTTCATCACAAAAGAACACTAAAACACACATATACAAGTAATAATGCCTCAACATAGATATCTCTGCCAATTTTCCTCCTTTTGTTTTTTTGTTTGTTTATTATTTATTTATTTATTTTTTTGTGGTACTGTGAGGTTGAACCCAGGGCCTTGTGGATGCTAGGCAAGTACTCCACCCCTTTTTATTTTTTGAGACTGGGTCTCATTAAATTGCCCAGGATGGCTTCAAACTTGAAATCTCTTGCCTCCCAAGTCACTGAGCTTACAGGTATGTGCCACCATGCCCATCCTCTGCCAACTTTTAACACATATTTTATTAGAGTTTTCCATATATGCAAATGTAGATATATAAATACATAGGTACACATACACACATAGTCACACGTATCTACACATGTGTGTGCCTGCATACTACTTATCATAGCATTATATCTAAGGATACTGCAACTCAATAGCTAATTCTAATTCAAAATTTAAAACCAATGCAACAAAACCCTTTTATTATGCTTGTTTTAGATTATAAGGCACCAACTGAATAAGAAATACAAAACTTTTTGAAAATACTAAGTCCAGAGGTTTCTAGAAAATATTACAAATAATACCATCTGTCATGAGAGAGTCATATAACATAATGTGAGTTAATCCTAAATTAATTCCAGTTAATCCTAAAGGTAGGAACTCTTAGTCTAGTATAGAATAGGAAACTAAGGCACAGAAAGGTTCAATGTTTTTCTAAAGGTCACATAATAGGAAGTCCTTCTAATTGACTATAACATAAGGACAGGAAATACCCCATTATTCACTTTTCAGTATGAATAAATTTGTTATATTGATTCATATTTTATTTATTGTATTTCTACGGGAAAAATAGAAGGTTGAACATGTTCTTGACATTTCTTTTTTAAAGGAGGTAAAAGTTATCTGACTATGATTTAGTTAAATGAAATCTGCATGGCAAGGCTGTCTTCCAATATTTTAAAGTTGCAAATTATGTGGAAAAGGTACAAGGAGTATCAAAGTGAATTATCAAAAGAGATATTTTTAAAAAGAGGAAGAACCAGACACCTTTTGGTAGGGAAACTGTTATTTGCTGTACTTAATTAATTAGGAGTCTCTGAAGCAAGATATGTTAGAATTTGGTGGCTGAGAGAATGTCAGAGAACATTAGACTCTATGGTAAGTAAGAAAGAGAGTCCAGTCCTTCCTGGGAAGAGCGATGGAATAATGGATTAACTCCTTAGGCTTCCTGCCTCTTCTTTCTCAGTTTTTGTGAGTCTATTCCTAGATGTAAATATTTCATGTGAAGTTTGCTTACATTTGGCTAGCCTGTGAGATTTCCCTCTATTACTTTTTAATAAGAACTCTAAAGAGTACCACAGACTTTTCTGATTTCACTCTCAGCCAGCATACAGTGTTATTTCCAGACACTTGCAAATTCCCTCTATTTTTCATGTGCTCATTGTGATGAAAAGAGTTAGGAGTTGATTTTGTAAAACCTGGGGTGTGTGTCTCTGTGTTTATTTCGACAAGGAACTACTTAGAGACCAGGCATCTTTGCCAGTACATTCAGATTTAAATGAACTGAACCTCTTTATTTTATTTATTTATATTTTTTAAAGAGAGAGTGAGAGAGGAGAGAGAGAGAGAGAGAGAGAGAGAGAGAGAGAGAGAGAGAGAGAGAGAGAGAGAGAGAACTTTTCAATATTTATTTTTTAATTCTCGGCGGACACAACATCTTTGTTTGTATGTGGTGCTGAGGATCGAACCAGGGCCGCACGCATGCCAGGCGAGCGCACTACCGCTGGAGCCACATCCCCAGCCCGAACCTCTTTATTGTATGTTCTGTTCTTCTGGGTTCTAGAATGTGTCCACGGATTAATGAGATTCAATTGGTTGTTGATAGAACAACAAAGAACAGGTATGGATGAAATTCAAAAGATAGCATTTTTTTTTGGATTGAGTACTGCATATAATTGGCAAAATGTCCTATAAAAATTTGAATTTCACCAATTCTAGTTTTTAAATCAAGGTCAATGAGAGTTCAGAGAATAAAAGGAAAGCTAGTAGGAAATTGCTATCTACAAATTATGTAAGGGACTGAAATGAATTTGGAGAAAAATCACTTGCTAAAGCTTTCTGTAGTTAAAAATGTTTAGGTACACACTTTTCCAAAGTTTGTTCTATAAAAGAAAATAAGTTGCAGCTTTAGAACTCTACAATTTGGAGTATTTGGGGATTTATGGGCTTCTAAAGCACAAAAGATTCTTAAAGTGCACTTACAAGCACTATACATCCCTAAAGTAGGAGCAAACACAAAAATCATTCACCACATTACTTTTCAAACAAAACTTTATCCTGAACAAGTTATACCTTGAGATCTTTTAATGGGTGCCCACCAGGGATTATCAACTACTTTCCCAGGTTTCCTAGTCTCTTTGCTACATTTTCAGCTTGCCATATATATTTATTGAATATAGATCATATGCCAAATACAGCAAGAGGCCTTACATATTAAGATATTACTTCTGCTTTCAAGGAATAGTCAATTCTTTAGAATAGCAAAGTAATCAAAACTGGTTGTATTAATTATACATTGCATCCAGTTACTCCCCAAATTAGCAGCATAAAACAAACATTTCTCTCACTGTTGTTGTAGAACAGGAACTGGGATACCACTGAGCTTCATGGTGTGGGAATCAGGTGACATTCAGTATCAGCTGGGGTTGTCCCATCCACGGAAAGCTTGACTGGGTCCTGAGGCTCTGTTTCTAGTCTCTCTTATAAGGTTGCGTTCAGACCTTTCTTCTTTGCTGGCTCTTGGATAATGTGTTAGCTTTATGTTGCCGTGACCAAAAGACATGGTGAGAACAACTTAGAGGAGGAAGACTTTATTTTGGCTCACAGTTTTAGAGGTTCAGTCCGTAGTCGGCTTACTCCATAATTCTGGGCCTGAGGTGAGGCAGAACATCATGACAGAAGGGTGTGGTGAAGGAAAGCTGCTGTATTCATTGGTATCAGAAAGCAGGGAGCTTGAGTGCAAAGAGCCAGGGATAATGTAAACCCAAGATTACATCCCCAGTGACGTTCTTCCTCTAGCCATGCCTTACCTGCCTACAATTACCACCAATTAATTAATCCATGAAATGGACTGATTGGGTTACAGCTCTCAAAATTTAATCAGTTCACCTCTGAACATTCCTGCATTGTCTCACACCTGAACTTTTGGGGGATACCTCATATCCAAACTATAATAGCTGGGCATCTTGGTTCCTCAACACATGGGCCTGTCCATGGGCTGAGTGTCCTTACAATGTAGTAGTGGTCATTGGCTTTCCCCAGAGAATGCTCATCTCTGAAGTAGTGCACTATCACTTCTGCAGTAGGAAGGTAGGGTACAGAAGTTCCTTGACTAATCATGGGGCTAAGTCCCAGGAAACCCATTATAAGCTGAAAGCATTGTTAACTTGAAAATGCATTTAATATACCAACCCTACCAAATAGTAGAGGTTAGACTAGTCTATCTTAAAAATACTCAGAACACTAACATTAACCTAGAGTTGGGAAGAATCACTTAACTCTAAGTCTATTTTATAGTGAATGTTTCTTATAATTTAATTAAATGTCATTTATACCCCAGAAATACAAGCAACACCGTATACTGTAGAGCATCAGTTGTTTATCTCCATGATCACCTGGCTAACTGGGAAATTTGGCTCACAGCCAAACCTAGAGATACTACATGTTAATAGCCTGAGAAAAGATCAAAATTCAAAATCTGAAGTATATTTTCTACTGAGTACTTATGATTTTTATATCATTGTAAAGTTGGAAAGTTAAAAAATCATAAAATCCTAAATTGAACAATGTCAGGGACCAATGTACTGATTCACTTGTACATGAGAAAAGGAAGTTGCCCAGGGTATGATGCCAGGAGGTGGGAATTATTAGAGGTCACCTTAGAGGCTAGCTACCAAACAGGTTTTTGTGAATATTCCTTGTCCTGAATATGTCCCCTTCCCCAATTTATGACTTTGAAAGTTTTGGACTTATTTTCTAGATGCCTTCTCTCTCTTCTTTTTCTTCTTTCAACTGGCATGTGTGAGGCACTGAGTTCGATCCTCAGCACCACATATAAATAAATAAATAATAAAGGTACATCAACAACTAAAATATATTTTAAAAAAATTTTAAGAATTTGTTTTAGATACAGATACCTGCTCTTAAGCACCAATACTACCATATCAATCCTACCTACTGTCAAGCTACATAATCTGCCATCTTAATAACCTTTGCATCTTTCTTTAAAAAATTATTTTTAGTTGTAGTTAGATGCCGCAGTCTGGCTGGGCACAAAATCACTAGCCACTCACAGCTTTGTAGATTCAAACAGCAATTCTTTATTCCTGAACTCACACCAGCCCTCTACAAACACGTTCTGGGGAAAATTCACGTTCTGGGCAAAATCCACGCTTCCACCAGGCTCTAATCAGCAGGATATGCCCTATTCCCAGCAGGGTGTACTTTAAACCTGGAACCGCCCTAAAACCAAGGAGCGGGATATTCCCTAAAACCAGCAGGATACACCCTAAACCTGGATCTGCCCTAATCCAGTAGGATCCTCCCTAAACCCGGATCCACCCTGGTCCTTGAGCAGGGTCACCTTTCTTAAACATACATGCAATGTCACTGCGAGTGTCCAAGGCAAGTCCATTTCCACGAGTCCTTCCTCTAAGCAACATGGGGTATGCTGGCAAGGAAATTGTCATACCTACTTGCTAATGGCTCTCAGCAGTTAGACACAACAGTTTCATTTTATTTATTTATTTTTTTTAAATGTGGTGCTGAAGATGGAACCCAGTGCCTCCCACATGCTAGGCAAGTGCTCTACTACTGAGCTACAACCCTAGCCCCTATCCTTTGCATCTTTGTTCTTATTATCTTACTGTTATTGCTTAGGATTAATTGCAAAAGAATTTTTGATGAATGTCTCTCATTTTATTTTATTTCTCTTATATATTGGATCATATGTAATTGCCATTTTTACAATCAATTTCAGTAGTGTATTAGTTAGCTTTGGACCATTGTCCAATAAATACCATGGGATGGGCTAGCTTAGACAACAGAGGTTTATTTCCCCTTAATTCTGGAGGCTAGAAGACAATGATCAGAGTTCCAGCATGATTAGGTTCTGATGAAGAGGTGAAGAGTACTTTTCCTGGCTTGTGAATAGCCACCATCTCACTGTGTGCTCATGTGACCTCTTCTTCATGTGGAAAGAAAGAGAGAAACAGAAAGAAAGGGGGCGCTCTCCTGTTTCTTCTTCTTCTTACAAAAATACTAATCCCATCATGAGGGTCCTATCCTGGTGACCTCACTTAAACGTGATTATCTCTTAAAGGTTCATCTCCAAATCTAATCATATGAGGAGTTAAGACTTTCATGTATGCATAGGGGTGGAGAGTGCAGGAGATGTAATTCAGTCCATAGCAGGCAATTCAAAATGGTTCAGCCGAATGCTTGTCTGCAAAATTAGTACATATTTATACAATGAATAAAAAAAAACACAAAAAGATGAAAATGAAAATCACCCACAATTTCACCATCTGGAGATAAACAGCCATTACATTTTTATGTGTTTTTATGGGAATGTATATACCTTTCCGAAGACTGGGATCATACTGAATGTTTAATGTTGTATTCTGCTTTTTCATTTAACACTAATCCTGGGGCAATTTTCCATGTCACTGAATGTTTTGGAAATGTTTTAAATGACAGTGACATATTTCATTTGTTTAACCATTACTCTTTGAATTGGACATAAAAATGGTTTTTAATTTTTCAGGAAGAAGGAAGACTGGTGAGCACATGCTTTTGTCTTCATCTCTATTTTCTTACTACAGATTCCTAGAAATAGAATTCATAAGCCAAAGGTCATGAACTTCTTCAATTAGCATTTTAAAACTTCTGACTACATTTGGTTATCACAAACAGCTTTTAGGTATTTATGATTTATCTCTTACCACTGGGTTATTTTTATTTTTAGTAATTTGATAGGCAAAATAATTTGTCTAATTGCTAACAGTGACCTCCTCACTGATCTCCTTTCTGTAGCGACATCCCACTCCAATCAAGCCTCCACAGTGCTTCAGGAATTTTTTTTCTAAAATTTAAACTTGATCCTATTGCTTGCCTGCTAAAACCAATCATTTGCTCCCCACTGTTTATCACATCAAGCCCTAGGTCTGGAGAATGTTTCATCAGCTCTTTCATAGTCTGGCTTTTGCATATAGTTTCACTCTCATTTTTAATCTCTCTCCTCTCCAGTAACATTAAACCACTTACAGTTTCTAAACTGCCTGTTTGACACTTTTCCTTTTTGCATGCTGTTTCCTCTGTCTTGAAACGTTTCCCTAACTTGGTCTGCAGCACTCACAGAGTTGGCTTCCAGAGAAGGCAGGAGGTGGATGGGATGTTCAGCTCCTGGAAATCGGAGTGTTGTCATGATCAGCATCACCCCAGGTCTTCCTAACACTGTCCATGGAGATGTGTCTTACTACTTCACATGGCAACCACACTTGCACTCTCTTTAAAACCCCTTCAGTAATCACATCTCTGACAATAATTTCTTCTAAGTAGCATTCATACAATTTTTGTTTATTTTCCTTGGCTGCAGTGGTGTTTATGCTGCCCTTTATAATGCCAAGGGATATCTATCAGTCCCTAAGTGCCCAATTTTATCTTCTCAAACATTTCTTGAAGGCACCCTGAACCTCTGTAAAACTTGCATTTCAATGTCTAGCATGAGGTTGTCATGTTATTATGACAGATCTACTATGTGAATTTTATTTGCATACCTTTTGTTCAATATTGTAGGTCAAAAAGTGATTTTTGAGGACACAAAATATTTTGGCAGTACATAAAATAGTGGTAGAAAGTGTAGCCAAAACATGTATTATAGAACACTCCTAACTCTGGGTTAAATAGTAAAGTGTGATAGCTGGGGACCCGCATTCATTGACTGACAATATCTGGTAAACCCTGCTGTAAGACTTGGGAGAGTTTTTACTTATTTATAGCATACTTTAATAGGTTGTTATTCTGCATATGTACATATATTTTTAAAGAAAATATTACAGAGACAAATGCTTCTTTAAAAAATCAGAATTGAATGAAGTATGAATCAATATGGTATGTTTGATATAAGCCAAGACATTTTTGTAATCAAAACTGTTCAAATGCCTGGCATGATGGCACATGCTTGTAATCCCAGAGGCCTGGGAGGCTGAGACAGGAGGATTGCAAGTTCAAGGTCAGCCTTGGCAACTTATCGAAGTCCTAAGCAACTTTGTGAGACCCTGTCTCAAAATAAAAAATAAAAGTGGGGGAGGGGTTGGGGTTGTGGCTCAGCAGCAGAGCGTTCACCTAGCACGATCGAGGCCCTGGGTTCCATCCTCAGCACCACATAAAAACGAATAAATAAAATAAAGATATTTTAAAAAATGAAAAAATAAAAAGGGGTTCGGATGTGACTCAGTGGTTAAGCACCCATGGGTACAGTCCCCGGTACCAAAAAAACCCAAACAACAACAACAACAAACTATTCCTAGTATCATCCCACTTAGGAAACCTTTGCTAATACTTCCCTTCCTCTCTGTCTTCTTTTATATGATTGATTGATGATGTGCTGAAAGGTTGAGGTGACATTATGATACATTGCAAATGTAGTCAATATGACCAAACTTGGCTTGAATCAAGGAATCAGAATTGAATGGCATCTTAGAAGTTGTTTTGTCTAACTTCTCAATCAGCAGAGAAAGTGGTAGAAAGTTACCTAGAGGCTAGGATGGTTTCCATTGTTAGAAAAGTTATCCCTCATGTTGTATAGACTATTTCCTTCAAGGGTGAGTGTTCATCGTCTAAGTTTTACCTCCACAGAATGAATCCAACCTGTTTGCCACAAAACAGACAGACCCCCTACACAATTGAGCTCAGTGCACATCATGTCTTCTCTTTCTCAGGCTTATCATCTCTAGTTCCTTAGACAACTGCGGTGTGCCTCATGTATTATTTTGTGGCTAGTGGAGGAGAGGCTGGTGTGGTTCCAGGTCTGGAGAATTCCCAAATGACAATACAATGGGAGAGGATTATCCCTTTCATTTCACTTTTCTATTCTGGGCAGCTTGAGAGTTGAACTTGAGGATTAGTCAGAATTCCTTTGGCTCCAAGCAACAAAAACCTATTTCAAACCGACTGAAACAAGAAAAGACTCCTATAACTGGCAAATCAAAGGGGTAGCTTCAGGCGCAATTGGATTCTGGGATGCAGTGCCAGCTGGGCTGTATTCCTCTCTTCATCTCATCTCTCAGCTTTGCCCTGTTTGACTTAATTCCTGGGTGGGCAAGATAGCCAGCAGCCCCACACTTGTCCTTACAGCTCATAATTGCAGACAAAGGGCCACTGTCTTTTTTTTTTAATTTTTAAAAAATCTCTCAGACAAAACATTGGAGGAGGATTGGCTCAGCTTGGGTTATGTGCCCTCCCTGAACCAATCAATATGGCCAAGGAGTCCTTTGGTGAAGGTTGTTTTTTTGTGACCATCCCTCCCCGTGCCAGGAACAAATGTGGTCAGCCCCAAGCAGAGACACTTGGATTGGGAAGGATTATGGGTTGGAATGGGGTCAGGATTGGTTATTCAGCATGAGATGATCCTGGGAAGATGAGCATATGTCTACCAATATACTTAACGGGCTATTCTGGGAAGGACATGGCTTAAACACTCAAAGTCTAAAATGCAGATGATGAGACTGGATGAAAATAGAAACAATGGCCAGATGGAATAACTTTTTATAATATGCAGGGCCATTTTCAACTCAAAGTTGCCTTACCAACACATTACATAGTAGAGGACTCCAACGGTATTTTATTGAGAAGGCTGCCTACAATGTGCTTGGGTTAATATTTGCCTTTAATTCTTCTTTTTTTCCCCCTTGAGATGAGGTCTTGATGTATTACCCAGTTTGGCCTCAAACTCATAATACTCCCACCTCACTCTCTGAGTAGCTGGGATTATAGGTGTGCATCACCAGCAAGGTTAATATTTTTTAGAAGTCATTGTTTCTTCAGACATATAATATATTGGCTTATAGTCATAATGCTCACTGGCTTACATGTTTGAGCTATATATATACTTCATTGTTTGAAGCCAGGTCATACATTCTATAATATTTCTAAACCTATTCTGATTTGAAAGATTTCCTGTTGTAAGACTCTTCTTTATGATATTTAAAAAAAATACATGGAGAGATGGAGGCTGAGCTAGATTAACGTTGTACAAATCTGATTAACATCATCTGCTCTGTTCCAAAGGTCAGGTGCACTCAACGAATTTACTTTGAAATTATTTTGTTTATTTTGTGGGCATATACATCATGAGCTTTTTAAAGGTCAAAAGTAGAGTTTGTTCTTGGATTCTAAACCAATCTGATTTCCATTTACAGTATGCTTTGGTGACCCTAAATGCAGAAGCAGGCCCAGTTAAGTCATACTTCCAGTTTGTGTTTAGTTTAATTTTCTCATGAAGAAAATCCCTGCTAGATGAAGGCAGTGCTGAAATATCATTTTCCCTAAATTACTTTTATTTTCAACTGGGTTCATAAGAGAATGCTACTCATAAATGACATCTGAGCTTTGGTTTCATGACCATTTTGTTTTTGAAGATATGGAAGCATCTTACCTGGAAACTGGAGCAAAGGTCAAAAGAGCTAGGAGTCCTGAGTTTTATTAATATTTACTTGGTAAGGGTCCTGAAGCTGTATCAGTCAATGCTTGCAAAATTACCATATGCTTCAGAGAGAAGAGGCTGTAATAAATTATACAGTCTTCTTTACTATTCAAACAAGTCAAGGGGCTACTTATATCCACGTAGTATTTTTTTCATTAATTATTTTAAATGTTTTTTCCCCTTACCATATGTACTTTACCAAGATAAAAAGAAAATCTCTTAGAGTATTTTGTATTCATGTTCATTAACATTCCAGTGGAATAATAAACCTCCAAACGATTCATGTATGAATCAGTGAAGCATGGCTAATTACAGTTTTCAGCCACACAGCCAATAACATTCACCATGAAATGCAGCGTCTGTTAAATACATCTCTCTGAATTTTTGTTGAGGGAGAGTGCTAGGAAATAGTGAGGTTGTAAATTGCAATTTTAAAATGTCTAAATATTTTAGGGGTTTGTACATTATAAATATCTTTCAGGCAATTATTTATCACAAGCATGACATCCTGTTATCAAAACAGAAAAAACCCCACAGATTTGCCTTAAAAACAAAACAAAACAGAATCATCACAACTCCTGAGAATGGACCATGTTCTATCAGGAAAAGAAGGAAACTTCTTGGAACGTTAGGAAGCATGATCTATCATAAATTTTAAAAATATATTTTATTTTGAATTTAGAAATGAATTTCCTACCCCTTATAAACTCATTTTATTCTATGACTCCCTCCAGTCCACAGACATATTTATAATACAAAAAAAAAATCTGAAAAGTAAATGGAGAACCTGTTAAAAGTTGAATGTCATGACTAAAATACTTAAATTTAGAAGCAATTTTGTAATGCATATTCAAAATCTTTTCTATTGCTTCTTTTGTTGAACATATTTTTCCTTAATACCACCCATATTGTTGCATACCCAAAGACTACATTAATAAAAATGTTGATATCCACCTTAAATTTTTTTTTAAGTTTGTATTATTGTAATAACATAAGTAATTCTTAGCTAAAAATGTTCAGAGCTTTGGAAGGTATTTTAAAGTAGAAGAAAAGACACTCCTGTCACCGCCACCATCTCACTCCTCCAAACACTGTTCACAATCACTTGGGATTTTCTGGAAAGTTTTCCATACAAGTGCAAGCACAGGTCCACAGTCCCTTAGCTACAGTTCCGAAATCCATAAAAAAAAAAATCTCTGAAAACTAAGGAGGCTACTTACACAAAGATCAAAAGTAGATTCTAATGCAAACTGATTTTCATTTATGGCATGCTTCAATGACTTGTTTATCCCATAGACTTTGTGGCAGACACAGAAATATGTTTGTTGACAGGGTGCTGTTCCAGGACTGCACGAGGGATGTTATGGACTAGGTAGAATAGGCATGTACCTTTCTAAAAATACAAAATAACTAATTTCCAAAACATATCTATCCCAAAAGTTTTAGATAGGCAATCATGTAATCCATGTTTACATACTGTTTGCCAACTACATTTATGGGGTAATTTAACATTTTCCTGAAAGATCCTACCAGGGCCTACGAAGCCTCTGTGTACCTTGGACCTCACCTTCCATTTTCTTCCCTTTCACTGGCTCTTCTCTGGTCACAGGGCCTCTTTCCTGTTTTCCCATCAAGCCAAGCTTCTTTTTTACTTAAGGATTTTGTACTTCCCATTCCCTGTGTCGGGAACATTTTTACATCAGTTTCCTCCTGGCTGGGTCCCTCAGTTCATGATACCCTTTCAAAGAGGTCTTTGTTTAAATGGAGGGCTTCCCTGACCACCCTCTGTAAAAGAAGACCACCTATCACTTTCTAGTCCCTCACTCTGCTTCCTTTCTCTGGCATTTATATGTCAATATTTATCATATATTTATAAATGTATATATTAGTGTTTCTTTTCTCTATAATAAATCCCATGAAGGCTGAGAATTTTTTACAACTCATTTATTACCATATACCTAGCACCTAGCACCCAGAACAATGCTTGGCATATAGTAGGTGCTCAATAAATACTTTTTTTTTGGCTAACATTACATGTTTTATTTTTAACCAAGTAATTTTTTAGCCTCAAAATGTCCATGTTGAAAGAATAAGACATTAAGCATGAAATGAGAATATAAACCCATGTCTACAGAAAGACAAACAGTGCTTTAGTCCATTGAGGTGGTTGACTACGTGAGAAGTGCCATTCCAAATTTCAACTCCTTTTTTTTTTGTCCTTTAGAAACAGTTCAAGTGTTTTCTTTCTTATTTTCACTTGTAAACAACATGAGCCCAAATGGACAATGAGGTAACATTAATACTACACAGGAAAATTTCAAAACACTAGATAAAACACCTTATTAGAGACATACAGAAATCAGGGTTCACTTTGGTCTCTAGTAGAGTTAGAGTTGTTAATACCAAAAAAGCAACGCACAGGGGCTGGGGTTGTAGCTCAGTGGCAGAGTGCTGGTCTTGCATGTGTGAGTCACTTTTTAAATTTAAAAAGTAAATTTAAAAATTTTAATAAAGCATCAGGTGTGGTGGCACATGTCTGTAATTCCAGTGACTCCAGAGGCTGAGATAGGAGGATTGTGAGTTCAAAGCCAGTCTCAGCAACTTAAGAGAGGCACTTACAACTCAGTGAGACCCTGTCTCTAAATAAAATATAAAAAAGGGCTGGGGATGTGACTCAGTGGTTAAGCACCTCTGAGTTCAATTCTCAGTACCAAAAAAAAAAAAAAAAAAGAAAAGAAAAAGCAACACACAATAATTAAAGCCAGCTTGGTGGCGGGTACCACTGTCTAAAAGCTGTAGGTGATTCAACAGGTAATCAGTAGGGGTTGGAGTTGTGACTCAGTGGTAGAGTGTCCACTTAGCATGTGAGAGGCACTGGGTTTGATCCTCAGCACCACATAAAAATAAATAAAGTTATATAAAAAAAGTCATCTTTAAAAAAAAGAGGTAGTCAACAATGTTATGTTCAATAAATACTTCTTGAATGACTTTTTACCTTTTTTGTCTTCAAATGAAGTGATTTATATTATGGTTATCAGACTCCCAAATTATTGTATAGCAAACTAAGGAATATACTAAGAAAAGACTCATGAACTGACCCTTGGGACTCTTCTGGTCTCTTTCGCTCCAACTCCACTTGCCCTCTTTGTTGCAGATGGATGAATCTATATTGAGCTCTGCAGCTTGCCTATTACCTGTAGCTGGAATACCCTTTCCCCTCCACCACTGGTAGCAAAATTGATTCATTCCGACATGGACTCCTAGACAGCATCACAATTATTTGTTCATCTGTTCACAACTTAGAACAGTGCTGCATTCACTATAGTACAATTCCAGATGTATACCTCATTTGTTGGTGAATCTCAAACTGTAGCACAGTGTCTGGCACAAAGGAACCTTTAATTACTGAATTAAAAATGCATGTCATTCTGTCCTATGTCCTCTACTAAAGAACTAGATTTTTTTTTTTTGTATTTTGAGGAAAGGCTTTTACTGTGTTTTATCTTTCAGAATGATGAAATGTCTTTAAAGCCGCCATGAAACCAGGGCAGTGTGTTTAGAGAAATAATTTCATGAAAGAGAAAGATGAAAAATCATGGCTTATCTGCGAGCCACCCTAGTGAGATCACAGCTTGGACACTGAGTTTAGTTTTATGCACCTTATGTTCTAGGTAACTGGAAGATGATTGCAAAAGATGGCAGTGAGAAGGATTAAGTGTGATTATTTATGAGGCATGGTTAAAAGGAGACAGCATGCATATGTTCACTAACTATAGGGAATAGACTGATCTCTAAATATCTGATGAACAAATCTACCCAAGGAATACATTTAACATGGAGCAACAAAGGGAAAATAAGACGAGAGAATAAAAAAAGTAGTAGGCAGAAATGCTGAGAATTTTAGCATATCATAAGATGGCTCTTGCTCTTACTAGCATCTAGAATATTCCATGTCCAAACAACTAAACGATTATGTGCTAAGAAATCTGGGTTGGCGACTGGAGCAATGTGGAAACAGCTGAGTTTCCCAACCTTTCTACACTTTGTGTTGTAAAAACAATGTATTGCTTTTCCTTTTTCCAATATAGCATTTTCATATTAGATATCATGTTTTCCCAAATAAATCCCCCCAAGATTCTTGACTGAAAGTCTACTTTATGACCTGTAACATATGGCTAAGATGAATTATGCAGAGGGTTGAACTCTTTGATTGTTAAGGCCTTTCTTGTTTTGAAATTGTTTCCATAGTAAAGATTTCCTGGTGGGTCCTGTGGGTTTGAAGAGGCTGCTGTTGGGGTTGTTTCACTAAAGTTGAACAGTATGTGACCACCAGGCTTTCCACAAATAGGGATAGTCCTGTGCTTTGGGATAATGGCAGGTTATTGCAAGGTTACTGTGCCTCTTTATGACTTAGTTAAATGTTACAAGAGGGCTGGGATTGTGGCTCAAGTGGTAGAGTGCTTGCCTAACACACATGAGGTATTGGGTTCAATTCTCAGCACCACATAAAAATAAAATAAAGATATCATGTCCTCCTAAAACTAAGAAATAAATATTAAAATAGAAATGTTACAAGAGCCCAAATGCCAGACTCTTCTGTTTTGTCTGTGGCCATAATATAGGCATTCATTGAAGTATATTTATTAAGTGCTTATTTTTATTTTATTTTATTTTTTGAAGTCCTGGGGATTGAATCCAGGGGTTTTGTACCACTAAGCTACAACTATAAGGCATTTTATTTTTTTATTTTAAGACAGTCTGTCTAAGTTGCCCAGCAGGGCCTTCTGCGTAAGTCTCTGGGATTGCAGGCATGCACCACTGTACCCAGACAAGTGATTATTATTGAATAAGATAAAAACAAAGTTCTTGCCTTCATGAAGTTTACATTTTATTTGGAGGAGACAGATGGTAAACAAAAAGACAACTATATAGTGACTATAATTTCAAGTAATGCTATTTACTTGTGGTGCTACAGAAAAGGTCTTTCACAAAATTGTCTTTTAGGCCCAAAGACTGACTATATCTTTGTACTACTTTCTCAAAATATTTGAGCCCTTTACTTGAGCTTCTGCAAGATCATGAAATAAATAAAAACACATTGTCTTCAACAATAGTTTCCTTAAATTCCTCTCTCTGGGGCTGGGATTGTGGCTCGTCTAGCATGTGTGAGGCCTTGGTTCAAACCTCAGCACCACATAAAAATAAATAAACAAAATAAAGGTATGTTGTCCAACTACTTCTAAAAAAATAATTTAAAAAAAAAATTCCCCTTTCCTCTTTTCTTTCTTTTTTTTTGGGGGGGGCAGTGGATGGGTATTGGGGATTGAACTTAGTAGCAAGACCACTAAACCACCTCCCCAGACCTATTTTGTATTTTATTTAGAGACAGGGTCTAACTGAGTTGCTTAGTGCCTCGCCATTGCTGAGTCTGGCCTTGAACCCGAGATCCTCCTGTCTCAGCCTCCGCAGCTGCTGGGATTACAGCCGTGCACCACTGCACCATGCCGCTCTTTTCTTGACCTTCCTCCTCCCTGCCCTATCTCACCCCAATCCCCCAATGCCTCCTCCTGTCCTCAAAGAGTTCCTATTTCTCTGCACAAATGTGGCTTTTGTTTTTGTATGTCTTTTTAAAATTTTTGTTGTTGTTGTCAATGAACCTTTATTTTTTATTCATTTATTTGTTTATATGTGGTGCTGAGAATCAAACCCAGTGCCTCACACATGCTAGGCAAAAGCTCTACCACCAAGCCACAACCCCAGCCCTGTTTATACATCTTAATGAAGATTTACAAATATGATCTCACACATGATGATGATACAAGGTGGTAGCCATCTTGGGTTCTTTATTTTTGTATATATCTACTTAATTTTTGGATTATCAGTGATGTGAGCTTGTGGTGAATCAAAGCCATCTGTACTAGACAGTGGTGCCTGTCAATACCCTTTTCTTACCATTTAAGTGCATGCCAGCCTGATTTCCAATGGCAGTAATTCTAATTCTGCCTATGTTTGGCCACTGAGGTATCTTCACCTACTTATCCATCGCAGACAACTCAGGAATTTAATAGTCCCTGAAAATAGCCCTCGTTGACTGATTGGGAATTTATGTTTAAACAACTAACTTGTCTTTTTTCCTTGGTGAGATAACTCATTTCCAGAATAAGACATGTATGTGTTCCGTATTGCTTCCCAGAATTCCCTAGAATTATTAAGCTATAATTGTTCCTGCTAGTATAAACTGGATTGGCCTTTTTTTTCTTTTTTGGCCTATTTTCCTTTGCTACTCTCTTATTGGTTATTTCCTGCACTTACCTCTGAAATAAACTATTTGTACTTGATTATCTGTCTCAGGATCTGCTTCTGGGAAAACCCAAAGTAATATGATTATTCACTCAAGTTGTAAATTAGATTGTTTTGATACTTGGAGTCTGGTTCAAGGGAAGTTCTATGTCTTTAAAATTTTTTTTTAGTTGTAGATGGACACATACCTTTATTTAATTTATTTTTTCTTATGTGGTGCTGAGGATTGAACCCAGTGCTAGGTGAGCGCTCTACCACTGAGCCACAACCACAGCCCAAGTTCCATGTCTTAATGTTCTTTGTAAATGGATGTGTTGCTGAAGACCACAGTTGACATTCAGCTCAGCAGTTAGCAACATCCACAGCCAAGTAATACCTATGTGCTCATTATAGGGTCTGACAATGTTGTAACAATCTTTGGATAGCATTGTTTCTGAGTACTGTGATGATATTTGCCTTTTAACCATGAAGTAGAAGATATTATGATATAAGCTGGTAAATTTCCTCAGGAGGAGAGTCTAGTTGTTGAGCTTTCCAGTTTCAAATGGTTCAGCGATTTTCTTCCATGTTTAGTCTGGCTGCTGACACAAGTGTTGGAATCTCACATGCCGATAAGCTTGAGAAAAGCTGGGACTGCTGAGCTAAGTCTGTGCTTGTAAAAGCAAGAAAGAATTGCTGTATTGAGGAAAGAACCCCAAATTGACAGAAGATTAAGCTAGGAAGCCTGAAGGGGGTGGATGTTTTAATCTCTAGGCACAAAATTAGTCTGCATATATATATTGATCACATTCCTGCTGTTTTAACCATAATTGTTTTCAGTTTCACCTTATTATTCACAATTCTCTAATATTTTATGTGCCCAGAGTGTCTGTGTGTTATATGCACAATCTGACTATAATCCAGTGTGACATTCTCTGAGAGTCAAGCTTCCAAGGACATCAGTATTTCACACCATGATGCTTTGTAGGACACCTTGCTACTCTCTGTGGGGTTCAAATATCAGAAAGGAAGAGAGATCTAAGACTTGGTGTAATCATCTGAATGTAATGAATCAGGTCAAAGAAAAAAAGTAAGAGAAAAAAAAAGAATAAAATGGATATTGTACTAGGGAAATTAGGGACACATGTCAGTGTTTGTCCAGTATAATTGCGCTTTGTTTTCCCCTTTTAAAATGGAAAAGATGACTGGCAAATGTCTCTTCTTCCTTATAAATAGGATTGGCAAGAGGGGAGGGGAGAAAAGAAAGGGGTGTCTTTAAGAAGTGATGGCTAGTAGTGGGAAAGAGTCTGAAGGCCAGATTCCAGTCCCTGCTGTGACAGTTATTTACCTGCTCTGCAATTTGCAATTGCATTTACTGCAAAATTAAGTTTACTTCTCATACACCACCAGACCCAGAAAATGTTGAGGTTAGGAATTGGTATTGAATCAGTGATTTCTCCCACATCCACATGACATCAGGTACAGAATATACTGAAAAAAAATTTTTTTTAAATTAAAAAACAGAGCAAGTACTAGGGATCCATGGTGGTCAGAGATGAATTTAATTGATCTGCATCAGAGGAGAAAGGTCACCTCTAGATTTCAATTATTCAAAACATATTTACTGTGTGTCAGGCACTTTTTTTAGGTACTGGAAATACCTTACAGAAACAAAATCCACATCTACATAGATCTTGCATTTTGGGGGACAAGTAAGGCAATAAAAGATATAAGTAAACAAACTTCAATGTGCTTGGTAGTGACAAGTGCTAAGGAGAAAAAAAAATCACACGAAAAAGGGGGGAAGGAAGAGAAGTAGGGAGACTGTGGTGCAAATTTGATGGGATGTCAGGGAGGGAAAAGTGTAGTCCTAAACTGGATCAGCGTAAGGAACTCTGGGCTTGTATTTTGATAGAAATAAAAGAGAGGAAGGCTTCAGGAATCAGGAAGGATAAAAGCAATTCCGGAAGCTGAGGTAGGAGGATCGCAAGTTCCAGGCCAGCCTGGGCAACTCAGGGAGACCCTGTCTCAAAAATATGAAGGGCTAGGGGTGTGCCCCTCTGGGATCAATTCCCAACACCGGGAAGAAAAGCAAAGAAAGGAAAGAAAAGAAAGGATGCAGAGTGGGGAGTGGGGAAAGGCAGTGAAAGGCGATCCAGTCAGAAGGGAGTTGTGAGGGAGCAAGAAAACGCGTTTTAGGAGGAAAGAGAAAAGCAAAAGTACAGCGCGGGCTTTCATTTCACAGGAAAAGAGTCATGTTTATTATTTCATTTGGAAAAGGCCAAGGATTGTACGATTTGTGACAAAAAATCCCGTTCTGAGATTCTCACTCAATGGCTCTTTCGTGAAAGAATAATTAGGGTTCCTACCTCATGGCTTCCGATTGGCCCAGTGTAGGCGCGTGCTGTGCGCCTATTGGTCGCTGTACCTGTCTCCAGATGAGCGGCCATCTTGGGTCCCGCCCCTACCGTGAGGCCGTTTGGGAATTGCAGTCCCGGCCCGGCTGTGTCCCTGTCAGAGTGTTTTGGCACTCAGACCCCCAAGTCCCGCTGGAGGCCATCCCAGTGGGCACACATTCGGGCAGCGCTCCAGCCCCGCGCTCCTTCCCTCTTTCATTCCCAGCTGCCAAGACCTTGGAAGGTAGGGGTGTGGGGCGAGCCTGAGTGGAACAGTGTACCTGGGATGCGGTTCTGGATTTCCACGTGCGTCGAGTCACGACCCCCCGAGGCCCAGTGGGGCGGGGACTGGGCTAGCGCTAGCGGTAGGCTCTGTCCGAAGGACCCTCACACCCGCTGAGACATCTCGGGTTTGGGACTCAGGCCCCTCAGTTCTTCAGCACCCTCTGCCTTTTATAAATGGGGAAACTAAGGTATGGGGTCGCTGCAGCCCACATACTTTGCCACTTGTGCTGTAGTCGGTTCTGGCCTCTCTGTTGGATCCAGTGTTTGAAGGTGTCATAGATAAGTAGCAGGAATCCCTGCCCCTACAGTTCTGTGTTAAACTCTAGGGTCCCCAAAGAAGGTCTGAAGAGGTGCCCAGACAGGAGCAAAGCAGGGCATGTAGAAGGCAGTATTTGGGGGAGAAAAATGCACATTTGATATTTAAAAGACTCCCCCCCCCCCCAAAAAAAAAGTATCTTCTTAGTTGTGTGAGAACTCATCAGTACTTATATTTTATGTTTGCGGTTTTGATTTTTAGATTAATATATGGGAATTTCAAAGGTATATCCATATGTGGGGGGCTGTGGAAGGGACTCCCGCAACTTAGTGGAACTTGAGCTGTATTTGCAGCTTCCTCTGGTATGTTCAGATTCTGCCTCTGCTGTGTCACCTTGGACCTACCTCTCACAGTGCTAATCTGGGGGGGGGGGGCGGGCTTAGTGCTCAAGTGGCCCAAGGATGCTGTCTGAAGCCGAAATTTAAGTTGAGGTCTTGTTGGTGAAAGTTTGCCATTTGCAAGCTAACTGGTATTATTATTCTGGATTTCTCAGAAATGTGCTGCGGGCCAGTGGAAAATACATCGTCCCTCACCCGTTTTTTTTTTTTTTTTTTTTTTTTTTTTTTTTTTTTTAATAAAGGCTCTGACCCCAGCTGGGCCGGGACTAGATTACAGAGAACGGTGGGAACTCTCACCTGTGGTTAAGCCAGGTGTGCCTAAAAGTTCCTCTTCCGCTCCATGTTATGACCTGAAGTGTGTGCAGCGAAGGCTTCTGGGAATTGGAGTCCTGCCTTTTGTGTCCAAACTATCTGGTACTTCACCTCCCTACGTGCCTTTTGGCTTGGCGAGGTGTCTCCTGGGAGTTGGAGTCTTTTTCAGCCGCTCGGTGTAGCAGCCCTGTCGTTCAGAACTACAACTCCCAAGTGTTCCTGCATTCTTGGTTCCCTAGGTCTGAGTCCAGTCGGCTTGAGCTGGGACTAGAGAGAAATGTTTAGTAAAGATTTTTGTTCTTTGTTTTTCTTACTGTTGGTTATCTATACTTTTATGCGTATGAGATATAGGATTGTATAATGTGTTCCATGTATTAGAGAATCTGCATTTTTTTTCAAAAACAGCGAACAATAATTTACAGAGCGTGTTCACATGATCTCTTTTTAGTAACACTGCATCTCCCATTTGTATATGAGAAAATGCAGAAGATGGTTTGCCCATGGTTACACAGCTAATAATAAAAAGTAATATGTATTTTACTAAGTATATATTACATTTATTATAACAGTCCTTTAAAAAGCTATATGAAAGAAAGAACGAACTATTTTACACATTAGAAAATAAAGTCAGGAAGGTTAAGCAACTCATTCAGAATGTTAACCCAGCCAGTGAATAGAAGTACTGGAATTGTAGCCACTTGTGCTTCACAATCTCTGCTTAGAAAAAGATCCCACCTTTCAGAGCTGAGAGCGAGCCCAACCTTTTTACTTCTGTAGTTAGACAGTAAACATTAGTGCTTTTAAAACCTTTGAGATCATTTAAGTCTAAGGCAAAGATCTTGGAACAGTTCCTGGCATATAGTAAAGGTTCCACGAAAGTTAGCTATATATAGCCTCATAATACCTTTATTTTAGAGATGGGGAAACTGGCCCAGGTGGTAATGCAGTTTGCCCAAGGTCACACAGTTGGTTTGTTTCAGAGACTAGACCACGCATCTTATTTCCAAGCCCAGGGTTATTTTCCTCTTGCCAGCAGTCAGCAAACAGGAGCATCACATGTGCAGTTGTTTAGATAATTGTTTTCCCACTAATTTGCTCTTTCTATGCCACAGACTGGGCCAATTTTGTAAAGTCCCTTTTCTTAGTATTGGTAAGGTTGTAATAATTCATTAACTCAACAAATGTCTTTTGAGCATCTTTATATACTCATGTCTCTTGAGGTGTAAGGGCCACAGAGGTGAAAACTATTTACTGGGTTAGAGCTGAAAGGAACTTATAAATCATCTATCTCTTTCATTTTATAAATTAGGGGAGTGATATACAGTCTTTCTCTCATGCTCTTGTGTCAAAAGCATCCTGTTTCAAAGGAGGCAGGTTTCTGGAGGCTTCACAGAATGGTGTGTGACCTTTCCAGGGTCATACTGTCTTCTACTTGATATCCTTGTCTGAGCCTCATTCTGTAAATATTTTGTGGACTGCTTTAGGACATGTTTTTATATCCTTATCTTTAATTGTATGTACATGCAGCTTCAATATGTTCCATTTCTGTTTTGGCTGTCCATATTTTTCCATTTTGTTCTTTCAGATACTTGATAACACAATCTGATACTGTATTTGCATTCACAGATATTAAAATCTAACCCTTTGATATAAGGTATCAGAAATGTACAAGAGGTATTTGAATCATACAAAACTTTGATTTTAAAAGATACATATGCCCTTCAATTATGTATTCACAGATAATAAGCTAGTAACTCTCACTTTTCCTTTATGAATGATAATTTCTACATAATTAGATAATAACATAACAGTTGTGTAAATTGTTGACTGAACATTCCTGAAAGATTCACTATGCAAGAATTCTCCCCCATCAAGCTGTGTCACCCAGCATTCTACTAAGTGACAATGATAACTCAGCTTCCAGCCCACTGCCTGACCACTAGAAGATACTTAAAATGTATTTGTGGAATTGCATTCATAAGCACCCTTGAACTCTCTTCCCACATCTTTTCCTTGAATTTCAGTTTTCTCTTTTAATGTAGAAATGCAGCTTTGAAATATAAGATGTAGGAGGTTACTTTTATTTCAACGTCTACATTGCTGAAGAAAATCTCAGCCTTTGAGGTCCTCCTCCAAGGGTCTGTCTCTCTGGACATGTCCATGTCTCTGACTTCTTAGATGAAAAAGCTCTCTAAATAGCAAAACATAACAGAAAAGCACTAGGGGTTGGTCATGTGGAGGCTTGTGATTTTAGATCTTAGCTTTCTCTTAGACTTATTTTAGGCTTGGTTTCCTCTCTGTGGAATGGGGATAATAACCATTCACGCCTCATGGAATGATGGTAAAGAAGAAAGCATTTGAACTTTGAGCATGTTGTTGGACTTGCAATAGATTTCAGTAAATAGATAAATAATAGCTCTTGTTTTTCATTATTAATGTCATTTTGTATATGAAAATTTGTATTTACTCAAGATTAAAACTTAAGCCAGATATCTATTTTATAGAATAATTTGCCATTTGTTTTCTTAGTAGCAAGTTTAGTCATCACATTTAATATATGAAGTTTGTCACAACTCTTGCTAACCCATCTTGTTAGCATAGTGATGTTTTCCTTTGTGGGCAGGGTGATTGTGAAGTTTTCGGCTAGATTCTGTCTGTTGAGAGGTCCCTGATGTTGAAAGATATTGAATCTTGGGTTGAAAAGAAGCCTACTTCTGTCAGTGAGATATTCTCTCTACCTCTAGGAAGGACTTGGGCCCATTCCAGGATCCTCAGGATGAAGGGAAACAGTTGTCACCCTGCTGGTGAATAATTTAGGGGATATACTCGTATGGACGCGTTTGTGCTTCTTTCTGAAGCTGACAACTTCAGTAGCTATGAGGTTGTAGATAGGAGGTGAGTTTCTGTAAAGGGGTGTGTTAGAGTCATTGCTGTGACCAAAATACCTGACATAAACAAATTAAAGAATGAAAGATTTATTTTGGTTCCTGGTTTCAGAGATCCCAGTGAATGGTTGGCTGATTCTGTTGCTTTGGGCCTGAGGTAAGGCAGAACGTCATGGTGGAAGGGTGTGGCAGAGGAAAGTGCTTAGCTCATGATAATCAGGAATTGGAGAGAGAGAGAGAGAGAGAGAGAGAGAGAGAGAGAGAGAGAGAGAGAAAACAAGGGGCCAGCGACAAGATATAGTCCCTGATGGTACATTCCCAGTAACCTTCTTCCTCCAACTATGCCCCACCTGCCTATAGTTTCCATTACCTTCCAGTAGTCCATTCAGCTATCAATGGGTTAATCCACTCATGAGGTCAGTGCCCTTGTGATCCAATTACTTCCTCAAGCACCACTTCTTGGAATTGTTGCAGTGGAGATCAAGCTTTCAACCCATGAGCTTTTGGGGGACATGCCAGATCCAAATCACAGCAAAAGGTGATGGAAAGGACAAGGGACAGAGGAGGAACAACAATGAGGATCATGGCAGAAACAAAGAGCACATGGGCAAAGGAAACAGCAGAGGCCCTCGGCATCCTAAATGTGCTTGTATCCAGCACATTCTTCTTGCTTCTGGCTCTGCCAGATACCACCATATGTGCTGGTGATAGATCAATGAATGTAGCTAACAGGGAAGTGATAATGGTGGTGAGTGCTGGTATGTTCTAGCTGTGGAAGAAGTAAGGAAAGAAAGGAGATGTTGGGATTTGATGAGCAGAAAGAGGTTTGGGTGCTTGCCGTATAAAAATCAATGGCTGGAGGAAGTGGTGAGATGAGGCTGCAGAGGCAAGCATGGGTGATAATATGCACAGTTGGTTACTTGTATTTTGTGTGTGTGTGTGTGGGAAGGGAGGTACTGGGAATACAATCCGAGGGCACTCTGCCATTGAGCTATATCCCCAGCACTATTTATTTTATTTTTTATTTTAAGACAGGATCTCCCTACCTTGCCCAGATTGGTCTTAAACTGTGGTCCTCCTTACTCAGCCTCCAGAGTTACTGGAATTATAAGCACGTGCCACCATGCCCAAGCTAGTTATTTACATCTTAAAAGAATTTTGGATTTTGTTCCAAGGACATTTAGGAAATCATTTATCAGTCTTAAGTGGGGAAATGAAATGTTTGAATTTTTTTTTTGAAGGTAGATGAGGTATGGATAGTAAATTTGTGAAAGTTAATGGTTGATGTGGAAATACCAGGTAGGACAGTACTTGAACATTAATGTGCATATGAATCTCTTGCTGCTTTTAAAATGTAGATTCTAATTCAATAGATATGAAATGGAACAAAGAGTATTTCTATTTCTAATAGGATTATGCTGCTAGTTCATGTACTTTATTTTGAGTAGCAAGTATTTAGGAGATGCTTGAGTTGCCTAGGTGAGAGATAATAGTGGTTAAGAGAATGGACTCTTGGCCTTATGAGTTATTATCTGTGTGACTCTAGGGAAAGTGTCCTAATCTTGCCTCAATTTTCTCATGTATGAAATGGAAGTAATAATTCTAACTGCTGAGGAGTATTTTAAGTTTTCAATGAGGTAACCCTCATTGGAAAGTACTTAACACAGTAGCTGGCATTCAATAAATGGTAGCTTTTGATTTTACTGTTATTATTGTTAATAAAATCACAACTTTATGCATATGCTTTATATTTCTTTATCATATTTTGACTGTTGAGTGTAATATATTAATACTTTTAATTCTACTATTTTTGTTTACCTCCCATATATCATTTCTGGAACTTTTTTCTTCTTCCTTTGTAAATGCTTTGGTATTACGGATACAAGGGAGGAGAACTATTTTTTTCTCACTCATCCTGTAAGGGACTAGCGAAACGTCGGAAGAAGAGACCACAAGAGACTGGCTTTATGCAATAAGCATAAGGGGATTTTTATTGAGGATCCTGATTCAGCGCGCTGAGGCTCCAGGCTCACTCAGGAAGGGAAAGCAGCCCAGAGCCCAGAGCAGGGGTTGAAAAATGCTTAAGTACACTTTTTGGAGAGGGCAGGGGCTTTGCATACATCGTAGTCTCCTTTAACAAATCACCATACACCGTGGGAAAATCAAACAACAATTCTTAGACTTGATTAGTACATTCATTGGCGGGAACAGGGCTGGCTGGAGTGATAGGTCATTCCTAACGAGGGGGTTACATTTAAACTGATTGGTTTGGGCCTTGAATGCCTACGTGCCGGGCTACACAGAGTCCTAAGTTACAACCAAATGGCCAGTAGGGCATTGTCTTAACTGCCTCAGGAATTTAACCCAGGTTTTGCAGTTTAGAAGCAGGTTTACAATGCCTGGTCCTCTACATTTTAACTCAGGCTTTGCAGCTTAGAAACTTTACCCTTTCAATCCTAGACTTATGACAAAAGACAGATTAGTACGAGAAAATAATATGAATTTATTTCATAAAATTTTTGTGAAACATGGGAGTCTTCATGAGGAAATGAAGACCTGAATAAATTGGTAAACCTGTGTATTTTTCATGCTCACTTTGATAAAAATGAGATAATTATGAAGAAGTCTGATTAGATTTTTAAAGTCTGATCTAATGTTAATAAACTGGAGGAAATATAACATGGGCTCTTTGTTTAGATTCTTTGCTATCACCCTTGTCTCCAGAGATCAAGATGTTTTTTTTCTCTAGGTATAGGGAGGACACTTCGTATGAGAGGTCTTATGCCGTGTTTCATGGGAAGGTCAGAAAATCCTTCCAGGGTTTTATGACCTGCTTGCAGGAAAGGGAGGGAGGAAGAACCTTCTTGCTTCTGTAACTTTTTCAAATTCCTTTGCTTTAAATATTTTGGGGTATAATGTAATGAGCCCTGTCATGGGAAAATAGATGTATCATACCATGCAGTTGAGTCTCTCTAAATTCAAGGAAGAATCTATGATCCTTAAAGTAACATGTTATATCTGATTATTAAGGTAGGAGTTTAAGTTATCGTCCCTTCTTATGGAAATTCATTTTTTATGTAATATTAATCTGTTTGGATTACTTACCAACCAGTGCTGGCTACAATTAGATCACCTGGGGCTAGTCTTATCCAAATAGATCAAATTAGACGGGGTGAGGGGAGGTAGATGCTGGCATTTTCCTTTTTAAGTCTCTCAGGTGATTTCAAAGTACATTTAGAACTGAGAGTCACCAATGCTAACAAAGGAATATTGTGAAATGAATCAGGTATAAATAGGTAAAGGCCTCAGAAGGAAATGAAATATCTAGAAAGTGGCAATTTGAAGGCTTTGGGAGTGAAAGAGGAGAAATGGCCCCTCACAGAGCTCTTGTGCAATTTGATGAACTAACAACAGGTTGTGCCCTGAGTTATGTTTGAGGGTGGGGAAGCTCTTGTATCTCTGGCTTTGCTTACCTGTATCAGGATTTTCCTTATATCAACTTTCAGTTTGTTTCTCTCTTTCTTGTATTTAGTTTGTTTCATTCTTCATAGCTGGAGGGGAAAGGATAAACCCATTAAAGCTGTGTTCAAAAGAAACTTTCATGGCCCATGACAGTATTATGGAAAAGGTTTAAAGGATTGTTCCGGTAAAATGCAACCCACTTTTACTAATACTATTCTTACATTCTAAGGCAATAGTTTGAAATGAACTACTTAAGCTGCCTGTTATAAAGTTTGGTTTCTTTCTTTTTAAAAAATAGTTATCCCACTCTCCATTTCAGGGCAGAATAATTAGGATAATTTGATTAAACACCTTTAATTTTCTGGATTATTCATAATATATTGGAGACTGTAGGGGAGGAAAAATATCTTTTCTTTATCCTCCTAGGTTCTGCTCCCGGGCCCTGGAGATGAATCTGACAAAAGCCAGATTAAGAGGAGAAACTGTTATGTATTTACATGGAGGCCTTCATAGGAAAGAAGACTCCAAACCCATGGGCAGACCTTGGAGCTTCTGTGCTCAGTGGAGAGAAACTAGACAAAGAAAAAAGTGGTGTGGCATAGCTGGGAGAAGATGGCTAGGAACAAAAGGTTGTTTCTAGTAAGGTTCTCTATGTAGATAAGACTCCTTTCTGGTCTCTGGGAGGGAGCCAGGACCACCTTTACAAATATGTCTCCTTTGCTGAGGGAAATTTATGCCCTGTTTTTAGCTAGATGGGGGAGGGCAGAGTTGTTTTATTTATTTATTTTTCCCTGTATCTGGCTCAGAACAACCCTGATGCTAAAGTGGCATATTTTGGGAGTGGAAGATTCTGATCCCCTTTAGTTCCTCTTTTTTTTTAAGATTTTTTTCCTTCACAGAAAATGAGTGCACTTATATTTGTATGTAAAACCTAATGTCAAAGGTCCAGGAGCTTTCTTAGCCTGAATTTATATTACCCCACACCATAATCTCATTTTCTAAGCCTCTCTACTTACCACAAGGTTATTTCACAATGTGGTAGATTTATTTTTCTAGTTGTTGACTCCACAGAGAGCAAAAGAGAGAGGGGAAAAGAATGTTGTTGCTAAAGGGTTTAATACAGTTAAAAATTACATATATTAGGGACATTTTGTAGGTATGCCAGTGTTTTCTTGTAATGAATAAGTATGGGTGGAAGAGAAAATTGACGAGGTGTTCAAGTTCACAAAAGGTTCATTGACAGTTTTCTGGAAATTAAAGACTCAGTCTTTTATGTGTTTATTAGCATCCTTGTTATGGATTTTCCTCTTTCTATTAACAATTAGAATTCTATTAAAATTCAGTATATTTTCCAGTTTCTCACACTTACAGTTACTGGAGTTAAAAACCATCATAGATAATGTTGAAGTATCAGTACTCCCTCATGAGGCTTAATGCATGCATATTTCAGTTGAAGGGAGACTACAGTCTATAGTTACTTAATCAGTGGAGTTTGTGGTGTGTGGGAACAACAAAATTTTCATTTTCTAAAAGTCTTGAAGTCTTCTGGTATGTTCAGTTTTAAAAACAAAAACAAAGCCCTCTGCTACTTTCTTTACACTGTATTACCTAAAGGACACTTATCTGCTTGCATGAGCCAGGGGATGTTCAACCAGTGCCAGGCAGTTTATGTATGGAGTCAGAGCCTGAGGACAGATGGAGGGAGGGGTGGGAACTTGCTAGAATAAGGTTGTTTTTAACCCTGAAGCACTGATAACTCCTGTTAACCTCTCCCAGGAATGAGCCTGGTGAAAGAAAAGGCAGTAATCCAGGAGAAAACAGGGACCAGAGAGAGGAGAAATGCAGAGGGTATGGAAGAGGAACATAGCAACAAAAAGCTGGCTGGTGGAAGAGGAGGGAAAGTTTGTGTTTTTACAATCATCTGTGTAATTAAAATTAAGTCTCTGTCACTATATCATATGAAAGCGGTAGGTCTTATTTTTACTGACTTTTGTATACCAATTTGGAACTCCCTTGCGGTACAGACTATAAGTTATTCAAAAATCATAGGTGGATATTTTAGAGAAATAGGTGATCACACTCCAGTGTAGTTGAAATTGAGGTATTAAGGCCTGCACCAACTCCCCAAGCGCCCAATTTGATCTAAATGGGACCCATTCTGGGTGATTTCACCTTTTAGCCATGGCCACAAATAACTGGTTAGAAAGATATCCATACAGATCAAATTTATGTAAAGAATTGGGCACTATAATTGGGGTAAATAAATTTCTTCTAGGAGGCAAAGGAGCCTCATTCTAATCTTTTTTAAAAATATTTTTTAGTTGTTGATGGACCTTTATTTTCTTTATTTGTATGTGGTGCTTAGAATCGCACCCAGTGCCTCATGCATGCTAGGCAAGTGCACTACCACTCAGGCACAACCCCAGCCCCTCATTTTATTCTTAATATGAGATATAGCAGATGTAATATATTATTTTAAGTCACCAGGGTTCTTCTCTCACCAAATTTAGACAGACTCAATTTTATGGGCTGAAATACACCCATAATATCCCAATATTTAAAAAGGGTTAAAGGACTTCCTCATGTCATATGCCAACCTCTTGGAATTATTTCTGCACCCAGTGGGAGGGGATTCTGTGACTGGCCAGTCTTGGGGAATATGCCCACCCCTGGAGAGGAGAGGTTCATCTTAAGGAAATAGGCAGGGATGCCTCATTGCTCAGCAACAAAGGTACCGTTCATATGTACTTTGATGTATATGGAATTGCATATCTGGCATGGATATACAGAGAGATGCCTGTTTTAGTTAGCTTTGTATTGCTGTGAGCAATCTACCTTTCAAGGACAACTTGGAGGAGCAAAAGTATTTGGCTCCTAGTTTCAGGGGTTCAATCCATGGTCAGCTGACTCCATTGCTCTGGGACAAAGATGAGGCAGAGAATAGCAGCCCAGGATACAACCACTAGGAGAGAGAGAGGGAGAGAGAGAGAGAGAGAGAGAGAGAGAGAGAGAGAGAGAGAGAGAGAGAGAGAGAGAGAGAGAGCGCACCCGAGCACAGGGAGGGAGATGTGTTTATGGGAGGTGGCAGGGACAAAATATAAACCCCAAAGGCATGCTCCCAGTGACCTACTTCCTCCAGCCACACCCTACTTGCCTGTAGTTACCACCCAGTGAATCCATTCAAGTGTATTAATCCACCAATCAGATTATAGTTCTCATAATTGAACATTTCATCGGAATTCTTGCATTATCTCACACATGAGCTTTTGAGGAACACCTCATACCCAAACCATAGTGATACCCTATTCAAATGGAGGTATTGATAATTTCAGAAGAGGGGAAATGATACTCAGGGTATAAAAACAACAGGTGAGTACTGCAGTTTGAAATCCCTGCTGGCTTAGTGGGTAGAAACAAGGTCAGGAAGCTTCAGTAGCCAGTGGCCACAGATAAATTTTGATGCGTCATTCCTACTTGGTAATGGCCCTCAGCATCTTTGGAGAGTCATTCTGTTATTTATCATTTATTTTCTCAGCAAGCATGTACTGAGGCCTCCTGTAGGTCAGACACTAAGCTAAGTGTGGGTATTTATCAATAAACAAGTCAGGCACAGTGCCTGCCCTTATGGGGTATAATGGAAGAGATGGGAAACATGCAAGCAGACACTTGTTTTTATAGAATGCCAAGTTCAAGAAGGATGACTGTGAAGTAGTGTGATAGTGAAAGAGGTGGGTAACCTATTTAGACAAAATGGCCAGTGATTTGAGCAGAGACCTAATAAAAGGATAAGAGAGGGTGCTGATATTTAAGCATAGGCCTGAGTAATGGATGAGAGGGAGCCAGCCATGTGAAGAGCTGGTACATAGGAAGGAGCTTGCCTACTCAAAGGGATGAAAGAAGATCTCTATGGCTGGACTGTAGGGATTAAAGTGGGGACTGGCACCAATGAGATTGGCCATATAGGCAATGCCCAAGTTACTTAGGGCCTTGGAGTGAAGGTATGGAGTTGGGGTTTAATTATCGAGGTAATGGTCCTATTCCTGAATTTTGGTACTGTGGTTGAAGGCTTGTTCTTTGATGTCCAGAACTTCTTTCCTGGCTTACTTCTTTACTGAGAATCTGCTCTTAGACTTCTTTGTCATTCCATATTGCCAGAACATCAGTTACAGTCTTGGATGATTCCTCTCTAAGGTAGTATTTTTATAGGCTGCTTCAGAGGCCTATTAACCTGCTCATCAGACACCAGGTTCCATGTGTCTAACAGTTCCTTCTTATTTTCTTTATCTGGCTTCTGTTCAGTGTTTGTTATATCTGCTATGGATGTGATGTCAGGTGCATATCCTTCCTTATCTGATTTTTCAGCCTTGTGGCAATGATAATCAAGAGCAAAGCCCTTGCTGGAGGGTGTAGATGGACAGAATGAAAAGGACTGAGGAAGAACAGTTTGGGATCTATTGATTAGTGGAAAGAAGAGGTAATATACAGTTTTACATGTTAGAATTATGACATTTTATATGTTAGACATGTGGAGTGTAGAGGCAAGTGAATCTACACAAGTCCTAGACTTCAACCTTTCTTAAGATTTCTCTGAGCTTGCTTAGCCTCTCATTTCCTCCTCATATTGGGTTTATTACCTCATTTATTGTATTAATATTGTCTGTCTTCCCTCTATAGAAAGTTAGCTCCAGGAGGACAGGGACATTGCTGGTCTTTTTCATGGCTCTGTGTCTGTACATAGAAAAATGCATGGCCTCTGATAGAACAAATTTTATCTCATTGTTGTCATCAAGATCTGAAAGTTGATCTCCTGGTTTTATCCTGAAGGCTGATACTCTATGCAGATTGGCTATTTGTACTGTGCAAATAATAGGAATTTTCAAATGCTGGAGAGTCAAGGAGAGACTCTTAAGGGGAAGGCACAACGGGGAGCTTATTATCTGGCTCTGAGGTCTGACTGCTGGCTTTGCTTTTCATTTACTGTGTTATCTTGAGTGAAGTGTTCAACTTCTGTGTACCTCACTTTCTGGAAAATGGAGATGACAATACTACCAAGCTCTTAGAGTTATTGTAAAGATAAGTAAATCATTGATATAAATAATGCCCTACATAGTGCCTAGCACATAGTGAGCCCTCAACAAATATTATCTGAAATTGGTGTTGTTAAATCTGCCTATCTCTTATTGCAGGTAATTCTTATATGTATATGCTAGTTTTCACTTTGAAAATCAAAACTAGCCTTTTATCTGTACAATGTTACGTGGGGAAGTCTCATATTCACTTTGGTCATCAAATAAACATAGAGAATGTCAGTTTTGAGTATGTAAAATATATTAAAAATGTTGATGAACAACAACCCAGAATTCAGCAAAAAATAAAAAATAAATAAATGCTGGTTGATGTAAAAGACTGGAATATAAATCAGAAAACAAATACATCCACAGTACTGTAATATTTAAATGCCTTCTCATAAACACTTAAGATTCTCATTAGTCCAACATCAGAAAAATGATAAATATTAATATTTGTCATCAAAGAGAAAGCTTAGAAATCAAAGCAGAGTAAATAACTGTTGTATTTCAAGGATTACATAATGTTAGGTACATTTTAAATTCAGTTTCCCCAAAACTGTATTAAAAAAAATCTGTATGAGACAGTTTATTTTTATCCAATATATAAACTAAGAAAAATATGCATTAAATAAAAAAAAATCAGGTGATTTGCTGATTCAGATCATGTTTTCAAAGACTTGGGTTTTGTTGTGTCTTATCTCAACAAAAGAGACACACATGTATCCAAGCAAGCCCTCCTTGTCCCTTGATCTTGAATTCTATTTCAGGAGAGTCACAATGGAAATGGACCACTGGAAGATCATGAAAGCACATGGGTGCTTCCTGTCGTCCTTGGGGGCTCTCTCCCCAGGCTTCTCAGCTCTTCTCAGTTCATGGTGCTGCAGCTCTGAATGTTCCAGGAAGCACATGCTAGAGTCTCCAGGGTCAGGAGGGAGTGCAGGGAGAGAGGACAGGCTGCTGCCATCATTCTGATGTGGATGGGCTCTGTTTCTGTTTTCACAGGACATGAAGTAACCGGCTCAACATGAGAAAGACTCACTGTGTTGCCAAAAAAGCATACTTCTGACAATCAGGAGACCTAGAGTTTATTTCTGGATCTCCCAATGCCTTGCACAAATCTCTTCCTCTTGCTGGTCCTCCCTTTCTACATATGAAGCCAGGGCTTGGGTCTGATCATTCTGAATTCCTGTTCTTCTCCAATATCATGTGATAAGAGTGAAGATCTGGGCTCTGATGAGCACTTCCCTTGGTTTCTGCAGAGGGTAATTCTGCCATAGCTGACTCTGGGACCCTGTGTTATCATAGGTAATTCACTTAAGTCCTTGGCTTCCTCATCCATTAAGTAGGAATAGTGCAGGGTTGTTTTAAACATAAGAGAGGATGTTTAGAGAGTATCTGATATTGCATCTGTCATATCACAGGAATTAAATGATGATGCTGTGATATTGTTATTTCTGGTATTATATCATAATATTGTATAGTGTGTTATTGGTTTAGTCTGCTTTTTCACTGCTGTGACTAAAAGACTTGACAAGAACAATTAGAGGAGGAAAGGTTTATTTTGGTGCTCATGGTTTCGGAGGTCTCAGTCTATTCAGTCCATTCAGAAAGTCAGCTCCATTCCTCAGGACTTAGGTGGGCATAACATCATGGTGGAAGAGTGTGGTGGAAGAAAGTGGCCCAGGACATGATCAGAAAGTGTCGGGGGGAGGGAGGGTAGGACATGACACACAGATACTTCACTCACCAGATGAAAATGTATACCCCAAAGGCATGCCCCCAATAACCCGCATATTCTAGCCACACCCTACTTGCCTTTAGTTATCACTCAGTTAATCCTATGGGGGGGCTGTTAATATACTGATTGGGTTAAGGATCTAATAACCCAATCATTACACTTCTAAGCTTTCTTGCATTCTCTCACACATGAGCATTTGGGGGATAACTAATGTATAAACTATAACAGTTATTTTCTATATTTATATATATATAATATATATAATATCTTGACTTAGTACTTTTCTGTCTCTTTGTCCTCAGTTTCCTCATTTGGAAACTAGGGATGGCAAAAAAACCTACCTCATTGGTTAGTTGGAGGAATAAATGAGATAATACATGAAAACTGGTATACATAGGCAGTAAATACATGTTAGCAATAATCTATTATTTAAAAAAATTTTTTTTAATATTTATTTTTTAGGTTTAGATGGACACATACAATGCTTTCATTTTTATGTGGTGCTGAGTATCGAACCCGGGTCCCGCCTGTGTTAAGTAAGCACTCTACCGCTAAGCCACAATCCCAGCCCAAATCTATCATTTAAAAAAAATACCTTTGTTTTGTTTGTTTATGTTTATGTGGTGCTGAGGAGTGAACCCAGTGCTTCACACATGCGAGGCAAGTGCTCCAACACTGAGCTACAATCCCAGCCCCTATCTATCATTTTTATAATCGCTCACAATACCTTGAATATAATAGTGCTTTTTTATGAAAGAACTAGATAATATGAGGTGTATAGTATAGTAACCTTCTCAAATACATATGCTGAATATTTCTGATAGTTCAAAAGACCCAACACTTCCTTAAACATCTCATTTATTATAGGAAATGCTAAGTAAATGATGTTAAATCTGTACTTAAAAGTTAAATATCCAACATTTTTTCTCAAACCAGGATTTTGAGGCTTCCTTAAAATCTGCTTTTTCAGGTTCATGATCAGGAGTTGAAAGCAAGTTAGGAGATACCTTACATTTTATTGGATTAGTATGGGCCAAGCATGAAACCAAGGGCTTTGCATGAATTCTCTCATTTTATTCACATAGTAACTCTCTGAAGTAGAGACTGTTATTATCCCTGTTTTGTAGTGGAGAAAACTGAAGCTCCAAGAAGTTAAGTAAATTTTCAAGGGCACCCGGCTGGTAAGCGGTAGGGCAAAGACATGAATCCAAGCCATCCATTCAGGGAGTTTGTACTCTGTCAGCTGATTTCTTTAGATGGTATATCTGCTTAGTAGTTGCTTCCTCTGTATAATGAAGTCTAATGGACAAAGACAATATAAATGGACTTGCTTTTTTATCAATGGCAGCAAATTAACATTTGTTTTTATTGTTTTTGAGATCATTCAATTCCAAGTAAGTTGATGAATTTCAATATAGAATAGATTTATTTAAGGAAACATCAATATTTTTCTCAAATTGGCAATATCAAAACTATATTTATGGAATTAAAGAAAACATACTGCATTTACATAATGCAAATTCACTTAGAAACATGAAACTTTTAAAATCATTTTCTGTAGACTAGTTTGCAGCTTTTAGCATCAGTCTATTTTGAAAACACACAAATAAATTGTTTCTCATTAACTCCATTGAATCTACAGGAAGATATTAAACAAATATCTGGTGTCAAATGAGTCCAACATCTTGATCAGAGAGCTCAGAATAATCTATGAGAAGGTGCTATTAAAAAAAATAGGGCTGGAATGTGGCTCAGTATAGAATGCTTGCCTTGCATTCATGAGGCCCTGGGTTCTATCCCCAGCACCACCAAACAAACAAAACATCTTGGTAGCTGCATAAGAAATTTTAGATTTAAAAGATATAGAATTAATCTCTTTGCCATTACACTCTTAGTTGATAGCACTGTTTATGTCTCAGGATAGGTCCTTTCTAGCCTTTTTAAAAATTACATGTATGTATTTGTTTTCTTAGTTTTCTAAACTGGGATCATGCTTTATAAATAGTTTTGTTACCTGTTGTCACTCATATGCATTTTCTCAGGTCATCACTGTTTCCATGGTTTATCCCTGTTAGAACATGGATGTTCTGTTGTAACATTTCCCAATTGATTTAACATTTAGTTTTCCCCATCATTTTTTCCTGACATATATTAATAGCGAATATTTGTATATGTGTGTAATCACATCCATGATTCTTTTTTTTAGGATACATTCTCATAAGTGGCAGTGCTGGGCCACACTGTCTGCTATGGTAGCATCTGCCTGGTTTTCCTTTGCTGCAGGCAGGGATCCCCTGTAGACATGGAATCCTCACTAACTGCTTCCACTGGGCTCTGCTTCCCTGGAGCTTCAGAGAAGAGACTATAAAGCTGGAAACTTGTGGGACAGTTAACTCTCTGTCTTCAGGTTCTGCTGGTTGATCAAAACAAATGAGTTGAATTGCTTGTGCCAGCCTTGACCTGCCATGTATTATTTAGTATGTTAGTATGTTGCCATGTTTTATTTATTATATTGGTAAATACTATTACTTAATATGTTTCCATAATACATGTTATGTATTATTAAGTATGCCAGAATGTCTTTAGCTGCAAGTAGCAGAAAATCTGATTTAGGATGGCTTAAAAAAAAGAGGATTTTTTTTCTTTTCCTTCTGTATAATAACAACAACAACAACAACAAAAAATCAGAAACAGGTGGCTATTCAGCAGGTCAGAGATGTGGAAAGCATTTCTGCAGTGCTCTGGGCTTTTCCCTCATGGTCATGGAATGGCTGTGGCTGAAGCAAGCATTATCCTTCCAAGAAGGAATGATAGACAAGAGAGATTAGTGAGATATATTCTTGATCCTGGGAGTTGTTAGCCTGATCCATTAAAGTTGTTCCTGTTTCTTTTATTGTGATTTAAGACAACATAAATAAATATATGTTCCTTATCAAAAATATATTTAATTTGTAATCTCACAGGTAATTATTGCTCTCATTTCTATATCTATGCATATAATCTAGTTAGTTATAAATGCACAGAAAAGTGGGATTATCCTTTTTTGTACTGCCTGTTCTATCCTTTGGTGTACTGGCCTTTATTTTTGTGGTGCTGGAGATGGAACCTAGGTCTTTGCACAAGCTGGGCAAATTCTCTACCACTGTTATAAACCCCAGCCTGTAACTGACCTTGTTAACCAGCATCCAGATTTGTGCCTAGAACCTGATAGATGCTTAAAAGGTTTACTGAAAAGAATTCTTTTTTTTTTCTGGTATTGGGGATTGAATCCAGGGACGCTTAACCACTGAAGCACATCCCAAGCCCTTTAAAAAAATTTTTTTTGTAGTTGTAAATGGACAGAATGCCTTTATTTCATCTGTTTATTCTTATGTAGTGCTGAGGATCATGCATGCTAGGCAAATGCTCTGCTGCTGAGCTACAGCCCCAGCCCCCTAGACCATTTTTATATTTTATTTAGAGGCAGGGTTTCACTAAGTTGTTTAGTCCTTACTAAGTTGCTGAGGCTGGCTTTGAACTTGTGATCCTCCTGCCTCAGTCTTCCGAAATGCTGGGATTACAGGTGTGCACCGCCTTGCCTGGCTGAAAAATTAATGAATTTTTTTTTTAAAACAGAGTCTAAATACATTTCTGTATCACTGAATACTTTTCTACAGTATGTATTTTACAGCACAGTTTTTAATAGGTGCATATTGCTCAGATTTGGATGTTTCATAATTTCCTTCAATCATTTCCTATGATTTTACATGTAGATTTTTCCAGAATTTTAAATATAACAATTCTGCAGTGAACCATCTTCTTATGATTGTGTATAAGTGTGTGTGTGTGTACGAATATCTTATTTCCTTAGATGAATTTCTTTTAAAAGTGGAATCACTGGGTCTAGGAATGGCTGTTCTTGAGGGCCTTGGAGAATTTCACCAAATAGCCCTCTTCAAATGTGCTACTTTCTTTCTTTTTAAAATAATTTTTTTTAGTTGTTGATAGAGCTTTATTTTTATTTATTTTTATGTGCTGCTGAGAATTGAACCCAGTGCCTCACACATGCCAGGCACAACCCCAGCCTCAAATGAGCCGCAACCCCAGCCTCAAATGAGCCGCAACCCCATCCTCAAATGTGTTACTTTCTACTACTACCAGCAATGAGAGAGTTCTTATAGCCTTTTTAGCTCTTTGTTTTTAACAGAATTAAGTGTGTGTGTGTGTGTGTGTGTGTGTGTGTGTGTGCGTGCGCGCGCGCGCGTGCTCGCGCGCACGTGCGTGCATGCCCACGTGCGTGCATGCCTGCATGCACATACAGGCACCCTGTTCATCTGGTTCAAATTTCCCAACAACACAAAAAGGTATAAAGTGCCCTAATATCCAGAGTATACAAATAACTCAAAAAATGAAACAATAAGATAACAAATAACCCAATCAACAAATGGGCCCAGGACCTGAACAGACACTTCTCAGAGGAGGACATACAAACAATCAACAGGTACATGAAAAAATGCTCACCATCTCTAACAGTCAGAGTAATGCAAATCAAAACCACCCTAAGATACCATCTCACTCCAGTAAGATTGGCAGCCATTATGAAGTCAAACAACAACAAGTGCTGGCGAGGATGTGGGGAAAAGGGTGCTCTTGTACATTGCTGGTGGGACTGCAAATTGGTGTGGCCAATTTGGAAAGCAGTATGGAGATTCCTAGGAAAGCTGGGAATGGAACCACCATTTGACCCAGCTATTGCCCTTCTGGGACTATTCCCTAAAGACCTTAAAAGAGCGCACTACAGGGATACTGCCACATTGATGTTCATAGCAGCACAATTCACAATAGCTAGACTGTGGAACCAACCCAGATGCCCTTCAATAGATGAATGGATAAAAAAAATGTGGCATTTATACACAATGGAGTATTACGCAGCACTAAAAAATGACAAAATCATGGAGTTTGCAGGGAAATGGATGGCATTAGAGCAGATTATGCTAAGTGAAGCTAGCCAATCCCTAAAAAAACAAATGCTAAATGTTTTCTTTGATATAATGAGAGCAACTAAGAACAGAGCAGGGAGGAAGAGCAGGAGGAAAAGATTAACATTAAACAGAGACATGAGGTGGGAGGTAAAGGAGAGAAAAGGGAAATTGCATGGAAATGGAAGGAGACCCTCATTGTTATACAAAATTACATATAAGAGGTTGTGAGGGGAATGGGAAAAAAAACAAGGAGAGAAATGAATTACAGTAGATGGGGTAGAGAGAGAAGATGGGAGGGGAGGGAAGGGGAGATAGTAGAGGATAGGAAAGGTAGCAGAATACAACAGTTACTAATATAGCATTATGTAAAAATGTAATGGATGTGTAACCGATGTGATTCTGCAATCTGTATTTGGGGTAAAAATGGGAGTTCATAACCCACTTGAATCTAATGTATGAAATATGATATGTCAAGAGCTTTGTGATTTTTTGAACAACCAATTAAAAAAACCCAAAAAGGTATAAAGTGAACTTTTTCTCCTCTTCTTCTTCCCATTCTCTCATCTCTGTCCTCATCTCCCCTAGAGTAGCTACTATCGCTAATTCCTTTTACCTCTCTTCTGTGTTTTTTAGTGCACACAGGAAAAAAATACATATACATTATTTTTCTTTCTTATATAAAAAGTAGTGTACAATATACATTGCTCTGCACCTTACTTTATTTGGTTTGACTGATGTATAATGTTCCATTATGTGAATATTCCATACTTTTATTTATTTATTCTCTTCTCTAGCTTTATTTGAGACCTGTTTCTTTTAGCCAAACCAGGCCCAAACAAACCATAATATTCTGGCCCTGCAGTATGTCACTAATAGGAGTAGGCAGCTGTGTCTTAATTTCCTAACTTACTGCCTGGCCTACTGCACATTTTAACTTTGCCTTCCAATGTGTAGTTGACAGTATCTAAAATATTCTGAATTTTCCAAGAAGAGAGAATTTCAAAGTAGGCTTATGCTTTTGAAGGTCATGTTTTGTCCTTCTCCCCCACCTTTTTTTGAATATTTTTTTAGTTGTCAATGAACTTTATTTATTTATATGTGGTGCTGAAAATCGAACCCAGTGCCTCATACATGCTAGGTAAGTGCTCTACCACCGAGCTACCACCCCAGGCCTCTACCCTAGCTTTGATCATGAAATATTTTCATGTTCTAATTTGGATAAAGAACCAAGTTCTTCATTCTCATTTCAGGGATAGTGCATTCTTATAGAAAGTTATATTCTTTAAGGAATTTATATGTTTTAAGGAATTTAATCTTAACAGAGTGCCGAGTTCATTGTATGATTAATTTGACATCTGGAAAATCTTATATTGCCTTTGTTAAAGGCAGTCTTGTCTTTTCTTCTCTTTTTTTATTGGTGTGGAGGAGTGGTGGCTCACTCTAAGAACATACTAAACCATGTTCTTCCAGTATTTGGAATTTATAGCAGGTTAAGAATACAGGAATATAAGAGGTAAGGGCCTAAATGGTAACTTAATTTTCCATTTCTGTGATCCATTAGTTTCCTGGAGCTACAATTACGTGTCCAATATGTGCCCTTTATAAAAGGCTTGGTGGCCAACTCTTCAGTGAGCCTTCCCTGATCATCCTAAGCAACCCCTCTCTGTTTTCTACCTCACCTCCTTCTTCTTTTCATAATACTTGTTACAAAGTGAAGTTATTTGATTGTTTATTTGCTGCCTTTCTCTCTGAATAGAGTGTAACCTCTGTGAGGGAAAGGATTGGGTTAGCCAATGGACTCCAGGGCCTAGCAAAGTGCCTGGCACATAAGAAGATGCTTAGGAAATTTGCCAAACTAGTGCTTCATAATAATCTCTGTTATTATGCTGTATATAAAAGATGGTTGCTTACATTCATTTGAATTTGACTAAATTAATAAATGGAAACCAGGACATTCAGAGTTCAGTGAGCATATTTTCACTGAGATGTCTATTCACATGGTTTTAGATTCACATGCAGCTGTACAGTAGTTTAGAGAGATTCTTGTGTGCATTTTACTTGGTTTCCTCCAATGATAACGTTTTTCAAAACTAGTTTTACATCTAGTTTAACATCCCTAATCAGGATATTGACATTAATGTAATCTAATTGTCTCACTGATATCTCTCCAGGTTTACTTTGGTTTATTTTAGTTCTGCATAATTGTAAGTATTTTTTGAATTTTGAAAGGATGACTTCTTAATCTTGAATACTCCCTTGATGGCTAAACTCCATAGTTTTTAAATTTCTTTAAAAACCATAGCATATTAGCACTGGAATAGAACTTCAATGGGCTACTTTGTGTTGTAGAAGTTCCCAAACTTTAGAATTTCAGAAACTATAAATCTTATTTTTTTATTTTCATCTGTTTTTTTTTGTGTTTTGTTTTTGTGGTACTGGTTATTGAACTGAGGACCTCACATAAGCTAGGTAAGTGCTCTGCAACTGAGCTACATCCCTAGCCCCTACACGTTGTTTTTTGGGGTTGGGGTATTGTGATTGAACTCAGGGGCACTCAACCACTGAGCTACATCCCCAGTTTTATTTTCTTGTATTTTATTTAGAGAGGGTCTCACTCACTTGCTTAGTGCCTGGCTGTTGCTAAGGCTAGCTTTGAACTTGCGATCCTCTTGCCTCAGCTTTCTGAGCTTCTAGGATTATAGATGTGCACCATTGCACCTGGATTATATTATTTTTTAATTGGAAGATAAAATAGGGTGGGAACTGATATATAATTGCTAACTTTTAATTCTCCCAAGCAAAGACATTGGAAAAACTTACATATGTTTTATGTTTTTCTCATTTTCCAAGGAACTTATTAAAAACTTTGTGATAGTCTGATCCTGGTTGGCCAACTGGTTCTTGGGAAGCCAGATTCTAGTCTAATTGCTTTAGTCTGAGGATCAGAACATTTAAGTGTGCAATCTAAGTCATTGTCATTGTATCATTGCATTCTCAAGGCATAAATACCTGAGAGATGATTAAAGCATGTTTCTTACTTTATATCTGAAGATAACATGGCCTAGAGAGAGGAGGGGCTCTACAAGGTGACAGAAAAAACCTTATTTACATTCCCCATGTTTTACTACTGAATTACTTGATCTATGGATCTTGACTTTATGAACCAAGGAGAAATGATTGTGGGGTTGATCCAGAAGGAAGTGTAGAAGATGTTTAGTCCGGCTTCCCACATAATATAAACATTCCTTCTCCAGGGTTTCTGGAAACATTATTTATTTTGTCTCTATTGGCATATGTTTAATAGTAGGGACATTTCTATTTTATAAATTAATCTTTACACCTGTTATGTATCCTTATAAAGTCTACAGCTGTTTTCCTGTCACTCTGAACTCATTGCTAGCAACAATAATGTGTACTGAGAACTTTGTCCCAGGTCCAATGCTGTATATTACATACTGTCACCTTAATCTCTGACCTGTGAGATAGGCACTCTTATTGTTTCCAATTTCCTAAGGATGGCCTTATTCTCAAAGGGTTAGAATTAAAAGCACTAGGTAACACAGTTAGAAAGGGGCATGGTCTGTCTATTAGTTTCCTATGGCTGCTGTAACCAGTTAGCACAAACTTTGGGCCTTAAAACAACATAAATTAATATTCTCACAATTTTTGAGGCCAGAAGTTAAAAATAAGGTCTTGGCAGGGTCATGATTACTCATAAGGCCTCAGGTGAGAAATTTTCCTTGCCTCTTCCAGTGCCTAGTGGCATTCTTTGGCTTATAACTGCCTATTTATTTCTCTTGGCTTTCTCTTCAATCTTTCTCAAATCTCCATCTGCTTTGTCTCATAAGGACATTGGTCATTGTATTTGGAACCCACCCAGATAATTCAGTTTGATCTCAAGAGTCTTAATTACATCTGCAAAGATGCCTTTTCTTATTAAAGTAGCATTTGCAGGCTCCAGGGATTTGAGGCAGACATATTTTTTTTAATTTTTATTTATTTTTTTAGTCATACATGACAGTAGAATGTATTTTGATATATAATACATACATGGAATGTACATACATCAATCATATTGTCTATTCTATTCTGCTGCCCCTCCTATCTCCCCTGCTCCTCCCCTCCTCTCCCATCCTTTCTCTCTCTCCAGTCTAATGTGATACAATTTTTTTTTCTTTTTCTCATCACAACATCATACATGTATTCTGTATAATGATGAGGTTCTTCTTCCATCTTCTGTGCAACTCCCCTTCTCCCTCTTTTTTCCTCCCACCTCTTTTCCCTATTTAGTGGTAGTCTTCTTCTCATGCTCTTCCTCCCTATCCCATTTTGAGTCACCCCCCTTATATCAGAAAAGACATTCAGCATTTGTTTTTTAGGGATTGGCTAACTTCACTTAGCATAATCTGCTCTAATGCCATCCATTTGCCTTCAAACGCCATGATTTTATTATTTTTTAGTGCTGAGTAATATTCCATTGTGTATAAATGCCACATTTTAAAAATCCATTCATCTATTGAAGGGCATCTAGGTTGGTTCCACATTCTAGCTATTGTGAATTGTGCTTCTATAAACATTGATGTGGCTGTGTCCCTGTAGTATGTTCTTTTTAGATCTTTTGGGTATAGTCCGAGAAGGGGAATAGCTGGGTCAAATGGTGGTTCCATTCCCAACTTTCCAAGGAATCTCCATACTGCTTTCCAAATTGGCTGCACCAATTTGCAGTCCCACCAGCAATGTATGAGTGTACCTTTTTCCCGCATCCTGGCCAGCACTTATTGTTGTTTGACTTCATATGGCTGCCATTCTTATTGCAGTGAGATGGTATCTTAGAGTGGTTTTAATTTGAATTTCTCTGATTGCTAGAGATGGTGAGCATTTTTTCATGTATTTGTTGATTGATTGTATATCCTCTTCTGAGAAGTTTCTGTTCAAGTCCTTGGCCCATTTGTTGATTGGGTTATTTGCTTTTTTTGTTGTTTAACTTTTTGAGTTCTTTGTATACTCTAGAGATTAGAGCTCTATCTGATGTTTGAGGGGTAAAAATTTGTTCCCAGGATAGAGGCTCCCTATTCACCTTGCATATTATTTCTCTTGCTGAGAAAAAACTTTTTAGTTTGAATTCATTTCATTTGTTGATTCTTGGTTTTAATTCTGTACTATAGGTGTCTTATTAAGAAATTTGGGGCTGAGGCAGACATATTTTGAGAGGGTCTGCCATTCAACCTGCTGCAAGCTGATTCCAGAATCTCTGCTTTTCTCTGCTATGCCATATTCTGTGGAATGCCACAGATACAGTGTCTTTTGTCTTCCATGTGGTAAGGAAGTCTCATATCTCCATTGCTTTGTCTAAAGGAAGTGCTCAATGATGGTTTTAGCAATGAATAACCCATGGAATACATAAAGGCACATTTCCTGTCTTCCATTATTTTTCTCCAGGCAGAATATCCCTAGGTTCTTTCTGTGAAGTTTGGGAACTGCCCCATTCTTAGTTGCCCTCCAATAGGTGATTTCTAATTTGGCCAACACTCCTCCTCAAATATGCCTTCCAGATTGAACCCTACTTAAGATCTAACTACAGATGTAGGGGAAACAAAATTCTACCTTTACCTTTTTACGGATTTGACTAGTTTTGAGAATTAAATTGACATATGATAGATTCATAGGGAAAAAAGCACTTGCATTTAATTAATATAAATTTTTGTGGCATAGGAGCCCTCTAAGGAAACAGGTGCCCACAGATGAAATTAGGGTTGAGTACTTATATGCTGAATTAGAGAGAGAGAGAGAGAGAGAGAGAGAGAGAGAGAGAGAGAGAGCAGTAGATTGTGAAAATGTGACAATGCACAGGGGCTTGGGTTAAGGAAGTTAATTGGGTGAAGAAGTGACTAGGAAGATAAAGGTTAGCGTAACAAGGTTTGTTCATTCAGTATTCTATTGGTTCAATTTCTGGTCCTTACAAGAATGTTAGTTTCCTTTTCCTATAGGGAGGACAGTTTTTCCATTGAGAGTTTTAGCTCTTGCTTTCAAGAGGAAAAGGGGGAGGGTCAGACCATTCTTCTTGTGCTTGCTATTTTTTAAAGTGCTTTGTTTTATGCCAAATAGGCATATTTGGGGATGGCATATTCTGCTACCCTTCACACTATAGAAGTAAACTTAATTCTCATGGTTCATACAGTCTGTTTCTTTACTATAGCTATGAATTGTTTTCATTTTAAAGTAGTCACCTAAGTCATTGCTGATGTTAACAGCTAAACACATTAAGAAAAAACAACTCTCTATATTAGTTGCCGTACACAGTCATTGAGTTTTTAGGACCAAATTCAACCATCAGTTATGCCAATGCAATTTTTATTATTTTTGGATTCTGGAGATGGACTTTGAGTTGGGAAAGAAAATAATCCAAATGGCATACTCTGGGGTTTAGTAGAAAGGGCAAACATATTTATAAATACGTCTGGCTTTCCCTCTCTTTTCCAATTTTTTGATCCCATGGAAAAAAATTGTGTACTGTGAGAAATGAATAATAATCCAAACAATTTTATGCAGAAAAAAATAGGATTTTTATGACCAAATGTGGGAGAAGGGACTACTTTTCTTCTTCATTTCTTCCCATTGTGGCATTAATTGGTGGTCTTTTTATTAATTTATTAATTCTTTAAGCAGGCACATACTTGTACACAATTATCAGGTACAGTGTGATGTTTCAGTAAATATATATTCAAATCAGGATAAGCAATCTTTTTACTTTTTTTCTAAATTAAATTTACCAACTGCTTCTGTTAATTTCCATGTACTTGTACCCTGAGCAAATTCATGCTATCAGTATTGTATGTGCTACAAGTTTCACTGCTGTCAAAACATATTTTTAAAAATAACCCATGGGTTTTAGTCAGTACAGTCAAGATAAATTAGATTTTTAAAAATAAGATCTACCTTAATATGTAGATCAGCAAGAAATTGTGATTATGATTAACTTTTGCCCTTAAGTGGCAAGATAGGACAGAGTTACACTAATGTTTAAAATTTTTAAAAATTAATTAAATTTTTAAATGAGGGGTTAAAATAGAGAATAGATAATTACTCCCAGTGGTAGATTCTATGGCTTTCTTTAGTCCATTAGGCTTTCTACTGCATCTTGCTGCTTTTATCAGAATGGTTTCTTTGAAAAGAGACATTTTAAAGAGAAAAGCCCTGTGCTTGGCCCTCTTCCCCTCATCCTCCATTGCTATCTCCAATTACACTTGAAACCTGGACTTGACCAGCTCTTCCACAGGGAAACCTTTTCTAACCCATAAGACTGGATTACTTTTTTTATTGCAAGCTCCCTTAGTACCTTGTATTTAATTTTTTTGCAACCTTTATTACTTTAATCTCAATTGCATGTTAATGTTTGTCCTTTACTCTTGACTGTGAATGCTACGAGGGCAAGGGGCTGTGTCTGCTTTCAGTGTTCTACCAACCGTACCTACTTCAGTGTCTGGCTCCTACTAGATGCTTAATAAACGTTTCTTGGCTAATTGGCTGGAGGCTGAAAAAGTCACTTAAGAGCATGCGGAACAATCATCTTAGCAATGTTTGCATTTGTGTTGTGTGTGTGTGGACACTAAGATAATGATAGGGAACTCTTCTTTCTTTTTCTCTTTCTCTGTGTGTATTGTATATGTATGTGTGTTTTGAATACCACTGCATCAAATTACTGAAGTAGAAAGAATAGTTGACATTCTGTTTTAAAGTGACCATGTATTTGACCCACTTCTTCTCTAGTAATGTCATCACAATTGTATCTCATCGCAGTGGGTTCTTGGAGGCTGACAGGCGGAACAAGTAGCTTCAGCACACAGTCCTCATCTGTCATACAGAACAGCTTGCAGATTCTTATTATGTGAATGAAATATGGAGAGAAGTATATTTTACTTCCTGGGCTATCAGGGTAATTGAAAGTAACCATATCAGGGCACGAGGGGAAAATGCAGGAAAATAGACTGCCTTTGTGAAGGGCAACTCTTGGCTCTTAGCTGAAGGTGTTGAACCTCATCTCCAATTGCAGAGGCTCAGCATGTGTTTCCTGTTATGAAAAGACCCAAGATTGAATCAGCACCTCATTTCAGTAAGGACAATGCCTTGGTTCCTTGGTTCATATTACTGCCCCTCAGCTGCCTGATGAGATGCCACCACGATCGTCTTTGGAGCTTCATCCCATGGGACCCTGGGCATAGGCTTTGTGTTCTTTAGCCAGGGAGGAAAACCATTTTAGTATTCCAGATCAATAAACTGTAGTAGAAAATTGGAAATGTGCTATGAAAAAATCATTAGGCAGAGAAAGTCTACTGTTCCCGAGTTTAGGATCAGAAGAAATAAATAACACTTGACTGCTCTTATAGTTGAAATTTTACAAGCTCAGCCCTGGTGAAATGGAATATCAGATAATACTGTATCAATGACACTTTGCCTTCTAAATGGTTTGGTTCTGAAGATAGAAATGTGCTTTATAGAATTGTTTTAGTTCAACGGAAGCTTTTTACTTAACACTGGTGAAAGTTCTAATGTGGTGACAGAAAGCAAGGTACAATTCAGCAGTCATTCAAGTCATGACTTGGTTATATTTTGAGATAGCTTTAAAATCACTTAGTCGAATAAAACTCTAAAGTACTGTAACTGCCAGGTTGCTTTATCTAATTTATGAAACAGAGGCAAAGGAATCAACAATAACTTTCCATTTACCATTATTAGATTAGCTATTACTGAAACCACAGAAAGTATATAACCCTTTACTTTGTGTTCACTTGAATTCACTTATTAAGCTTTGATGGGACTTTCATTTAACCAAATGCCTTTGTTTACAACAATAAGCATGTTAAATCTTTTGTGTTTAGAATTTGATATGACCATTTGTGCCGCAACAAAGGCATGTTGAAGTTACAGATTCTATTTATTTGTGTACTGTCAAACATTTTTCATTCACTCTGGTTAGGGTTTTTTTTCCCCCCTGGTTTTCAGAAAGACATTTTTAGATCTACAGGCTTCTACTTTTTCAAGAATATAACCAGCCACTCACAAACATGTAACTACTCATAGCATCTCCATAAAATTGATTTTTCAAAAACTAAATAAGCATCTGGTGGTCTGAAAATGTTTTATACCTGATATTTAAAAGATATTTTGACTATTGCCAAAAGGAATCGATTCCTTCTTGCCTTCTCTGTGGTGGATGCCATCATATGCCACTGTGTTGTGTAGAGCACAGACTCTGGAGGGAGATAGTGTTGGATTTGTACCTCAGCTCTGCCACTTACATGCCTACAACCTTGGACTTCACCTTTTAGGAAGGTTAGTTAACTGTAATCACCCTTTCTTTAGTTTATAACAGACTTCTTAATGTAACTTATGGTGTTATACATGAGTGGATGCATGTAAAGCCATGAACTGTGATGGTTATTATAATTGGTGTGTGTCTGTCCACATGTGATTTCACATAAGTGAAGTCTTACTGATTCTAAATTGAGATCAATAGCAGAAATGCTATCATCATGCCAGTACTTGAAAAAAATTGTTTTTTTTTGTTTGTTGATGGATCTTTTGTTTATTTATATACAGTGCTAAGAATTATACCCAGTGCCTCATGCATGCTAGGCAAGCACTCTACCACTGAGCCACAATCCCAGCTCATCCTATTGGTGCTTAATGTTCTGGTATTGTGGCCATATCTGAAATAACATAGTTACCATTTAGGATGTAGAGACGCAATTTAAAGACAAATCTCTTGAAGGTAGCTGTTTCATTTGTTGAGATTGTAACCCTGAAGCCAAATCCATACTCTAAGAATATTACTTTTAAAATGGAACTTTATTTCAGTCCTTTTGAATTGACATAAAAACTGGGAGATAAGGCATGTTTTAGGCATGTGAACTAGACTTGTATGGCTCTTACAATAAGAAGGGGTCTTCTCAACAATTCATTGTTAGGGTTTCACTTTGTTTCCTGCATCTGTTAAGCTTGTATCTGCCTTGTAATGTATGGTTTGCTTTTTTGTCTTCATTTCGATCCTTCACTTCTGTGTTTCTAGGGTAGTAGAGATGGGTTTGGAAATATCCACACTATTTCACCTAGTGTCCTTTAGACCAGTAGCCCCTGAGGAGGAGTCAGGTTGGGAGATCTGCTTCCTAACATTGGTCACTAGCAAATGCACATGGTTCTTATGGGTGTGGAATTTTCTCATCATCTGTATCATCTTCGGTTAGCTTGAATAATGAGTCATAGAAGAATGAAACTTCTTTAGCTGTGAAAGTTTCAGCAAGAATAAATGTTATGCCCATGGTGTTAGTATAATGCAAAATAAGATAGCATTTAAAGACAGTCTCAGCTTTAGCATTGGATTGACAATGCCCCTCACTTGAGTCAGGGAATGGGGACTTACTGAGATACACCATCTGGCAAAATAAGGAAGGCCAGTCCTGTGCCAACGGAAAAAGCTGCATCAGTTCCAACTCTTGTGTACTTTGCACATTATTGGATGCCTTGCAAAACATTTATCACTTTTTAATTAGGAAGGACTAAGGGATTTTAGTACCCCCCAAAAATGTCAGCAGCCCAAAGATAGAAAAATTATCCAGTGGATCATAAGGGACAGTAAGTGTTTAATTGTGAGCTTGCATAACAAGAACAGTTTCATCCTAGGATCTTTGGAAAGGGACATGGGCTGGTATGCCCTTGGTCTGTTTGGGTAGAACTAGGGATCAGGTCTCTCTGATATTCTGACAGTCTCCCAGCCTATTTCTCCTGCAGCATGGCCAGTCCTTGAAAGCACATGCCAGGAGATCAACTCTGTTCTGCTTCTTGGCCTATCATGTAAACTGTGGCCTGTCATGTTCATTAAAATGAAAATTTGTCGAATGGAATTTGCCCGACTGGCAGAATAGTTTAAATGTCAGATGTTGTTAGGCCTGGATATAAATATTATGTTTCTATTGTTAATTAATTGCAGCGCCTCAGTACCAGTGATCCAAAATCCAATTTAGTCTGCAATAGGCCTGTGAAAAAGGGCCAGTGATAATGAATGCAGAGGGGGAAAATGTATTCAGAGTTTCCATTGTATCTGTCAATGTCCTCTTAGAAAAATAGCAAATTTTGGTGTGTCACTATTATTCAAGAGGTGCAAAACAGGACAGAATTAAGACTCATTGTTTTCTGGAACTTCTCAAATGTTACTGTCGAATCTATTCCATGCTAGCCGTGTGTCTTTCAGCAACAAAATTCTAAACAGATGCTGCCCTGTTCCTTTTCCTTGATTTCCCCCTCATTGTTCCCACCCCTGAATCTGTTATGCTCCCAGCTCAGTTCAGAGTTGTAGAATTGAGTTATCTAGTGCTATACCCTTCTCATTTCTCTATGCCGCGTTCATTTCCTGTCTTTCTTTTGCCATAAACCCTTCCTTTCTTTTGCTTTGCATCCTTTGTTTTGGTCCCTAGGCTCAGCAGCCTGTCTGTCAAGTCTGCCATTGTTTGTTAAGATCATTTTGCTTCCAAATTGAGCTCTGTGGCTGAATATCACTCAGAATAATGCTAGTAGAACTCTGCATTAGAAAGGGAAGCAGAAATATTGCTGCTGGTGCCCAGACCTCGAAACTGTTTTTGCAAAGCCATGTGCCAGCAGGCATTGTGACCGCCATCCTCAACCAATATTTTGTTGAATCCTTGCTGTGAGCACAGCATCTTACCCTGTCACCTCTGTGGGTTCCAGAGACAAGTGGGTATGCCAGGCGGAGGAGGACTAATTAAGACTTTGGAAGGCAGGACTAATGTGGTCCAGTGGTCAGGGACCCTCATTTAATTTCTGGCATCCTGGTCCATGCCAACCTTGTTCTGCCCCTGTGATTATACCAGCCGAGAAGCGGGGAAGAGAAGATGAACTTTGGGCTTCTCTGAGTTTCCCTGTCCAGCAGTGTCTGTCAGATTAAAAATGAGAGGGAAGGAGGCCAGAGAATCTTCCAGATGGAGAGTTCAGAGGAGGGCACAACTAGACTCCCTCTCCACAGTGACGTAGCTGGGCCATTTGAGCACTGGGCCAGGAGCCAGTAGGGGCACAGACTGTTGCCTGACCTGCAGTGGAGTGGGGGCCAGGCTGAACAGTCACCCTCGGCTTAGGGTGGGGGGATGCACATCCAGCTGGCACACACAGGCCACGTGGTAGAGGCAGGGCATTTACCCCCAGTCTGGTAGGAGGTTTGACCACTCATCTTGGACTCCTTCTTTAGGGTGCTTTCCTCAAGTTGTGGGTGGTAGAAATGGCAACTGCAGAAACGAAATGGGAGTTGGCATTCATTCTCCAACCTCTCTGTTTCCTTCCTTTAGAAAGAGGAGGCAGTCATGCAAGAAAGGTGACCTTAGATAGCCTGGAGGCAGTGGTAACAGCGGTGGCCGTGTGTCCTTGGACTAACTAGCATGTGGACAGCAGTTCCAGGCAGCAGGGGTTTGGTGAGGCCACAGGGCACTGACAGTCACTCTCCATGCCTCTCAGTAGCACAACTTTTGAACTGGTTTCAGCATGCATTGAAAAGTACCCATTGAGGATGCTCCAGGATTAGGAGTTTGCTTGAATGAGTAGATTTTCAGACTAAGGCTATCTGCCGTCTATGTAATGATGGAGAGGTAAAGAATGAAGTTAAACACTGAATAACTGGTTTGGCCTCTTTTAGAAATGGATTATTTTAACACTGTATCTGCATAATCTTAGTTTCTCCCTAAAATGAACCTCCTTTTCTTAAATTCAGGCTAGTAGAGCTTGGGGAGGGCCTGTGCTATTGGGAACAGAGCTGTTTAACTTAAAATGTCATCCCATTCTGAGAAAACATACTGGGGCCATGTTAGGGCATCCCTGTGCAAATGTCACATTGTCATAGTGTCTCCCCCCTGGGGTTAGTCTAGTACTTTCTAGTCCTGTCTGGTGGTCAGATGATTCATTGACCCCCCCCCACCACCACCATTGTCAGGGCACCAAACCAACTCAGGTCATGCTCCTCGAGATTTCATGGAATTTGATTTGTCTGTAATTCTATGAATTTTCAGATGCTAATTATTGGCTGATTGGTATTCTGTTCCACAGATGTCACTTAATGATTTTCTAGATCTTGGGCTACCTGGTAAATTTACTTTTCCAATACTTGGCAAATATGACAGTATTGAACAGGTGTGACAGGATGTGGGGTGTTTGTGTGTACATGTGCATGCATGTGTGAGGCTACTGAAAGGCAGGCTTCTGTGGAGATAGGTCTTTTAATTTTATGGAAGTCTCAAGTCCAAAATAAGAGATGGGAAAAAAAAAAAGAAAAACAAGAACAAAGCACAAAACTAGCTTTAGAATTCCTAATCATTGTGCACATTTAATAATAATGAAAACTAAATTCTTTTTTCTCCACATTTATAAAGCAAATTTTATTGAGTGTATCTTACATGCTAGTCACTGTCCTAGAGGATGTAGATTAAGCATAGAACAAGTGAGACATGGTCCCTATTATTCTTGAACTTATGGTCTAGTGGAAAACCTTATATATACTTATTTTGACAATATTGGCTCATTTTCCAGGCTTATCACAAAATTAAAAATTATTCCGGTTACCCCCTCTGAACTCTAAATGTATCTAAATTTTCAAAGAATTCAATAAGAAATATGTATAAATGGATATAAAACTTCTAAGAATATATCCAAGAAGTGTCAGGTTTTTGAGTCTTTCCTGCTATATCTTGTGAAGTCACTATGCAGATTCTCAAATAATCCCATGTGCTTAAAATAGTCATTTATCATCAGGTAGTTTAACCAGGGCTATGTTTTCCAACTGCCTGGTTCTCACTGATATGTAGAAAAAGGTTTTAGAAAGAGGTTTAAGAATCTTCTCGTAGTTGGAAATTGGCTATCATTTGAAAGAATGTTGCAATAATTTGTCTGCAGTAACAGCTCACTGAATGTCGCATAAAAATGAAAATCAGGGCTGACTTTATTCAGTGTCTTCATTCTTGTACCTGAATGCACAGACTCTTTCCTAGGTATGTAGATAATTGTTAAAGACTTAAAGGTCAATAACCAATCCTTCAACGTGGCATTTAAGTCAGGTGAGGTCTGCAGAACTTAACAATGGAGGCAAATCCCTCAGTTCCAGGCAATCTTCCCTTAGGCAAGGTGCGGTTGGATGGTTTCCAGTAATAGTTTTCAAATGGGAGAAGATGAGTCACAATCAAAGCAGGTTTCTATATTTGGGAAAGATGTTTCTTTAAATTCATATCAGTTTTTAAGGGAGCTGGGTGCTGGACCATGGATCAAAGGGTTTGGGATTTGTAAGATCTGAAAACCAGGATAAATCAGTGTGTTATTGGCCTGTTCTGCTCTGCTTCCATGTTGATTTCTTTTAGGAGCAGCAGAAGCCCAAACCTATTTGGATTCATTTAAATCTAATTTATGTTTTGCAGAAGGTCATATGAAGGACATAGAGATTGTCTGCCCTAGAACAAAATGTGGGGGAGTTGGGCATGAGGAGTGTAAGAAGTGGTGTTAACATTGGAGCTATAGGTAATTTTTTTTTTTTTTTGGTGGCCTGTAGTTTGGATTCTTGAATTTTGGAGTCAAGAAAAACATGGTAAAGAGAGGGAGGCTTGAGCAGCTTTCCTGATTTTTGGCTGGAGCATGTACTTTGGCACAGGAACAAAAACTTTTGGGATTTGCTCCCACTTCGAATAATTAGAGCAAACATATGTGCGCTCACCATGCATACACACCTACACACACATTTTCAGGCACCAGAGATGCACACAAAGACTGTAAAATCCACATGGACTTGTTTATTCAACAAGTATTTATTGAATGGGGGATGTGGATATAACTCAGTTGTAGAAGGCTCTTATGCTCAAGCCCCTGAGTTCAAGTTCTAGTACTGCCAAACCCCAACAACCATAATAATTGCTTCATGTATATCAAGAATGCAATAAAAAAGAACAAAAGTATTTATTGAATGACTATGGGTGGTGGCATAGAATCAGGGGCTTGAAGTGTGTAAATAAGGTAGGTTGGTTTGAATAATAAAGCCCACAGGTTTTAAAGAGCTTAGATTCTATTTGAGGAGAGAAAACAAACACCTGAGAAAGTAATACTTTAAGGTGACAGCATGAATGTTTATTAGAAGGCATTAAATGCTTAACGTTAGACCAAAGCTTTATTTAAGACCAGTCTCCCTAGCTGACTTTTCCAACCTTCTTGGGAACCTTCAGGATTAGTTACCTTTTTCTCTTTTTCTCAAGAATCAGCTGTAGGTTCCTTTCTCTTTCTGCTGGATACCATCTCCCTGGACACCTATACCCATATTTACAACTGTCATTACTTCCTGCTTTTAGAGAGCTCCTCACTCTCTGGTCCCGTCTCTAAACTACAGACCAGAATATTTAATTGCTTACCTGGATGTTGTCTTTTAGATGTATCAAGTACACTTCAAATTCAGTTTATCCCCAACCAGACTAGTGATTTTCTAGGACTCCAGATATGGACCCTAATGAAGTGGGATTTAGTCAATGGATTTGGGACTTTTTCAGCCCCAGTTAAGAAAGGGAAACTAACTAATTTTTAAACGTATTTTTAAAATCTCATTTTGTAATTGCTTTCCATCTTTAGTGCAGTCTGATAAGAAAAGTTTTTGTATTTTTTGAGACCACCCTCATAGCCTAATAGTCATGTTTTTGCTTATGTTTCACAGATGCTTGTAAAGAAAGTTGAGGCGAATTGTGGTTTCCAAACATGATGACACCGTCACATTTACCTAGTCCCATGTGCTCTTCTTACAGTGTGATTGGCTGTGCTTCCACTTGGAGATGTGTGTATCTTTCTTCTCTTCATTTGAGCTAGGGGAGGGGTTTGTGGCTATGCTTGCTGACCAGTGAGTGCAGTGTAAATAGTGTTATGTGATTTTTAAGCCTGAGGCTTAAACAATACAGCATCTTCCTGTCTTTCTTGGAACTCTTGTCTTTGGAATTTAGTGCCATGTTTTGAAGATACCCAAGACATATGGGGAGGCTATGTGTGGGTATTCTAGCTGGTAGTCCAGCTATGGTCTTGGCTAACCCTCAACAATAGCTGGCAGATATGGGAAGGAATTAGCCTTCAGATGATTCTAGTCCCTAACTTTTAAGTCTTCCAGCTAAGGCCATGGGCATTGTAGCATGAAGAAAAATGGTCTTTCAGATTCTTGATCCATAGAAGCCTTGAGAGATAATAAATTATTTATTTAAGTTACTAATTTTTGAGCAGTTAGTTATGTAGCAATAGCTAACTTCAATTTTACCTAATATAAGTTTATTTCCATTAGGACTCTCATGATTCCAATTTGCATGGTGTATGGTTTTTCATACTTTTCTTTTAAAGCCTTCTTCATGTTTAGATGTATTTCTTAAAACATCACATAGAAAGATATTTTTTAAAAAACCTGAGCTGGCATATTTTTAATTTTTACAGATATTTAATCTGTTTGTTCTGTTTACTGATGTATTTAAACTTATTTGAAATACTTTTTTTTTTTTTTTTTTTACTTTATACTCACCTTGTTTTTCTTTGCTTCTTTCCCCCTTCCATTCTAGTATTCTCTGGAGAATTCACTTTATTTCATTTTATTTCCATCATTGATTTGGAAATTTCTATTCTTTTTTTTCTACTCTTGGTGATAACTCTTATGTGTTTTTAAATTAAAATAGAGAATATATACAAAATAATTTTTTTCTATTCCTTCAATCTTTTTCTCCACATTTTTATTGGTGCATCATATTTGTATAAGGGTGGGATTTGTTGTTACATATTTGTACAAAATAATTTTTGAAAATGTACATACATGCTTTAAAGAAAATGATAAACTGATCATCCCAATACCTTTTTCTAAGCCAAGAAAATAAAGCGTCATCATATTCCAAAATGCCCCCAGTGCTTCTCATCTATTACATCTCCTTTCAAGATTGCCTGAATTCTGTGTAAATAATTTCTTTGCTTTTTTTTCTTGCCATTCATGTTGAATTCTAAACTATATGGTATTTGTTTTTGCTTTTTTTTGAACGTTGTATACATGGAATAACATTATGTATGGCCCTCTATAATTTTTTTCTCTTACACCATTGATGCAGGTAATGGTTTCACTGATTTTTCAAATTTGTATAATATTCCATTGTATGAATCTTTAAAAATGTGTTTGTTGTACTGTTGACAGATGTTGAGTTGTTTTCAGCACTGTTTGCCATTCCAGCAAGACTTCTGTGAACATTCTTGTATGAATCTCTGTGAGCATTTGTGCTAGGGTTTTTGGCTTCACAGAGAAAGAAATGCTGGTTATCTTTAATAAGTGAATTAGCAGAGTAGCCAGTATCTTTAGCAACTTAATCATATCTCTCTTCCTCCTATTTATTCCCCCTTTCTTTGTTCCATATGATTGTGGCAAACCACACAGTTTCACTTTATTTGCAAACCCTAAATATTAGTTGTTATTATCATTGACCTCCCCCTTATTTACAACCAGGGATTAATAATTATTCAGCAATAATCATTATTTATTATTAAATTCACTAGATTTACCACCATGTTTGCCAGTTTCTCAGTTTTTCAATGGCTTCTATTCCCCACTCCTTCTGTGTGGGATCAGTTCCTTATTCATTTATGTCTTTTAGTATTTCTTTTAGCAAAGTAAACTATGTGAATGGTAACACTCCCCCCCCCACATAATATCCTTATGCCTGTGCCCTTTTGGAATGGTAAGTTTACCATGGGTATAGAATATTGGTTGAGCTTTTTTTCCCTTAGCACTTTGAACATGCTATTCCTTTGCTGCCCAGCTCTTACTTTTATGAATGCCATGATCTTTTGCAAGAAATCGTTTTTTTTTTCCCCTGTCTGGCTCTTCTATCTTTTATCTTTGGTATTTCTTGGCTTCATTCTGATGTATCTGAAGTGTGACATGCTTGTATTTATCTCATGGAGATCTTACTCTGCTTTTTTTAAAAAAAAATTTTGTAGTTGTAGATGGACAACATTTGTTTATTTATTTTTGTATGCAGTGCTAAGTAAGGAACCCAGTGCCTCACACATGCTAGGCAAGTGCTCTGCCACTGGGCCCCAGCCCCAGCCCTTGGTATGTTTTTAAAGAGAAACCCTGTCTTCCATCCTCTCTGTTTATTTATTCATCACTAAATTTTGTTTAGCATATCTATGTGTTTGAAGTGGAAAGGGATTCAGCCTAATCTCCATGTTTCAGACAAAAACCATTTCTGATTTCACAAATTATAATATCTTGCTATTTTATCTATTCTTTCACAAATTATTGCATCCCATGTACTAAGGGTGGAGAAATTTTTGATGCTTTTCCATGGAGAGGCCTTTTGTTCTGCATTAGTATTCTAAGATTTATATCATAGCCCATAAGTCTTACCTGTTCTTTGGTGGTCATGAATCAGGGATAATGAGTTCTTTGTTAGGATAGAGGAATATGGAGGGAAATAGCCCCATAAGAGCTAAAGCAGTCATTCAGGATATCGAAGGTATGTGTTGAGGGGGAAGAACCTTGGGAATAGAAAGGAGTATTTGGTCATTCTCAACTACTAATCCTTTAGGAGATGTTAGAATCTAGCTCAGAATGAGGTAAAGGGCATGTTCCAATTCTGCTCATAGAACTACCATATGAGTAATGTTGAGTCCCTATAGAATCTGCTTCTTCAAAGCTTAAGTTATTACTATTGCTTAACAGTATCATTTCACAATTCATGTTGATATGTGAGTGGTCAGTTCATATAGCATATTTTGGTCAGGGAGCTGAAATTAACAAGGAGAGATTTGATTGGAAATGTGAAGTAGCTTTCTGCTTTGCAAGTTTCTTTTGAGAGAAGACTGCACCCTACCTCGTGAAAGTATGTTGTGCCTGCAAGCAGAGAGACCAGTGGCGAAGTCTAGACTGAAGGATCAGGCACCTCATATAAACTGAATAGGCTCCCCCAAATAAAATTTTTTCAGGGAAGTGGAAATGGAACATGTGAGGCAGATGCAAAATGAATAAGAAAATAAATGCTTGGTCAGATTACATGTACCATACTAATGTCTAGTTTGATTTTCATGTCTACACTTTGTAAACCATTCCCCTGTTGAGGTGTTCATGTCCTAAAAGATGTGACTGTAGATTTGTCTAGGTTTGTGTGACTCTGTTCTGGATAGAAGTGTGTACCCTCTTAACACCTCAGAGTGAGAATTAAACTTCAATACATGAAGCCTTAGAAGATACTCATACCATATCCAAGCCATGAATAACTGTGTACCAGCCTATTTTCTATTACTAATAACATAATATCACAGACCAGACAAGTTATATAAAAATGTTTATTTTTCTCCCATATTTTGTATTGGTACATTATAGTCGTACATAATGGTGGGATTTGTTGTTACGTATTCATGCATGCACATGATATAATTTGGCCAATATCTTTCCCTAGTATTTCCTCTCCTCCCTCCCCTGGACCCTTTCTTCTACTCTACTTATCTCCCTTTGATATTTAAGCACAAGGTCAAAGGGCCACATCTGGCGATGGGCCTTTTTGCTGGCAGAGTTTGGAAGTTGTGTACAGCATCATATGGCAAGAGACAAGCAGTGCAAGTGTCTATGTATGTCTCTCTGGTCTCTCTTCCTCTTCTTATAAAACTATCAGATTCAGTCATGGAGTTTCTGCCCTAATAACCTTGTCTTACCCTAATGACTTTCC